>NC_133330.1:121520497-121850239 GCF_042186555.1 Aquarana catesbeiana
AGAACGGTCTTCAAAAAGTAAGTGGTTGATATATGCTGCTTCGCACTTTGCGCCTTGCACCTATTTAAATATTCAACAACCAATGGGTGTGTGTTAACAATGTGCACTGTGTTTTCTTAGTGGGGACCGCTTCTCCTGCCAGAAGATCACAATGGTTTGGCAGGAGGGAATCCCCTGTCAACACTATCTGTGTTGATGGTGGAATTTATCTAGTTTCTTTCCTGCAATCTGTGGCTGCAGGAAAGTAAATCTGTGTGTGTGGGCCAGCAAATAATATTTGCCCACAGTCCAAATAATATTAAAGATGGCCCTGTCGACATCCTTCAGCACATGACAAAATTATGTAGGAGTCATGGATAATATATTTAGCGGTTGTTTTAACACCATCCATATCAATTATTCAGCCTAGCAAATAAATGACCTATGGGCAGTTCATAAAGATTTTTTTTTTTTAATTTGGTATTTTCTTTATATTTTGTAGTGTACTCGTTACAAACTCGATGGAGAAGTCTCAAAGACTGCTACAACCGGTACTTACG
Organism: Aquarana catesbeiana; assembly: GCF_042186555.1. Taxonomy (NCBI): domain Eukaryota; kingdom Metazoa; phylum Chordata; class Amphibia; order Anura; family Ranidae; genus Aquarana; species Aquarana catesbeiana. The sequence goes on from NC_133330.1 coordinate 121,521,037, forward strand.
AAAATTAAAAGAAGGAAGGAGTGGTTCCGGCTCAAAAAGATTAGCCCCATATGCTCATGCCGGGGATCTTGATTTTTTAAAACCAGTGTTGGAAATGCGAGAGTAAGTTATCAGCAGGCATATGTTATGAATTTTACATATTAAATTGTAATGATTACTTTAAAAATATGTAATTTGTATTTCAGAACCCAAGAAAGCTGGGAAGACAGCACACAGGGTTTGGCACCAGAAGATGAGTCAGAGGAAGCTGCTGCGGAGGAAGAGCAAGAACAATTCCAAGACAATGTTGACAAGGAACTGTTCGTAGATGAATCAAGGTCAACAACAAACTCAATTAATGAGGAGAATGCAGAACCAGGGCCTAGCAATGTCTCTAGGCCTTTGCGAAGATCGTCAAGGGGGAGTGCCAGGCTTGTGAAACCCATGGATAAAATCTTAGATGTAGTCAGTCAGATGTCCACTAAAATGGCTGAAAGCCAGTGTGAAGACACAGCATTTCTCACTGTAATTTTAGGCATATGTAAACAGGTACCCTCAGAGAAAAGATATGCACTCAGGATGGCTTTGATATCAACTGCTCAATCCTTTGTGGGTGAGGGGCCAACAACATCCTCACATTATATGCAACCCTCCCCTTCTCCAATATCCCCCTTATCAACAACACCCTCACTTTCAAAGTACACAGTATGCTCCACCAATAAACCGGCCATACTGTGACCAGTATGGTAATATGCTGAATCCCTCCAGGCCACGCATGTTGCATCCAATTCCTGCCCCCACTACCTCTACTCTTGGCCCCCCAACCACTCACCAGCTTAGGCAGCCTACACCCTGTCAGGTTACGCCTTTTCTTGAAAGGAAATACTACCCGGGACCATCAGTGGATTTCGTGGACCAACCAAGTTCAGTTTCTGGGACCACTGAAAACAAAACCTACGAGCAATTGTAATTTTATATAATTTTTGCTGTGGTTTTGAGACTTGTTCTATTTTTTGTTTTTGGTTGTGGCTGCTAAAACAACAAGCCAAAAAATTTTGAGTTCATGGAACTATTTTTTTTTGCCTTCTTGCAAAAAGATTTTGCTTGTAAAAAAGATTATGATTATATATTTTATTTGTTGTATGACTTTTATTTTGGTGTTGTTCAAAGTGATATATTTTATTATTTTATTATTTGTTGTGGTTGTTCAAAATAAAAAAACAACAAATGGTGTAGTTCACCCAAAACAAAACAAAAATTGCTGCATTCTTGCACAAAAATCAGGAAAATAAAAATTATTCTGGTTAAATTATGCGTTTTCTACTTATCCTTTTTTATACTCTGTGTTAAAGACCTGTTATTCTGCATTTGGATGCAATTAAACATAACAGACATCTAAATAATAGTAAAATCAAAAATGCTTGACATGCATTATGCAATGGCATCCTGATGCCAGGGGACAGAACCAGCAGCAGACATAAAATTCTGACGAAAATCCCTCATGCACAGTGGCACCATTGGTGGTGCCCCTACTGGCACTCTATTGTGCACCTTCCAGATCGTGCATGAGGGAATCTTCAAAAAGATAACCATCACTAATTCTTACAAAATTATGAAGCACACATGCTGCTTTTACTGCAGATATTGCATTCTCAAGTTTTAAATTTATAGGTGTATGTAGCAAACGCCACTTGTTTGCTAAAATTGCAAATTAACATTCTACCACTCGTCTTGCCCTCATTAACTGGTAATTGAAGATTTGCTTCTCTTCACTCAGACACCTATTGGAATAAGGCTTTAATAGATGCTCACTGAGAGCAAAGGCCTCACCCCCAACATACACAAATGGCATTGGCGGCCCATTTGTTCCTGGCAATGGACAGTCCTGTGGCAGGTCCAGGCAATTTTCCCTCAACATTCTTCCAAAAGATGATCTTTGGAAAATACTGGAGTCTGAGCTGCTGCCATACGATCTTATGTCTATATAGCTAAAACAATAATTGGCATCAGCCACTGCTAGTAATACAAAAGAAAAATATTTTTTGTAGTTAAAGTATTTGGTTCCACTGACGATGGGCATCACTACCCTCTTATGTTTTCCATCAATTGCCCCGAGAAAATTAGGGAAATTGCAACGATCCCAGAAAACTTCCGTGATCTTGCACCAATCTTCGCAAGTGGGCTTCTTCAGGACGAAATCCCTAAGGACATTCCAGATGTCTCTGCAGGTATCGTGGACAATATTGCTGACAGTAGTTTTGCCAACCAAAAATTCATAATGCACACTTGCAAAGGAATGTCCAGTTGCCAGGTACCTAAAATGGAACAGTAAATACAGTTTATTATAATGATACATATTAACAATAAGCTAATTCGATATTAGATCGAAAAATTAACTTGGAAGGAGGTGCCTGAGGAAGTGAAGGAAGAAGAGGAGCAGGAAAAAGACACTGGTGATGTAGAGGGAAAAATAATATTGGAAAAATAATTTCATCCACAATAACATTCTAGGATTTATTATTTCACTTCATGTAAAGAGGATGAAAGAATGAAGTGGATATCCAAATGCCACATATGAGGTAAGAAGAAGAAAAAGTAACCTCAAACAGTTACCTCAATGTTATAATCAGTCTTTCAACAGCTGGAATACTCCTTCGGAAACTGGTGTTTTGTCATTCTAGATGGCTAGAAAGCAAAGCCAACAATTCATCAAAACTGTAAATATAAAATGTATGGCTATTATCTAAATTGACCATGTAAAAATCAAAAATTTAACAATCTAGTGCCATTTTTACAAAAATTTGATCAGGTTATAGTTAACACTTCTAGCTATTCAAAGCTAAAAATTAGAAAAAGAGTCATACTGACCAGGCATATACAGGTTTTCAGAAATATATCTTGGAGCATTTGCAAGTTGACATAAAAAATAATCTCACCTTCTAATTGACATCTGTGTGTAGTTGAAAAATTTGTCTTCATGAGCACGGAGGTCATTGTAAAGGATCCCAAACTGGCCTCTCCCTTCCCTTTGGGCGATGATGGGATGGATCCAAAATCTATGCCTTCTCCTCCTTCGGTTATCCTCTTCTTCTTCATCTATTAATGATGCTACAGCAGCCATAATGACTGCTGACCCAACATATTGCATAGCCAACATGTTTGCTAAACAACATACAACATGTGACAACGAAACAGGAAGGGGAAATAACTAAGCAGGATAAGGAATTACATCACTCTGACTAAATCGCAGAACATCAAAGTCGCACAAAGTCGTTTTTATAGTCGCATCAAATCGCAACATAAATCGCATTGTAAAGTCGCAGTGTAAATTGTGCGACTTTGGGGATGCAATAGTGGAAACAGAGTCTTAAGCTTATAATATGCTATAGTATAACCTGATGCACAAATTTTGACCATACATTGTCCCATTACTCATAAAAAAAAATACACACAGGCAATTTGGTCTTTTCATACTACACTTTCCAGACCATCAAAATAGTTATTTCTTTGCACTCTCTTTGCATTTTTGTACAATTTGACTTAAAAGTGTCAGATTGTACAATCATAATTTGTACTGCCTCTTAAAATGGACAAAATCAAAGAAAGGTCCCAGAAGGCAGCACAGTGGTGTAGTGGATAGCACTCTCACCTAGCAGTAAGAAGGGGTCGCTGGTTCAAATCCCAACCACGATACTACCTGCCTGGAGTTTGCATGTTCTCCCTGTGCCTGCGTGGGTTTCCTCCGGGTACTCCGGTTTCCACCCAAACTCCAAAGACATGCTGGTAGGTTAATTGGCTTCTGTCCAAAATTGTTCCTAGTATATGAATGTTAGGGACCTTAGATTGTGGGCTCCTTGAGGGTAAAAACCGATGTGAGTGTGTGATATATGTGTGGAGCGCTACGTAAAAATTGACACAGTGCTATATGGGTACTGTAAAATAAAAATAGGGATAATTGTAGACATGCACCCACACTCGCTGAGTTTGAACTCGATGGACTAGTGTCTTTATTCAACCTTACTAACTATGTACTAAGGCATAAACACAGAGGTTCAGAGATAAACCCAGGAATGAAGGCCTCTTGACCCCCCCCCAGGGAATAGAGCCTTGACTGATGGGGACATGGCCAGGTGCAGGACAAGGTGGCCACCAGGGATTGGTTGTTATGGGGATGGGCTGGGCCTGAGCTCAGGAAAGTTTTGTTCCCAGTGAATTCTGGGTCTTTCGAGGAACATGGCTGGAAGAGCTGAAGCTGAAGTGACCCTGTCCCTCCACCATGGACAGCAAACTCCTGCTGGCCAAGGTCCACGAACTGGCCCTGCAAGGTCAGGTAGACTGGCTGTTTGCCCTCCTCTCCCCTGAGGTGCCTTCCTCTCCCCCCCACCTCCTACGGACTCTGCTGCAGGGCCCCTGGCTCCCAGGGCCTGGAGGCGGGCCGGCCCTCCTTCCCATTTAAGCCACAGTCCTTCCAGGGCCTCTTACATGCCTGCCTGCCCTCCCCGCTCCCCCTAAGCCACTGATGAGCTGGGTGCCGGCTCTTCCCCGCCTAGGAGGCCCAGAACATCTGCCCCCTGCCTGGCTCCCTCCCCACCTCCATCTGCCCCGGCTCGGGTCTCTGCCAGCTATTCCAGCTCCCGGAGCCCTAGAGCCACAATGCAGCCCGCCCGGGCTCCTCCAGCTACCTCTCCCCCTGACTGCCTCCCTGTGTCTGGCCAGACAGGAGCCGCTGACATACCTGGGTCTGCCCCCGCCCCCCCGGCATGCAGGGGGGTTGCCGGGGCTCCACAGAGATCAGCTTGGATGTCTTTTGCCAGGCCAAGCTGTCCCATGGCTCACCATCCAGGAGTCTCTGCTGGTTCCCCTACAGCCGCCCGCTCACATCTCCCTGTGGGTGGTTCTTTGGCTCTCCCAGCATCTGCGCTGCTGCCCCCAGTGGCTCATTCTCTCCCTGCGCCCAGCAGGGCGGGAGATTTGAATGTGCCAGTGCTCTCTACTCAGCCTATGCTGCCTGCCCTGCATCTCCCTGCACCCGGCTGAGTGGGAGATCCCAACACATCCCATGCTGCCCACCCACTGCTCAGGTCTCCTGACTGCCCAGGTCCCCCTGCGCCCAGTCGGTTGAGCTACTCCGGCTGTCCTCCCCGCTTCACGGGAGATTCCCGCGGGCTGCCTACCACCACAGCCCAACCTTGGTCTGCTACACAGCCTTGTCCCCCTGGGCCCCGCAGGGCGGGAGATTTCTACTCCAGTCCTGGGATGTAGACTGCACCTGCCATGGGTCCTCTGCCCGGGAGTCCACGGTTGCTCTTGTGGCAGCTCAGCTGCTGTTCTTGGCCACCCGGGCTCCTCAGGGTCGGTGGTCAGACCTCAGCCCCTAGACCTCTCCTTCCATCATCACCCCCCTGCCTTGCCAGGCGCCACCATTCCTCTACGAGAAGGATATCACGTGCCCCTGCCAGCCCCTGCCAGCCCCTACCATGGTCGATACTGCACTGGACGTTCCGCCTGGATCTGCTGGTGGTCGCACTTCTTCAGCTCTGCCTCCGCGCATCAGTGAGTATGACTGTGACTTAATTTGGGGTAGGTCTAGTGACGCTTCCGCTTCCGGGCCTACCAGACGAACACTTCTCTACAGTCGTAAAATCGGTTTTGTCCCGCATGGGGGTTTCGGGTCTGATGGTCAGTTTGGGTTCCATCTCTGGTGGTGCTCTGTGGGCGGTCTCGCCTACTGGCACGCACCTGGCGGAGGAGGTAAAGGACAAGATCTGGTGTGGTGAATTTATTGATTTTCTCGCGCTTGTCCCTCCCGACCGGGAGAAGATCGACAAATCTCATCACGTTGACATCACGGCGCAGGGCGACAAATCCAAACAGCTTCCTCGTACGTTCGGGAACTGGCTGCAAGGGTTCTGCGCTTACGCTGGAGTGCTTTGTGAGCGGTTCCCAGAGTTGGCCGCATCTCTCTTTTGCTACTTATACCTTATTTGGTGTGCCTATAAGGTTTACTGGGGCCAGTGTTAGTTTCACTATGACACCCAGTTTTGCAAAAAATGGCGACAGTTTTGTTTTAACTGCCAAGACGTTAGCCTGTGGTTATTGCTGATGTGTTCCCACAGGCCTTTGTCCTTTCAGTCCCCAGCTGACACTCCCTCCGGAGCGCCGGCTGCCCCAAAAAAGGTCTATGCTGGCCGTTCAATGAGAGCCACTGCAAATGGTACACTGCATGCCATTTTAAGCATGAATGCTCCCTTTGTGGGGGGGCGCTCACCCCACCAGCAGGTGTTTCCGGAAGGGAAAGCCACCGCTTTCCAGGCTGGGAGCCAAGTTTGACCTTTCTAAACCAGATGACACCAGTGAACGTCTTAGAGATGCTTCCCTGGCTAGACCGGTACCCCTTTGATAGGGAGGCTTTGATCTTAAGGGACGGTTTGGGCCGTGGTTTTTGGATACCCTTCACTCCTTCCGATGTGCCTACCATGGCGTCCATTTTGAAATCCGCTGTGCAATTTGAGTCTGTCGTGGCCGAGAAGCTTCAAAAGGATCTGGATTTGGGACTTATGGCAGGCCATTTGGTCTCCCCCCTTTCCACAACCTGTGGGTGTCCCCCCTTGGTGTGGTCCCAAAAAAGGCGGAGGGAAAATATCGCCCTATTCACCACCTGTCCTACCCTTCTGGCTCCTCAGTCAATGATGGAATCGACAAGGAGGAATCCAGGGTCCACTACACCTCTTTCGACAAGGCTCTTCACTTGAGCAGGGCTGCCGTTCAGCCGGCTTTTCTGGCCAAGGCGGACATTCAGTCTGCCTCCTCCCGGTCCACCCGGATTGCTTCCACCTACTGGGCTGCTACTTTCAAGGAAGCTACTTTTTTGACATGTGCCTTCCCATGGGCTGTGCCATTTCGTGTTATTTTGAGCTCTTCAGTAGCTTCCTTGAATGGGTAGTTGTCCAGGAGGCTGGTTTCCATACCGTGTTGCACTAATTAGACGACTTCCTTTTGTAGGCCCAGCTGACAGTGGTCATTGTTACATAGATACATAGTAGGTGAGGTTGAAAAAAGACACAAATCCATCAAGTCCAACCTATGTGTGATTATGTGTCAGTATTACATTGTATATCCCTGTATGTTGCGGTCATTCAGGTGCTTATCTAATAGTTTCTTGAAGCTATTGATGCTCCCCACTGAGACCACCGCCTGTGGAAGGGAATTCCACATCCTTGCCGCTCTTACAGTAAAGAACCCTCTACGTAGTTTAAGGTTAAACCTCTTTTCTTCTAATTTTAATGAGTGGCCACGAGTCTTGTTAAACTCTCTTCTGCGAAAAAGTTTTATTTCTATTGTAGGGTCACCAGTATGGTATTTGTATATTGAAATCATATCCCCTCTCAAGCGTCTCTTCTCCAGAGAGAATAAGTTCAGTGCTCGCAACCTTTTCCTCATAACTAAGATCCTCCAGACCCTTTATTAGCTTTGTTACCCTTCTTTGTACTCGCTCTATTTCCAGTACATCCTTCCTGAGGACTGGTGCCCAAAACTGGACAGCATACTCTAGGTGCGGCCGGACCAGAGTCTTGTAGAGTGGGAGAATTATCGTTTTATCTCTGGAGTTAATCCCCTTTTTAATGCATGCCAATATTCTGTTTGCTTTGTTAGCAGCAGCTTGGCATTGCATGCCATTGCTGAGCCTATCATCTACTAGGACCAAGTCCTTTTCTATCCTAGATTCCCCCAGAGGTTCTCCCCTAAGTGTATAGATTGCATTCATATTTTTGCCACACAAATGCATTATTTTACATTTTTCTACATTGAACCTCATTTGCCATGTAGTTGCCCACCCCATTAATTTGTTCAGATCTTTTTGCAAGGTTTCCACATCCAATGACCTGGTCAGTAATGTGTGTGGGCGCGTGTGTGCACGTGCGCAAGGGCACGCACCAGATGCTTGTGCTAGACACTGCTTGTCGCCAATGGGACAAGTGCAGTGCTGTTTGATCTGCAGCTTAGTGTGTCCTGAAACCTGCACCTGCCATCCGATCACCTGTATTGACCCAGCTCTGTTAACTTACCTGATATCTCCAATCCTGACCTCGGCTTGCCTGACTGATCACCTGTATTGACCCGGCTCTGTTGACTTACCTGATATCTCAAATCCTGACCTCAGCTTGCCTGACTCTGCTAAAGACTTTCTTGCTTAATATCCTGTTTCCATCCCCTGCCTGTTCACCTGACCCTGCTCTAGCTTACAGCCTACTCTGCCTGACTACCTGTGTTTGACCCGGCTTGTCTCACCTTGCTCCAGCCTGCTGTTCTGCTCTGTTGATTACCTGTTGTTTGACCCAGCTTGTCTCACCCTGCTCCAGCCTGCTGCTACTCCTCTGCCTTCCAGCTCAACGGGTCGCTGACCTGCATCTACCTCTGCTGACACCATCACCGTGAGTCTGCAGGAGGAACCTCACCAATGGAGGAAATTTGTCAGCACCTCGTAGCCCTCATGCAAGCCATTAAATCCTTGAGGGCTATATCAAGTTGAAGAAGCGAGTACAGAATTTATCAGGTTCTGGTAGTGCAGCTCCTGCATCCCCCGCTGCACCTATAGAGACTGCTTCTACTCCTTCGGTGGTGATGGGGATCGAACTAAGTTCTGGGCTCTCCGAAATGCATGTCAGCTGTACTTTGCTCTACAACCTCAGAGTTTCTCACTGGAATCGACCAAGGTGGGATTTGTAATATCCCTAGTTCAAGGTGAACCCCAGACCAGGGCCCACCGACTGCTCTAAGAAAACAACTGGCAAACGCATGCTATGTCATCTTTCTTTGAAGCCATGGCCCAGCTTTATGAAGATCCTCAGCGGACTGCCACGGCAGAGTCTGCCCTGTTTGCGCTCAAGCAAGGCTGCCAAGCGGCTGAGGACTATCATCACATGCCTGACGAAGGGGTCCTGATTGACTCCGAAACGTTGCACTCTCCTTGTGTTGTGATCATGCAATAAATTACATGTTTGGACGCTATCTATGTCGTTCCATAGTGTGCTGGCAAATATCTCCATTGCGGCTGAGGACTATGTTACGGACTTCAGGCGCTGGAGCACAGACACCCAATGGAATGGTGCAGCTCTGCGACACCAGTTCCGCATGTGACTCTCCAAAAACCTCAAAGATGGCCTTGCCTTAGTTGGTACACCCAACACCCTTGAAGCACTGATCACCATGGCTATCCAGATCGATCGACGACTCCGTTAGTGTCGGTCAGAATGGTCTGCCCAGCAGAGCCGCCCAGTATGGATGACCCAGAGAGTTCCAGTTGCTGCCTCCCGCTACCTGGTGCCAGCCCATTCAAGTCCTGTCAGCTCAATACCTGACATTTCTGAGCCTATGCAAATAGTATTAATGCGACCAGCTCTGTCCCGTGAAGAGCGAGCATACTGCCAGCAGCACAACCTTTGCCTCTACTTTGGTGAGGCCGGCCACTACATACGCAGCTGCCCTGCCAAGATGCGTAAGTGCTCATCTTCTGTTCCTGCTTATCTGTCAAAATTATCTGCCAATGCAACTCACCTTGCCCTCCCTCTCTCTTTCCAGCTCCTGGAAAGGACAATTTCAGTCAACACCATCATTGACTCTGGAGCATGCAGCTGCTTCATTGACTCAAACTTTGCCATTCAGCAACATATTCCTCTGAAGCAAAAGACACACAGACTTTCTGTTTACCTGGCTGATGGCTCTTGCATTAAATCAGGACGAGTAACCCAGGAAACATCTCCGCTACCTGTTACCATCCTCTCCTAACATAAGGAGCTACTGACCCTGGACACAATCTCCTCACCATTGTTCCCTTTGATTTTGGGCCTACCCTGGCTCCAGGTCCACAATCCCCAAATCAATTGGATATCAGGGGAGGTCAAGTTCTTGTCTTCCTACTGTCAGGAACATTGTATATCAAGGCCCCCCGAGCCACCAACCACACTACTATGCATGGACTCTGATCAAGACACTCTCCAGTCAGTACCTGCACCATATCACAAATGTATTGATGTTTTCAGTAAATGAGGGACAGACACCCTTCCATCTCATCACCCCTATGACTGCCCAATCGAGCTCCTTCCTGGAGCCGAGATTCCCCTTGGGCACATCGACGGGAGCAGGAACCACTAAAGGAGTACATCAATGAAAATCTAGAAAATGGTTTTATCTGCCCTTCTACCTCTCCAGCAGTTGCCAGAATATTTTTTGTAACAAAGAAGGACCAAACTCTTCGTCCATGTGTGGACTATCATGCCACCTTCCAGCATTTTATCAATAATGTGTTTAAAGACTTCCTAGACATTTTTGTAATCGTCTACTTGGATGATATCTTAATTTTCTCCGGATAACTTGACCAACATCGGGAACATATCTGCAGGGTGTTATTCCGGCTTCGCCAACATGGGTTGTATGCGAAGGCAGAAAAATGCGAGTTTGAACAGCAGAGCATCCAGTTCCTAAGATTAGTGATTTCCACAACTGGAATTAGGATGGACCCCCACAAGGTGTCCGCTATATTAGATTGGCCTGTGCCTATGGACAAAAAAGGAGTACCACGTTTTGTAGGCTTCTCAAATTTTTAACAGAAAGTTCATTAAAGGATTCTCTGCCATAATCACTCCCATCACTCAGCTGACCAAGCAGAACTTGCGATTCCGCTGGAATTCGGAAGCCAACAATGCTTTCGAGACACTTGTTGTGGAAAATTTTATGAATGTATGTTGTCAGATGCCCCCCAGTGTCAGTTTTGCTGCAATACTCTCATGTGAGGGTATTCGCACATACAGATGCTGGTGGAAGACCATTGGACGCGGAAACCTTCCCGTGGACATGGCAGATCTGTTCCTCTTTTAGGGATGTTAGATTATGCATTCATCAAGAGCTTCGCCACCTCATGGCGACTGCATTAATGACTCCGAGCATACATGTCTGCGTACATGGGAACTATAGCATAACTATATGAAAATTATGTCTCACTGAGCCATGGTTTTCTATAGTTCGCATCACTGGTAACAGTGGGAGTGCACACACGGTCGTGTTCAAAGCCATGTGCTTGCCACATGGTTTTGCACACCACCGTCTGCACACGTCACTACTGCATTTCTACTTTGAATGTATACCTGTCTTTATTTGGTCATGTCCTTATGTGTTCATTTCCTGTGAGGTCACAAGCTTTGTAAGAGGTGTTTGGCCGTTGGAAGCCCAACCCTCGAGTTTTGGGACTTCCTGTTATACTAATAAAGAGTCAAGAGACTGCTCGGCGGGGGGGGGCTGGCTGACAGTGAGATGCTGAGCTTAGAATGTAAGGATGTGTTGTGTCTGTTTGTGGGGAAGGAGCACACACACCAGAGGAGGGCTACACCAGAGGATGGCATATGATCAGAAGGTGAGATGCATTTATCTCATTAGATGAAGTTGTTATTATTATTATTATTATTATTAGAAACAGGAGATTTGGCAGAGTGTGCTCTGTGTGCAGCCAAATTTCCATTTCGGGATGGCGAGCCAGGTAGGAGTGAACAGAACCTCCTTCAGAATCGGATCATTAAAATGTGTTGGGGAGGGTCTGCTTCGCGAAAAGAACTAATTTTTTAGTCTTTTGAAATAATGCTGGAAGTTTGATTGTATGTCTGGTGTGTGCCTGTGTGTGTGTGTGTGTGTGATTTGTATCTCGAATGTTTGTGCAAGGAGACTGTGTGCTGTGTGTATGTGTGAGTAACTGTATGTTGTGTAATAAGTATATGAGAAATAGAAATGTATGAATTGTGATTATTTGCAACATGGGATGTGTGTGTGTGGCTGAGTAGTTTTGTAAGTAGCTGAATCTGTTTGTAAAGATGCCATGAGTTTAGTGAAGGGGCAGGCATTGCTGTTTTTGTGTTGAAAGGGGCTACGCCCTGTGGGAAGGGAACTATAATGTTCTGAACAGACATGCAAGCATTCACTGTCTGTATCTCTCAATGTCTTGTTCCTGTGAAAGCTGATGTGAACTGAGGTTGAGAAGAGAGGATATGTTGCAGCCGTATGCTTGTGTATTTAGTGTGGTCTTTTTGTCATCGGCCATCTTGCTGTGGTCCAGATTTCATCTACCATGTGTTCCTAAGTTGTGCTTTTTCGTAACTCTAACACCTTTTTTTTAAATGTTTGTCTGTTCATTTAGTATCTCAAATGTGTAACTTTGTGGGGAGAAATTTTTAGTTTTGGCGGGAAAATGCGCCATTTTGTTGTGTACTGAAAAAAGAAAGATATACTGAAAAAGAAAAAGGACCAAGGAGGAGCACAAGTGAGTGATCTCCCTTGGTCCAAAAGATGGCTACTATGGATATGGTGGGCAATAATGGGAGAATAGTGTATGTTAAAAAATCTTAATAAAAGTTTATTTGAATAGTCTAAAATATACAAAAATAACTCAGACAATTAGACCTATTGTATAGAGCTGGTCCACCAGACACAAATTAATGGGCCCGTCCGGTGCAGGCAGCACAGGGTACGCCCATTAACCAGCAACACAAAAACAACAAACAGTAACACACATATGAACACTTATAGAACACTTATACCGTTTGTATGGCGGTTTCAGGATTCAAACTTCCACTGTGAAAGATCGCCGTCTCCAACTCACTAGGGGAGAAGGCTGAGTCGGCGTCCGCACATCTTGATTACGTCGACGTGCTTCGCAACATCATTGTTACGTAGCTTCAACAGGACGTACTGCGCATGCTATATACATCGCAAAAAGTCCCCCTGATCCGTTTACTAAGATTCAGTATTTACACAGCAGCTGTAGATGCTATTCAGTGAGCCTTTTGAGTTAGGCAACATCCAGGTTATACTCATTCCACTTTCCCCATCTCCCCGGGGGACCACGCATGCATAGGGTTCCTTTGTTAATTCTCATATATATACTATTTATTCCCTTTGATTTGGCAATTGGCCATAGGGACCTTATGCATCTGTGGGGTCACAGGCGCCTGCACTTTATATGTTTTCTATAAGTGTTCATATGTGTGTTACTGTTTGTTGTTTTTGTGTTGCTGGTTAATGGGCGTACACTGTGCTGCCTGCACCGGATGGGCCCATTAATTTGTGTCTGGTGGACCAGCTCTATACAATAGGTCTAATTGTCTGAGTTATTTTTGTATATTTTAGACTATTCAAATAAACTTTTATAAAGATTTTTTAACATACACTATTCTCCCATTATTGCCCACCATATCCATAGTAGCCATCTTTTGGACCAAGGGAGATCACTCACTTGTACTCCTCCTTGGTCCTTTTTCTGTATGCTTATTTAGGGTTACGGATACGGCCTCTATACTTGAGGAGAGGCACTGGGTGAGAGACTGTGATTGTGTGATTCATAATAAGGCATATACTTCTAGGGTGGTCCCCCTTCCTTCTTTTTCTAGCCATTTTGTTGTGGTCTGGCTTTTGTTGGAGTCCCCATGTGGATCAGCGGCCATTTTGAAGACCTGTGGGCCTTCCTACAGGGGAAGCTGCTCCATTTTGTATTCCTTTGTGTGTGCAAAGCCATGTGGTATAAGCTGCCATCTTGTTTCTAGACTCCTTTGTGTGTGCAAAGCCATGTGCTATAAGCTACCATCTGGCTTCTAGGCACCATTTTGTTTTACTTTTAAGTGAATTCTATTTTTGTACTGTTTACATACTTTTTAAGGAAGCTATTGCGTTTTCTGTATTGAATATTGGTTTTGAGTGAAATCTCTACTTTGCACTGAATTTCAATGGATAACAAGACTAGCTTTAACTGTGAGTTTCTTTAACTTTTAGTGGTGTGTGTTTAATCTTTATTTGTTTTGCAATTTTGTGTCTTTAACTGAGGGTTGTATTGTATAGCCTGCAATATATGAAACTAGGCTTACCCTCCCCTCCCTTTTCCTGTACATTGATATGTAAATAAACCAGTTTGAGGGGTTTTAGAGCTGGGCATGCAACAGGAAGTTCTTCTCAGCATTTTATGTACCCACAGGAAGTTGGGGGAGGGGGAGCTTGGGGTATCACACAAGCCAATGGGATTTGTGCTTGGAAGGACAATGGGAAAATACTGGCGTAAGTATTTTAAAGTATTTGAAAGTGTTTTAAATATCTCCCAGCTGTCTTTTTAGTTTTCTACTATAATACAGTTTTCAGTAGAGAGCAAACAGGAGGCATCCATGTTATCGAGGTACAGAGAGAAGCCGCAGTGTTTTGTAAAAAGAAAGCAGGCAAAAGTGCCCTGTGTAGATTCGTCTGGCGATGCAGTGTACGGTCGTACAGCGCAATGCGCTTGTGTATGCATACACTGTGAGGGGTAGAGACATAATTCGGGGGTTGATCTGTGGTTGTTGGCGAATCATTTGGCATAGTTAATAGTTGGTTGATAAGAGTGGTACTCTGTAGTTCCATGCTAAAAGTGTTGGGACAACAAGCCATAGAGTTGATGCCTCGTTTTAGTGTTTCTAGTTGAGTGACTAATAGTGGTTGTAGTCCGTTAATCCACCTTGTAAGAAGACACCGGGCGGTGGTCTCCGAAATTGGTGCAAGGGTTTCCCTGGATGCAGGGATAAGATGATAAGCCAATTCGAATCGCCATGGGCAATGCCAGTCCGTGCAAGGGAAGGAATGCGAGGCTTCCCAAGGTCAAATGAATGCACAAGAGCATGGAGTCTAGTTCTGAGGAAAAGATCATTAAACCCCAGAAAGATTGACATAGGTGGTCTAAGGATACTATTTTGGGTATCCCTCTGGAGTTGATGTAAAAACGTAAAAGTATCATAGGCTATTTCACTGTGTTATTCTGCACCATTCTAAACCTTGCATGTCTACCTCCAGTTTGTAATGAGGAGGAAGAAAAAGGGGGATGATAGTGGTGAGAATGACAATTTTTCAAACCAATAATACTAACCTTTGTAATTCTAACCAAGTTTGTGCCAAGACTGTCTTTCTTCGATAGAATTTGAATCAGAAAGCAGCAGTCTGGTGAAGTAGGCTCCCATCCCAGATGCTAAGAAACTTTTTGTCACTGGTTCCAGGTATTACACCCCAGATGGTAAGCCACGCACAGGTTATGCAGTGACCACAGTCCTGATGTCTGGGTTATTGTCATATGAGGTTTGTTTGGAGGTCAACCAAAAACAGAGTTGTACTTTCCTCATTAGCTGTCACCTACATTCTCAGCTGATGGGGTAGGTGCAATCACTGTAACATGAACTTCAAAAGGTCCACCACAGGGTTCACGAGTCCATCCTGGACCCTGACACAATAATCAGTTTACATTCTTTCCAACCAGGTGACTGGGTCATTGTAAAGAAGCTTGAGGGATGAGACCACGCCAGCCACTGCAAGAACCGGATCAACCACAAAGAGTAGATAAGTATCTTCATTAATTTATATTTTTTGTTTAATAAATTTTGGCAAGGGTAACAATGAAAAGCATCCCAACTAGCTAAGAAAGAGAACAGGACACATGGTCGGGTATTAGTGCCCCAGCGATGACGGCGGTACATGCTATATGTGACGTTCATATTGGTGTGAGGAGTTTTGACAAACTAGTAAAATCAACAGACACTTGTCAATAGAACTTAACAAAACATTTCTAGAGGGTAAAATTAATTATAATTTTAACAATAGCTCTGGTTCTTGCCAGCTTTGGTATCGGGATAACTAGGTAGTCCACAAGTGTGCTTCAACTGTAGTTTGGTATTAATGCGGATCTACAGCTTATAAGGTAATTTCCCGTAAGGCAAGAGGTTCATGTGTGCTGGTGAAACTCGTCCCAGCATCTTATGTCGCAACCGATCGTGAGGATCTGATGGCGCGAGAGAAGGTAAGACTGGTAGGGACAGCTGGAAGGGAATTGCTTGTACACGGTGGGGGCTTGAGCTTATGAAAAGCTTGCATGTAACTGTTGAAGCTACAAGGAAGTTCCCACAGTCCAAGAGGGTTTCTGGGAATTCATAAGTAAAGATTGTTATATCTGGATCGGGGATAGTAGTGACAAAGATCAGGCCCATATGGATAAGGCTTAGATCCCTGCAAGGCAAAGATAGAGCTATAGCTAGTGAAGGTTGGAATCTTTTTAAGGGTTTGGGAATCGTTGGGGATTTCATTTTTATTTTACAGCGGATCATAGTGAAGGAAGTAGGGGTATATATACTCATGTTGTTTTTTGTCTCTATTCCTTCTATATGCCATGATGAGGTGCTCCTGTTGCCTGATTGGACGTGTGACCAGAGCCTGAGCAGATGACCACATCTTCCCTGATGAGATGCCCCAAAGCCCGACCCACGTACAAGACACAGAGGATCCCAAACCGACCGGCGATTACTACAGCTCACCATGTCGTGTCCTCCCTAGAAGTCATTCCTCCTGAAGAGCAGAGTCGCCGTGTTTTTCTATTTATGGACTCATATGGACTGTAAGGACTGATACATTTCCAGGTGTAAGAATAAGATCAAGATTCATCGAGGGACACATGGGAGGATATGACAAAGAGGAGGAGCTGTTGTGGAAAATGTTATGAATGTATGTTGTCAGATGCCCCCAGTGTCAGTTTTGCTGCAATACTCTCATGTGAGGGTATTCGCACATACAGACGTTGGTGGAAGACCATTGGACGTGGAAACCTTCCCGTGGACATGGCAGATCTGTTGCTCTTTTAGGGATGTTAGATTATGCATTCACCAAGAGCTTGGCCACCTCATGGCGACTGCATTAATGACTCCGAGCATACATGTCTGCGTACATGGGAACTATAGCAAAACTATATGAAAATTATGAGTGTGCACACGGTCGTGTTCAAAGCCAGCACACGTCACTACTGCATTTCTATTTTGAATGTATATATGTCTTTATTTGGTCATGTCCTTATGTGTTCATTTCCTGTGAGGTCACAAGCTTTGTAAGAGGTGTTTGGCCGTTGGAAGCCCAACCTTCGAGTTTTGGGACTTCCTGTTATGCTAATAAAGAGCCAGGAGACTGCTCGGCAGGGGGGGGGGGGGCTGGCTGGCAGTGAGATGCTGAGCTGAAAACGTAAGGATGTGTTGTGTCTGTGTGTGGGGAAAGGGGCACACACCAGAGGAGGGCTACACCAGAGGATGGCATACGATCAGAAGGTGAGATGCATTTATATCATTAGATGAAATTGTTATTATTATTAGAAACAGGAGATTTGGCTGTGTGCTCTGTGTGCAGCCAAATTTCCATTTCACACTCAAGAGACTTTTTACCTCAGCCCCGATCCTCAGCCATCCTGATACATCACTGCCCTACATCCTTGAAGTGGATGCATCCAAAATAGCAGTATGGGCGGTTATTTCTCAACTTCAGGGTATCAAAGACTTAATGCATTCTGTGGCTTTTTTCTCATGGATACTTTCTCTTGCAGAGAGAAATTATGATGTTGGAGATCGAGAATTACTTGCCATCAAGGTAGCATTGGAGGAGTGGAGATACTTGTTGGAAGGTGTCGTCCATCCAGTATTAATATACACTGACCATAAAAGACTACTTAAGATCTGCTAGACGGCTGAAACGACGGCAAGGTCGATGGGCCCTGTTCTTTTCACCTTCCAAATTACTTACCGACCTGGATCAAAGAATGTTAAACCGGACGCTTTATCACGTATATATGACAACCCCAAGGATATATCTGTTCAAGACACTATCTTACCTGCAGGCAACTTTCTGCTTCTACAAACAGATCTCCTCTCGCGACTCAAAGAAGCCTCCATGGACATTTCTAAACCCTCTGGGGTCACCCTGACACCTAAGGAGGACCTACTTTGGAGGGGGAGTCAAATCTTTGTTCCAGAGGATGTACGAGTTGGGGTATTGAAGCTCCTTCATGATCATCCGCTGCAGGTCACTTTGGTGTCCATAAGACCCTTCAGCTGGTACGACGCACATTCTGGTGGCCTGGTCTGGAGGAGTTCTGCAAAAAGTATGTTAACTCATGCCCTGTCTGCACTCAGAATAAAACGGCAAGAAGTCGGGCCTGGGGACTGTTGAAACCTTTACCCGTTCCTGATAGACCATGAAGGATGATCTCCATGGATTTTATAGTAGAGCTTCCATGTTCTGAAGGATGTACTGCAATCTTCTTAGTTGTGGATCGATTGTCCAAAATGGTCCATTTCCTGCCGTTAAGAGGTACCCTATCGGCTATGGAAACTGCCCAAGTATTTGTTAAAGAAATTGGCAGATTACACGGAGTTCCTGCAAACATCGTATCGGATAGAGGAGTGCAATTCACTTCACGCTTCTGCAGAGCTTTATGTGAAACCTTGAAAATTGAACTAGCTTTGTCCTCAGCCTACCACCCCCAAACCAACGGGCAGACAGAGAGGACAAACCAGACCCTCAAGCAATATCTTAGATGTTTCACGACATTTGTTCAAGACGATTGGGTGTCCTTACTGCCCCTAGCAGAATTTACCTACAATAATGCCAGTCATTCTGCTATGGGGCAGTCCCCTTACTTCGCTAATTATGGTTTTCACCTGTCATTTTTACCTGACTTTTTTCCAGAATCTTTAGTCCCAGCAGTCCAGAACACAGTGGACTTCCTCAGTCGCAATAATTGGATGTTGCTGGAGGCAGTGGCAAAGGCTCAGGCGGACAGAAAGAGGGGTGAATTGAATCTGCAGCTGGGCAACCAGCTATGTCTCTTTATGACTAATCTTAGGTTGGCATGTCCTTCGAAAAAATTGGCACCCAAGTTCATAGGACCATTCCCAGTGAAGAAGAGACTTAACGAGGTATCGTGTGAACTATCCTTACCTCACTCATTAAGAGTTTCATGTCTCATTGTTAAAGCCTGCAGTATCTGACCTCTTTCCTGACAGAGGGTCCAGATCTCCAGAACCTGTTCTGGTTGACGGAAGTGAGGAGTACGAAGTAGAGGCCATCCTAGATTGTAGGAGACGGTGAAATGAAGTACAGTGCCTAATTAAGTGGAAAGGGTATGGCCCGAAAGACAATTCCTGGGAGCCCGAATGTAACATTCACGCAAGAAGGTTGATTTGTGCTTTTTTTCTTGCCCATCCAGAATAGAAGGGCCAGTTAGGCATCTGGAGGCTGCCCATTAGGAGGGGGCAATGTCAGGAAATTGCTGTGACAAGACAGAAGTGCATGCGTGCACACATGCGCACACGGGTGCCAGTCCAACGAGCTGGTCAGCAGTGTGTGTGTGCGCATGTGCTCAAGGGTGCACGTCGGACGTGTGTATGTGTGTGCATGTTCAAGGGCACGCGCCAGATGCGTGTGTGAGCGCTAGACACTGCTTGGCACCAATGGGCCTTTAAAAGATCAGCAGCTGCATAAGTGCAGTGCTGTTTGATCTGCAGCTTACTGTGTCCTGAAACCTCTACCTGCCATCTGATCACCTGTATTGACCTGGCTCTGTTGACTTACCTGATATCTCCAATCCTGACCTCAGCTTGCCTGACTCTGCTAAAGACTTTCTTGCTTGATATCCTGTTGCTAACCTCTGCCTGTTCACCTGAGCCTGCTCCATCTTACAGCCTACTCTGACTGACTACCTGTGTTTGATCCGGCTTGTCTCACCTTGCTCCAGCATGCTGTTCTGCTCTGTTGATTACCTGTGTTTGACCCGGCTTGTCTCACCCTGCTCCAGCCTGCCGCTACTCCTGTGCCTTTCAGCTCACCGGGTCACTGACCTGCATCTACTTCTGCTGACACCGGCATTCTGGGCCCATCTGGTGGCTTATCGCCCATCCATCTGTGCCAACTATCACAGATCTCACAGGAACTCCTACCCTACCTCACTGTGTTCTCGAGGCCACTTTTCCCACTACAGTGGCTCCTGAGCCAGGACTGTAAGAGAGGTCTCCTCCTACAAGTCAGGCTCTACTACAAGGTACATAACACTTACCTAGGTGGATACAGCATTAGACCGATCCTGCTGTTCCCCGCCGCCTATTTACTGAGAACTGAGCCACCGAACATAGCCGATGGCTCGGTTCTCTCACCTCGAGCGGAAAGCTGCTGACTGTCAGTCAGCATCTCTCCTGCTCTGCTCCTCCACGCTCATTGCAGTGCTGACCTGAGGAGGGGCGGGGAGCGGCCGTCTCATTGGCTCACTGAGAGGCTGAGACTGCCACCAGACTTGCGGTTCCCGACTTCCTAAGTCAGGATAACGCGCTGCCTTGACTGATTACAGTGACGTCAACGAAGAGCTGACTTCAGACCGCTCTCCGCTGAAAAATGGTCACAGAGGTCCAAAAGGGATTGCACTCCTGTAACCCTTAGGTGAAGTCCAGCCTAAAAAGTTCAGGCTGGACTTTTCCTTTAACACCAAAATCTAAAAAAAATACATTTATGTTTTTGGTTTGTACATGACAAAACATGGAAAATGTCAAGGGGTATGAATACTTTTTCAAGGCACTGTAAGTACAGTAGTGTAAGTACTACAAGTACAGTACAGCTCATATTTACATTTCCAAGTGGGAAAAAGACCTAAAGGACACCAGGCTGAGGAAGATTGGCAGCAGATCCTGCTGGCTGCCAAACTGTTGCCAAGGCTTGGAAGACGCAATTCATACAATTTATGAAGGTCAGACAACACAATGACTCATTCTTTATAAACAAAATCTCACTACTGTACTTACAGTGCCTTGAAAAAGTATTCATACCCCTTGACATTTTCCACGTTTTGTCATGTACAAACCAAAAACATAAATGTATTATTTTTAGATTTTATGTGATAGACCAACACAAAGTGGCACATAATTGTGAAGTGGAAAGAAAATGATAAATGGTTTTCAAATTTTTTACAAAAAAATATCTGAAAAGTGTGGCGTGCATTTGTGTTCAGCCCCCCGAGTCAATCCTTTGCAGAACCACCTTTTGCTGCAATTACAGCTGCAAGTCTTTTTGGGTACGCCTCTACTAGAGATGAGCCGAACACCCCCCGGTTCGGTTCGCGGCAGAACATGCGAACGGACCGAACACTGTTAAAGTCTATGGGACCCGAATGTGAAAAATCAAAAGTGCGAATTTTAAAGTCTAATATGCAAGTTATTGTCCTAAAAAGTGTTTGGGGACCTGGGTCCTGCCCCAGGGGACATGTATCAATGCAAAAAAAAGTTTTAAAAACAGACTTTTTTCAGAGCAGTGATTTTAATAATGCTTAAAGTGAAAAAAATAAAAGTGAAATATTCCTTTAAATGTCGTACCTGGGGGGTGACTATAGTATGCCTGTAAAGTGGCGCGTGTTTCCCATGTTTAGAACCGTCCCTGCACAAAATGACATTTCTAAAGGAATAAAAGTCATACAAAACTGCTTGCGGCTGCAATGTAATGTCGAGTCCTGGCAATATGGATGAAAATTATTGAGAAAAACGGCATGGGTACCCCCCCAGCCCATTACCATGCCCTTTGGGTCTTGTATGGATATTAAGGGGGACCCCGTACCCAAATTAAAAAAAGAAAAGGCGTGGGGCCCCCCGGCCCTATATACTCTGAACAGCAGTATACATGCGGTTCAAACAAACCAGGGACTGTAGGTTTGTTTTTAAGTATAATCTGTTTGAAATTTGGAACAGGTACATTTTGTAAGTGTAGCTCCAGCCAAAAAATCAATTTTTAAGCTTTTTGGGTAATATAGGGAAGGGTTATCACCCCGTTAACATTTGTTCTGTTGTCTGTGCCCCTGTTCAGAAGATTTCACCTCACTTTCTGTCCCAATGACAATTGGATTTTGAAAATTTGGAGTTATTAGGGAAACAAGGATTAGTGATAAAGCATCAGTGGAGACACCTTTTTCCCATATTAACTCTTACAGGAGAGAATTTCCCTTCTTAGGGGTAGATTTCCTCTCACTTCCTGTTGTCTCCCTCCGCTTGTAAGTAGGAGTCATTTGTAAGTCAGATGTTTGAAAGTAGGGGACCACCTGTATTAAACTATACAGCCTGCCATATATACTCTGCGTAAAATTGGGCCTTAGGTGTTGGTGGTACCAGAACACTGTAAGCCCTCACAGTTACTCTTGGTGGGCGCTGGAACGGGCCCTGCTGTGAAATATTATATCAAGAATTGTAATTACATGCCCCTGTTAAACAGGGGCAGAAAAATTGGGCCTTTGGTGGTGGTGGTGCCACAACACTGTAAGCCCTCACAGTTACTCTTGGTGGGTGCAGGAACGGGCCCTGCTGTAAAATATTAGATCAAAAATTGTAATGACATGCCCCTGTTAACAGGGGCAGAAAAATTGGGCCTTAGGCGGTGGTGGTGGCACAACACTGTAAAGCCTCACAGATACTCATGTTGAGCGCAGGAACGGGACCTGCTGTGAAATATTAGAGCAAATATTGTAATTACATGCCCCTGTTAAACAGGGGCAGAAATATTGGGCCTTAGGCACTGGTGGTGGTGCCACAACACTGCAACCCCTCACAGATACTCTAGTTGAGCACAGGAATGAACCCTGCAGTGAAATATTACAGCAAAATTTGTAATTTCACGCCCCTGTTAAACAGGGGCAGAAAAATTGGGCCTTAGGCACTGGTGGTGGTTCCACAACACTGCAACCCCTCCACGATACTCTAGTTGAGCGCAAGAACGAGCCCTGCTGCGAAATATTACAGCAAAAATTATAATTATATGCCCCTGTTAAACAGGGGCAGAAAAATTGGGCCTTAGGCACTGGTGGTGGTGCCCTGAAACAAAAATGTTCTTAGAAGCTATCAACATGAACATTGAGGAGGAATAGGATAGTCACTCAGCATAACAGGATAGTCACTCAGCATAGGCAGTCTTCAAGGGATCCCACATTCATAGAAAAATTAATCGGTTATATCAGCATCAGGTGCTTGGTAGCTGGTGATCCAAAACTGATTCATTTTTATGAAAGTGAGCCGATCAACTGTGGACAGGCGCACTCTGTGATTGGTTACAACGCTTCCAGCAGCACTGAATGTGCATTCAGAAAGAACGCTGGATGCAGGACAGGCCAGCAGCTCAATTGCATATTGTGCAAGCTCTGGCCAGTGATCCATCCTCAAGACTCAGTAACCCAGTGGATTTTCGGTTGGAAAGGTCTCGAAGTCTGATCTTGCCCCTAGGTATTCCTGCACCATGTAAATCAGATGCTGGCAATGGTTGCTGGAACCGATTAGACCTTGGGGCTGAGGACTAAAGAATTGTCTGAACGCATCGGTCAGATGGCCACCTTCTCCACTGCTGCTTCTGTGACTGACCGAATCACAGCAACATGTTGTCCAGGAGGACCAGAAAATTGTAACCTCCCAGGCTCTGGAAACGCATTGCACAAACCTTTCTGCAAGGCCTCCCAAAGATGTTTCATCCTCTGCTCCCTCTGAGAAGGCTGGATAAGTTCCACAACCCTTGTAACATGGATCAAGAAGGGTTGCAAACCTGTAATGATCCCTCTCCTTGATGCCACAAATCTGAGGGTCCTTTCGCAGGCTTTGCAGAATCAGGGAGGCCATGCAGTGAAAGTTTGCTGAAGCATTCGATCCGGAGTCCTCTGGGTCACTAAGGATGACATGATCCACAGCCACCTCCTCCCAGCCACGTACAAGTCCATTGGTTTCTGGGGACTGAGAATGATCCCTTGAAGACTGCTGCTGATGCTGAGTGCCAGGCTCCACCTCCATGCCGACACAATCCTCATCCTCCTCCTCTTCCTGTGTGATCGGCAGGCCTGCAGGAATACTGTCTGGATAAAGGGGGCCTTGAGAGGTAAGGAAGTCCTCCTCTTCCTCCTTCTGTTCTGCTTCAAGTGCACTGTCCATTATTCCACGAAACGTGTGCTCCAACAGGAAGACAAGAGGGACAGTATCACGGATGCATGCACGGTTACTGCTCACCAACCTCGTGACCTCCTCAAATGGTGACAGGAAGAAGCCATAGAGGAAGAAGAAGAGGAGGGGGTGGAGGAGAGAGGTGTGGCAGAATCACCACTACTAACATTTTGGAGGTGTGGTGACGGAACAAGCTCCAACAATACTGCACCCTGTCCTGCATCTTTCCCAGCTGCCAGCAGAGTTACCCAGTGTGCCATGAAAGAAAGGTAACGTTCCTGTCCATGCCTGCTGGACCATGAGTCAGCGGTAATATGCACCTTACTGCTGACTGCCCTGTCCAACGAGGCCAAGACATTGCCTTCCATATGCCGGTGGAGAGCCGGAATGGCCTTCCGTGAAAAGAAATGGTGTTTGGGAACCTGCCACTGATTTACCGCACATTCCACAAATTCTTGAAAGGGGGCAGAGTCTACCAGCTGAAAAGGCAGCAGTTGGAGTGCTAGCAATTCAGCCAAGCTAGCATTCAGCCGCTGAGCATGTGGATGGCTGGGGCCAAATTTCTTTCTACGGTTTAGCAACTGGGGTAGGGAAATTTGCCTGCTACAATCGGATGTTGGTGTAGCAATAGCAGCTTGCTTGCAAGCACTTGGCAAACCTAATTCTACACCTTCACTCCTCTCAGTGCAGGTTTCTGAGAGGAATGAAGGTATAGTGGGGTTGGAGATCCCAGCTGATGAGGAGCAAGGAAAGGTCCCCCTTGTTCTTTGGTGTGGGTCTTTTAAGTACTGTTGCCAACAGACTACGTGGGAGGTCGACATATGTCTGGTCAAGCATGTGGTGCCCAAGCGGCTGCTGTTTTGGCCATGCTTGATACGCTTCAGACATATGTTGCAAACAGCAACAGTGCAATCTGCTGCACATGTATTAAAAAAGGCCCACACCAAAGAACTTTTCAAAATACGAGCGGAGTCAGCAGCGCCCTGCACATGCGGAGCTCTGCGGTGTGATGCAGTCAGGTGGCTGCCCTTAAGCTGGCCCCTGGTGGGCATCCTGCCTAGTTGGAGATGTGCCTCCTCCTCCTCTCTTCTATCAGGCACCCACGTAGAGTCAGTGACCTCATCATCCCATCCCTCCTCGTCACTGGAGCAAACCTGGCAGTATGCTGCAGCTGGGGGAACATGACTGCCAGTTTCTTGTCCTTCTTGGGCACCCCCTCTCTCTGGGCTCACGTTACTGCCTTCCTCAATCTGGGTACCATCATCGGATCCTTCAAAACACTGCGCATCCTCCTGCAGCATGTACCCGACACTGTGGTCGAACAGTTTGGGGGACTCCTCTGTGCATGATGGTGGGGCTAGGGAAGGAGTGACTGATGACATTGAGCCAATGGAATAGGCCACTTTGGCAGCTGCATTGGCAGGCAAACTACTCTGAGCCTAGGTGTCAGAGGATGAGGAGGATGAGGAGGATGAGGACTGCTTAGTTATCCACTCTACCAACTCTTCTGCATGTTGTGGATCAACACGGCCAGCTGCCGAAAAAAAGGACAAGTCTGCCCCATGGCCACGTGCTGAGGATGCACCGTGTCCATGACCAGCACTGTTGGCTGTAGACACAGAGCCTGCTTGCCCACTTTTAGTAGCTTGTTAGTGTCTGCCTCTCCTTGGTGGCCTTCCAGACATGCTGTAAACTTTTATTAGCAAAACACCACCTGAGGTTTACTAGAAAAAGTACACCAGGAATGGCCTGCAGTCAGATATAGGCTTGGCTAGACTAGAATGCACTGGATAGATATTATATATATATATATATATATATATATATATATATATATATATATATATGAGACTGTATATATATTTAATGCACTGCAGATCACTATAACACCTGCCTGCCTGCCTGAAAGTGTATTTGAAAACGTACACCAGGAATGGCCTGCAGTCAGATAAAGGCTTGGCTAGACTAGAATGCAGTGGATATATATATGTAGGAGACTGTATATATATTTAATGCACTGCAGATCACTGAATCACTTGCCTGCCTGCCTGAAAGTGTATTTGAAAACGTACATCAGGAATGGCCTGCAGTCAGATATAGGCTTAGCTAGACTGGAATGCAGTGGATATATATATGTAGGAGACTGTATATATATTTAATGCACTGCAGATCACTGAATCACCTGCCTGCCTGCCTGAAAGTATATTTGAAAACGTACACCAGCAATGGCCTGCAGTCAGGTATAGGCTTGGCTAGACTAGAATGCTGTGGATATATATGTAGGAGACTGTATATATATTTTATGCACTGCAGCTCACTGAATCACCTGCCTGCCTGCCTGAAAGTGTATTTGAAAACGTACATCAGGAATGGCCTGTAGTCAGATATAGGCTTGGCTAGACTAGAATGCAGTGGATATATATATATGTAGGAGACTGTATATATATTTAATGCACTGTAGATCACTGAATCGCCTGTCTGCCTGCCTGAAAGTGTATTTGAAAATGAACACCAGGGATGACCTGTAGTCAGATATAGGCTTGGCTAGACTGGAATGCAGTGGATATATATATATATATATATATATGTAGGATACTGTATATATATTTAATGCACTGCAGATCACTGTCAGGTGACCTTGAGGCTAGGTGACAGATGCACTCTGTAGGAGTCAGAAGTGCACCGCTAGGTCGTGGACCCTAGGACTGACTGCTGCGGATTGAACCCTGGGAGGTTCAGGAAGAAGGTCTACTGGATCACTGGCACAGATCCCACTGGGACCTAGAGCATAGATTCCCCAGGGCGCGGAGTCTAAGAGCCAGCAGGTGTTCACCAGAGCCTCTAGTGGTGAGGATGGACTGTGCTGCAGTCTGACTCCAGGTTGCAGCCCCCAGGGTCTCACAGCTCATGCTCACGGTAGACTACAGGTGAAGAGGAAGGAGGCAGCAGGCTGGAACAACAAGGAAAGTAAGGGACAAGCCAAGGTCGGGGCCACAAGCAGACAAGGACAACAGAGTTCACGCCAAGGTTCAGGGACACAGGCAAACAGGGATGGTCGGGACACGCCAAAGGTCAGGGTCACGAGCAGACAGGAATAGTTAAGAACAGGCCAAAGTCGGTAACTGGAATCAGATGTAGGACACACGGCAAGTACACATGAAAGCTAACACACAATGGTTGATCAGCACTGCTGGCTTGCAGTGCACAGGTTAATATAGGGTTCCCTGATAGGAGCTGGGGTGGAGCCATGGTAGAGGAGAGTTTACAAAAGCAGTCAGGTGAGGGTCAGCTGGTCTCTAGAGATGAACACATGGAGACAGGTAAGTTGACAGACAAACTCTATTGCATAACCATGACAGTACCCCTTCTCTTATGAGGCCTCCCCCTCCCCTGCCTGTGCCCAGGCTTAAAGGGAAACTCCAGATGGAACCTCCTCAATAGACGAGGAGCAAAGACCTCAGATGCAGTGATCCAAGACCTTTCCTCAGGACCAAACCCTTTCCAATGTACGAGGTACTGAAGAATGCCTTTACGGAGCTGGGAATCCAAAACTTGACTAACCTCGTACTTTAGATTATCCTCAGAGACCGGACCTGAGGTAGGGAGAGGACGAAAGGACTTATTGAGGACTAAAGGCTTTTTAGAAATGGGTAAGGGCACGAGAAGACCATCAGAAGTCTGAGCAGGGTCCCCCAGACCCTTAAAGATGAGCTGGACATCAAACACAGGCTCATCAGACTGGGTAGAGGTCAGTGGATCCCTGAGGTCAGGTTAGTTAGAAGGTGACGTGTTACAAAAGTTAAGCTGGATAGCTGAAACACAAACAGAATGCAGAGAGCCCTGAACAAAAGATT
Source organism: Aquarana catesbeiana (assembly GCF_042186555.1). Taxonomy (NCBI): domain Eukaryota; kingdom Metazoa; phylum Chordata; class Amphibia; order Anura; family Ranidae; genus Aquarana; species Aquarana catesbeiana. The sequence goes on from NC_133330.1 coordinate 121,548,674, forward strand.
GAAAACCCCACCTGGCCGAATGAGGCAGCCTATCCAAAGAATGGATTGAGCCTCTTAAACAGGTTTGAACGGACGTAGTAGCAGTAGGGTAAGGCCAGGTTACAGAAGGTCCTGAACAAGAAGCAGGAAGCTCACTGGGCATAGGATGGACTGTTGCAGAGGCCGACTGAACAGCATCGCTGTTGTAATATGTTCACTGATTTATGTGGGACATTATATTATTATATGTATGTACACATACAGTATGATGACGATGGTTGATTTGTCCAAGCCAACTCAATTTTAATACAACAGCTGATGTCCCTTTGATATGTTTATCTTATGCAAGCCTACCTAGGTGTGTGAGGTATGGCCTGTTAACCTAATTGAACATTTCAAAGGGTACATTGTTTAAAGGACCATAGAAGAAGTATTTATTGATGGGATTAACAATGGGATCAAGGAGTGTTTTGGGTTGGCCTAGCGGAGGCTCCCTCCTGGGGTGCTAATATATCAGGGGGGACTTGTTGATGTTAATATGCAAGAATACAGATTAGGGATGTAGGTATTGCAAGACTCAAAAAGGTGTTCAGGTGATATCTGTTAATCTAATCTAATTACACATATCAAAGGAGACTTGTTGATGTTGATATGCGGGAGTGCAGATTGGGGCGGTTTATGACTGCAGCTGTTCACGGCTGGGGGTTGTTGTCTGTCTGAAAGACTAAAGCATATCAAAGGCCTGTATGGAAACGGCCAATCAAATTGCTCAGCCATTCAGTGTCTAGTGACTATAACATGGCGTTCAGTCTATAGTATAGTCTTGTCTGTGTATGACTATGAAGGCGTAGATCTAGGAACATGGAACTCTAAATTATATTTCCTCTGTCGGATTTTTTTGTTATCTGTGGACTTTGGACCTTGTTCTGTGTTGGAAGTCAATAAAGTGCATCTCTCTGGAAGAATTGGGTTGCTGCGGAAGAGTACTTAAATCATCATTATAATAACTACTAATTAATTACCCATTATACACGACATATCATATATCACTACATTGGTGCCTTTCAAGTGACCAGAAGAGCATTTTTGGACTTCGGTGTTGACAACAATCCTGTGAGGTGGACAGAAGTCTGATGAAGAACCAAGAGCTGTGCTGTGACTCTAATGTCTGGCTGTGACGTAAGAGAGTCTGATCTACAAAACTTAACAAGTTGGGAACCCCAGAATTATTCTCTGGAGACTGGAAACAACAAAAAAAGGACTGTGTCATGTACCAGAAGACCTGAACTGGAAGCTGAAGGAGTAACTGATGCTGTGAGTAAAATATTACCTTTTTCTTTAAATTATTAGTTATATAGTCAAAATGCTTACTCAGTGTGAAGCTAGTGTCAGTTCTGATAAAGTTAACAGATGGGTATTAAAATGTATTAAGCGTCATGGCGGTCCATATGAAATTCCAGAAAAATGTAAGCAGACGTGGACTATGATGAAGGAATTTTTAGAGAAAAATGTCTTTGATAGCAAAATTTCAGAAAGTAAAAGAAAAGGTTGTATTGTGCAGGGCTTGTTATCTTGCTGTTTAACAATGGAAAGTTCTTTGAATGGTAAGGTTGAGGAAATTGCGCAGTTACAGAGTGCATTTGATAATAGCAACAAGGTTTGTCAGAGGTTACAAAACCAGAAAATCAGACACTGAGACAGTAAATTTAAAATTGCATGCAGTTACCATTGGGGGAGCTTTGCTTGAGAAATCAAAACGTTGTGATGAATTATCAGAGGAAAATGGGACGTACTAAACTGCATATTGGGATGATGGGATGATTGGATTATTGGCTGCAATACTGAGAACTCTCACTAGATGTCAGTGTACCATATACACATATATATGGTAATGACTCTGTTGTTTCTCAAAATATGTTATTCTTTACTGCAGTGCTTGATACAATGTTGCAAGAAGCAGTTGCTAATGTTTAACTCTTCACTTGCTGATATATATGCAGCTGTACAACAGGATACAGAAGTAATATAAAAATTACATTTTACTTGTTTTTGATGGGAATATGGGTAGAATTATTATTGTTCACGGGGATTATTGGAGGAATATCATGTTAACACCCGACAATGAACATATTTAATTAACAATAATAATATGCATATACTTTTTCTACATAGGGATTATGGGTGGAATATTGTAGTTAGACATACATAGGAATATATTAAACCTATTTCTGATATAAATATGTATATAATTATTTTTCTACATGGGGATTATTGGTGGAATATTGTTTATAAATATACATAGCAGCATATTAAACCCATTTCTGATGAGAATATGCATGTAATTATTTTTCTACATGGGGATTATTGATGGAATATTGTTTATAAATATACATAGCAACATATTAAACCCATTTCTGATGAGAATATGCATATAATCATTTTTCTACATGGGGATTATTGGTGGAATATTGTTTAAAAATATACATAGCAACATATTAAACCCATTTCCAATGAGAATATGCATATAATTATATTTCTACATGTGGATTATTGGTGGATTATTGTTTATAAATATACATAGCAACATATTAAACCCATTTCTGATGAGAAAATGCATATAATTATTTTTCTACATGTGGATTATTGGTGGAATATTGTTTATAAATATACATAGCAACATATTAAACCCATTTCTAAAGAGAATATGCATATAATAATTTTTCTACATGGGGATTATTGGTGGAATATTGTTTAAAAATATACATAGCAACATATTAAACCCATTTCTAATGAGAATATGCATATAATTATATTTCTACATGTGGATTATTGGTGGAATATTGTTTATAAATATACATAGCAACATATTAAACCCATTTCTAAAGAGAATATGCATATAATTATTTTTCTACATGGGGATTATTGGTGGAATATTGTTTATAAATATACATAGCAACATATTAAACCCATTTCTGATGAGAAAATGCATATAATTATTTTTCTACATGGGGATTATTGGTGGAATATTGTTTATAAATATACATAGCAACATATTAAACCCATTTATGATATGAATATGCATGTAATTATTTTTCTACATGGGGATTATTGGTGGAATATTGTTTATAAATATACATAGCAACATATTAAACCCATTTCTGATGAGAATATGCATATAATTATTTTTCTACATGGGGATTATTGGTGGAATATTGTTTAAAAATATACATAGAAACATATTAAACCCATTTCTGATGAGAAAATGCATATAATTATTTTTCTACATGGGGATTATTGGTGGAATATTGTCTAAAAATATACATAGCAACATATTAAACCCATTTCTAATGAGAATATGCATATAATTATATCGGTGAACTTGCGAACAGCCAATGTTCGAGTCGAACATGAGTTCGACTCGAACTCGAAGCTCATCCCTAATAGCAACATATTAAACCTATTTCTGATATGAAAATGCATGTAATTATTTTTCTACATGGGGAATATTGGTGGAATATTGTTTATAAATATACATAACAACATATTAAACCCATTTCCAATGAGAATATGCATATAATTATATTTCTGCATGTGAATTATTGGTGGAATATTGTTTATAAATATACATAGCAACATATTAAACCCATTTCCAGTGAGAATATGCATATAATTATATTTCCACATGTGGATTATTGGTGGAATATTGTTTATAAATATACATAGCAACATATTAAACCCATTTCTAAAGAGAATATGCATATAATTATTTTTCTACATGGGGATTATTAGTGGAATATTGTTTATAAATATACATAGCAACATATTAAACCCATTTCTGATGAGAAAATGCATATAATTATTTTTCTACATGGTGATTATTGGTGGAATATTGTTTATAAATATACATAGCAGCATATTAAACCCATTTCTGATGAGAATATGCATATAATTATTTTTCTACATGGGGATTATTGGTGGAATATTGTTTATAAATATACATAGCAACATATTAAACCCATTTCTGATGAGAAAATGCATATAATTATTTTTCTACATGGGGATTATTGGTGGAATATTGTTTAGAAATATACATAGCAACATATTAAACCCATTTCTAAAGAGAATATGCATACAATTATTTTTCTATATGGGGATTATTGGTGGAATATTGTTTATAAATATACATAGCAACATATTAAACCCATTTCTGATGAGAAAATGCATATAATTATTTTTCTACATGGGGATTATTGGTGGAATATTGTTTATAAATATACATAGCAACATATTAAACCCATTTATGATATGAATATGCATGTAATTATTTTTCTACATGGGGATTATTGGTGGAATATTGTTTATAAATATACATAGCAGCATATTAAACCCATTTCTGATGAGAATATGCATATAATTATTTTTCTACATGGGGATTATTGGTGGAATATTGTTTATAAATATACATAGCAGCATATTAAACCCATTTCTGATGAGAAAATGCATATAATTATTTTTCTACATTGGGATTATTGGTGGAATATTGTTTATAAATATACATAGCAACATATTAAACCCATTTCTGATGAGAATATGCATATAATTATTTTTCTACATGGGGATTATTGGTGGAATATTGTTTAAAAATATACATAGCAACATATTAAACCCATTTATGATATGAAGATGCATGTAATTATTTTTCTACATGGGGATTATTGGTGGAATATTTTTTATAAATATACATAGCAACATATTAAACCCATTTCTGATGAGAATATGCATATAATTATAATTCTACATGGAGATTATTGGTGGAATATTGCTTGTAAATATACATAGCAACATATTAAACCCATTTCTGATGAGAATACGCATATAGTTATAATTCTACATGGGGGTTATTGGTGAAATATTGTTTATAAATATACATAGCAACATATTAAACCCATTTCTGATAAGAATATGCATATAATTATATTTCTACATGGGGATTATTGGTGGAATATTGTTTATAAATATACATAGCAACATATTAAACTAATTTCTAAAGAGAATATGCATATATGTTGCTATGTATATTTATAAACAATATTCCACCAATAATCCCCATGTAGAAATATAATTATATGCATATTCTCATCAAAAATGGGTTTAATATGTTGTTATGTATATTTATAAACAATATTCCACCAATATTCCCCATGTAGAAAAATAATTACATGCATTTTCATATCAGAAATAGGTTTAATATGTTGCTATTAGGGATGAGCTTCGAGTTCGAGTCGAACTCATGTTCGACTCGAACATTGGCTGTTCGCAAGTTCACCGAACAGCGAACAATTTGGGGTGTTCGCGGCAAATTCGAATGCCGCGGAACACCCTTTAAAAGTCTATGGGAGAAATCAAAAGTGCTAATTTTAAAGGCTAATATGCAAGTTATTGTCATAAAAAGTGTTTGGGGACCTGGGTCCTGCCCCAGGGGACATGGATCAATGCAAAAAAAAGTTTTAAAAACGGCCGTTTTTTCAGGAGCAGTGATTTTAATAATGCTTAAAGTCAATCAATAAAAGTGTAATATCCCTTTAAATTTCGTACCTGGGGGGTGTCTATAGTGTGCCTGTAAAGGGGCGCATGTTTCCTGTGTTTAGAACAGTCTGACAGCAAAATGACATTTTGAAGGAAAAAACTCATTTAAAACTACCCGCGGCTATTGCATTGCCGACAATACACATAGAAGTTCATTGATAAAAACGGCATGGGAATTCCCCAAAGGGGAACCCCGAACCAAAATTTAAAAAAAAAAATGACGTGGGGGTCCCCCTAAATTCCATACCAGGCCCTTCAGGTCTGGTATGGATATTAAGGGGAACCCCGGCCAAAATTAAAAAAAAAAAATGACGTGGGGTTCCCCCTAAATTCCATACCAGACCCTTCAGGTCTGGTATGGATTTTAAAGGGAACCCCGCGCCAAAAAAAAAAAAAAAAAAACGGCGTGGGGTCCCCCCAAAAATCCATACCAGACCCTTATCCGAGCACGCAACCTGGCAGGCCGCAGGAAAAGAGGGGGGGACGAGAGTGCGGCCCCCCTCCCTCCTGAACCGTACCAGGCCACATGCCCTCAACATTGGGAGGGTGCTTTGGGGTAGCCCCCCAAAACACCTTGTCCCCATGTTGATGAGGACAAGGGCCTCATCCCCACAACCCTGGCCGGTGGTTGTGGGGGTCTGCGGGCGGGGGGCTTATCGGAATCTGGAAGCCCCCTTTAACAAGGTGACCCCCAGATCCCGGCCCCCCCCCTGTGTGAAATGGTAAGGGGGTACATAAGTACCCCTACCATTTCACGAAAAAAGTGTCAAAAATGTTAAAAATGACAAGAGACAGTTTTTGACAATTCCTTTATTTAAATGCTTCTTCTATCTTCCTTCATCTTCTGGTTCTTCTGGCTCTTCTGGCTCTTCTGGCTCTTCTGGTTCTTCCTCCGGCGTTCTCGTCCAGCATCTCCTCCGCGGCGTCTTCTATCTTCTTCTCCTCGGGCCGCTCCGCACCCATGGCATGGGGGGGAGGCTCCCGCTCTTCTCTTCTTCTTTTCTTCTCTTCTTCTCTTCTTCATTTTCTTCTCCGGGCCGCTCCGCAATCCATGCTGGCATGGAGGGAGGCTCCCGCTGTGTGACGGCGCTCCTCGTCTGACAGTTCTTAAATAACGGGGGGGCGGGGCCACCCGGTGACCCCGCCCCCCTCTGACGCACGGTGACTTGACGGGACTTCCCTGTGACGTCACGGGGAATGCCACAGGGAAGTCCCGTCAAGTCACCGTGCGTCAGAGGGGGGCGGGGTCACCGGGTGGCCCCGCCCCCCCGTTATTTAAGAACTGTCAGACGAGGAGCGCCGTCACACAGCGGGAGCCTCCCTCCATGCCAGCATGGATTGCGGAGCGGCCCGGAGAAGAAAATGAAGAAGAGAAGAAGAGAAGAAGAGAAGAAAAGAAGAAGAGAAGAAGAGAAGAGCGGGAGCCTCCCCCCCATGCCATGGGTGCGGAGCGGCCCGAGGAGAAGAAGACAGAAGACGCCGTGGAGGAGATGCTGGACGAGAACGCCGGAGGAAGAACCAGAAGAACCAGAAGAGCCAGAAGAACCAGAAGATGAAGGAAGATAGAAGAAAGAAGAAGCATTTAAATAAAGGAATTGTCAAAAACTGTCTCTTGTCATTTTTAACATTTTTGACACTTTTTTCGTGAAATGGTAGGGGTACTTTTGTACCCCCTTACCATTTCACACAGGGGGGGGGCCGGGATCTGGGGGTCACCTTGTTAAAGGGGGCTTCCAGATTCCGATAAGCCCCCCGCCCGCAGACCCCCACAACCACCGGCCAGGGTTGTGGGGATGAGGCCCTTGTCCTCATCAACATGGGGACAAGGTGTTTTGGGGGGCTACCCCAAAGCACCCTCCCAATGTTGAGGGCATGTGGCCTGGTACGGTTCAGGAGGGAGGGGGGGCCGCATTCTCGTCCCCCCCTCTTTTCCTGCGGCCTGCCAGGTTGCGTGCTCGGATAAGGGTCTGGTATGGATTTTTGGGGGGACCCCACGCCGTTTTTTTTTTTTTTTTTTGGCGCGGGGTTCCCCTTAAAATCCATACCAGACCTGAAGGGTCTGGTATGGAATTTAGGGGGAACCCCACGTTATTTTTTTTTTTTAATTTTGGCCGGGGTTCCCCTTAATATCCATACCAGACCTGAAGGGCCTGGTATGGAATTTAGGAGGACTCCCACGTCATTTTTTTTTTTTAATTTTGGTTCGGGGTTCCCCTTTGGGGAATTCCCATGCCGTTTTTATCAATGAACTTCTATGTGTATTGTCGGCAATGCAATAGCCGCGGGTAGTTTTAAATGAGTTTTTTCCTTCAAAATGTCATTTTGCTGTCAGACTGTTCTAAACACAGGAAACATGCGCCCCTTTACAGGCATACTATAGACACCCCCCAGGTACAAAATTTAAAGGGATATTACACTTTTATTGTTTGACTTTAAGCATTATTAAAATCACTGCTCCTGAAAAAACGGCCGTTTTTAAAACTTTTTTTTGCATTGATCCATGTCCCCTGGGGCAGGACCCAGGTCCCCAAACACTTTTTATGACAATAACTTGCATATAAGCCTTTAAAATTAGCACTTTTGATTATTCATGTTCGTGTCCCATAGACTTTAACGGTGTTCGCATGTTCGAACAAACTTTTTTCCTGTTCGCATGTTCTGGTGCGAACCGAACAGGGGGGTGTTCGGCTCATCCCTAGTTGCTATGTATATTTATAAACAATATTCTACCAATAATCCCCATGTAGAAATATAATTATATGCATATTCTTATCAGAAATGGGTTTACTATGTTGCTATGTATATTTATGAACAATATTCCACCAATAATCCCCATGTACAAATATAATTATATGCATATTCTCATCAGAAATGGGTTTAATATGTTGCTATGTATATTTATAAACAATATTCCACTAATAATCCCCATGTAGAAAAATAATGATATGCATTTTCATATCAGAAATAGGTTTAATATGTTGCTATGTATATTTATAAACAATATTCCACCAATAATCCCCATGTAGAAATATAATTATATGCATATTCTCATCAGAAATGGGTTTAATATGTTGCTATGTATATTTATAAACAATATTCCACCAATAATCCCCATGTAGAAAAATAATTATATGCATTTTCTCATCAGAAATAAATGGGTTTAATATGTTGCTTTGTATATTTATAAACAATATTCCACCAATAATCCACATGTAGAAAAAGGAAAATTTATTATCAAATACCGTAATTTTCCTTTCCTGATGGACTCCATGGCAGCCTACGTGTGGGTTAACCCCGCCTCCTCTCCAATGCTATAGGACCCCCTACCCTATAAGATTGAGCTCACCTGTGTAGACTGTGTTCCGTAACTAGCCTACTCTTGACCGATGGGTGGGAACTCCGTCTGCCATGGAGTCCATCAGGAAAGGAAAATTACGGTAAGTATTTGATAATAAATTTTCCTTTTTCCTGACAGACTCCATGGCAGCCTACGTGTGGGAAATAACTAGCCAATCCACACGGGTGGGCATGCTGAACAGAAATAAATTTAATTTGACCCGTCATACGACAGGATTTATAAAGCAAAGTTCACAGAAGATAGCGGAGCAGGCTCAATATAATAATGTGACGTTAAAGTTTTAATAGAGGCCCATGAGGCCGCCTGCAGATGACGTCTGAAGCCACGTTCCGGGCTGCTGCCCATGAAGCCGCTATACCCCTGGTAGAGCATGCCACTACTGCCTCCAGAGGAGCCAGGCCCCTCGCTCTATAAGCCTGTTGGATGAACTGGCCAATCCAGGCCGTAGTCGCTCTGTTACTGCTAGAGTGCGGGACAGACAGGTAGTTAGAGCGTGAGAAGGAGGAAGTAACTTGCCGATATACTTTCAGAAATTTTGCCTATGATTAGAGGATGAAATTTTAATGGACCCTGGGATCCTGAGTGTAGGCAGAATGATTTCTAGAAACTTAAGGAACCCTGAGGTAACTTTGTATTTGAGCCGAGCCTAGGAATAAGGACCACCCGGTCCGGAAAAATGTCAGAAAAGGTTCTTCGTGACCTAGTTACCCAATCTTCTGGGACCCCTTTAGCCAAGGTAATGGCTACTAGGAAGGAGACTTTAGTAGAAAGGATTTCAATGGAAAGCGGGAGGATCCCATGATACTGATTTGAGACAGTGAGTTGAGAACAAGGGGAAGTTCCCCTTTGGGAAAACTTGGTCTCCTTTGTGGTCCGAGTCTTGACGCTCCACTGAAGAACTGCTGGATTAAAGGGTGCACAGCCCATGATTTACCAGAGAAAGCCGACAAGGCTGAAGCTCAGACTCTAGGAGAGCCGATAAATAGAGAAAGACCTAGACTGGAATGAATTAAGCTGAGGATATCCTGAGCTTTTGGATTTCCACCTGAATCGTCCATAGAAGATGAGAACCTGAGCGACTTAGCCCAAATTCAGCTATAAACTTTTTTCAAGCACTTCTTCCTTGAGCTCATGAAGGAAAAAAATAGTTAAACCAATCATTCTCGGATGTCTGTACATGAAGAGACCATTCATTGTTGTCTAACTGAGTGCGCGACAGGAAGTCCGCCTGGACGTTCTGGACACCGGGAATGAAGACTGCTGAAACGTTGGCCAGATATTTCTGAGCCCAAGACATGATGGACTAGACTTCTTGGAGCAGGATGGAGCTCCTGGTATCTCCTTGTCCCTTCCTGTAGGAGACCCATCTCCAATGATACTGACTCCCCATCCATGAGAAGGACTGAAGGGCATACCCAGCTGCCCGAAGGTCCAGGATATTCGAGCGCAGAATAAAAAGATGGGCATCCCACTTGGCTTGTGCAAGTTCCACCCTGCAGAGGGCCCCCCACCAGCCCTGTTGGCATCAGGTGTGACCGTGACTTCAGGAGACCGGAGCGATGGAGTGGTAATTGATAGAATTTTGCGTTGAAGCCACCCGAAGAGGCTGTTCTTCATCAATGATGTCATATGAGTCAACTGATTGACGCCTCCTGAATTCCATTGTTGAAGATGCCCTGACCAAAAGAGCGTACCCTCCATAGGGCCCATTGGACCATGAGGATCGTAGAAACCACCGTACCTATAATTTTCAAGCGCTGAAGCCTTCCAGCGTGTGGAGCTCAGAGATAGACAGATTCTCCCGAGGACGACTGGAGTCTTCTCTACTGGAAGAGAGATGGTGTTCCCCATCGTTGATGAACTGAGCCCCTAAGTATACCAAGCGCTGGACTGGTTCTAGCTGGCTTTCCCCTTGGTTTAGGAACCGCCCGAGTTCTATCAATATTTAGATAACTTGCTCCCTGTGGACCAGCAGCTGCTTTTTTTTTTTTTTTTGACTAGGGACAACACCAAGAGATCGCCTAGGAAGTGGTACAAGTGTATCCTTTTATTCGGCTGAGGGCCACCAAAGCCTGAAGGACTTTCGAGAATACTCGGAGAGAGATTGTCAGCCAAAAGTGGAGGCAGGTAAACTGCAGATGTTCTTGGCCGGCTTGGAACCGAAAGCATATGCAGAAACCTCTGCACAGGAACGTGGAAATAAGAAACCTTCAAGTCTATTGAGATTAACCAATCTCCTGGTTGTGTAGCTTGCTGAATGGTCGCCAGAGTCTCCTTTTGGATAGATAAATCAGGACTAACACTGGACACCAAGCACCGTTCCTTTCCTGAGCTAGGAAGAGGGAAGGAAGAATACCCCTCGGAACTCCTCGCCGTTCAGGACAGGCACCGCTCCCTGTGTTTTCAGCAAATTCACGTAGGGCGGAACATTTGCATATCTCTTCTAGTCATGGTAGCAGGGTAGAGATGAATCCGGGGAAAGGAGTGCCGCCGAAGGACCGTGTGTGACCTGATGAGATCGTCTTTATGGTCCACGATCCCCTTCCTGACCCGCCTGGGCAAGCCTAATCTCGAAACGACTTGGCCGGCTCGCGACCACTGGATACCTGGATCTTTGTGGATTTTCAGAAGGGCGTCCGCCCCCTGCATCAATTACTTTTGAAGTCCCTGGCCAGGCCTGTATGAGCGTGCTTCTCATGAACGTCCAATGCTGCTTCTTCTGGGCTGGGCTCTCTCCCAGCCAAACAGACGCCTATCTTAAATCAGCGAATCAAGGGTGTAACCATAAGGCCGCTCGGCCGTAACCCAGGACAGCGTAGCCCGAGCTAACAGGCGGATAAGACCGATGGACGCTCATCCCAGGAAGTCCGTTGCCGGCTTCAATTCCTGAACTGTCAGGCCCATGGCTAGCTTTTCCCCCTTAGAATGGAGTCCACGTTTTCTGTCAGAGCTTCCATCGCCTTGGACAAGCTGCTAGGGCCAGGATGGGTTTGCAAGTCATATCAGCTAACCCGTAAATTTTCACAAGACCTTGGACTATTCTCCTCTTGAGCCCGTATGAAAGGATACGGTATCTTCTAGGAAAAAGGAGACGTGTTTAGCCAGGCAGTAGCAATAATGTAGCAGTAATGCTGCATCTATGAGGGGAGCATTTACCAGATGTTTCACCTCTTCTGCTTTGAAGGGATAAAGACTAGAGGTTTTACTTGACATGGAAGTTTTCTTGTCCACTTTGCTCCTACAATTCCACTAAGAGCAGAAAGTCAGAACCTTCCTTCCCCAGGTTATTCTCCTTTGCTTAGCCGACTGAGTGGAAGGCTCATCCCACTTCAGGGCTTCTTCGACCACTGTGACTAGTGGGGAAACCAGAGAGAAATCAAGACCTCAGATGAATTCATCTCCTTTCAAATCACTGACTTAAGAGCCTGGGGAGGCATCGTAGGGCTGGAATAGGCCTGGATCTTCCTGGGCCCCGTCAGCCAGGGAGCCAGATAGGGGCTCCGCGTGTAGGTTGCATCCCACTCCTCTAGGGGTTGAAGAATCACACGCTTGATAAGAGACTCCATCTTATTTGTGTCTTTTGCTTTCCAGCCGCCTGGGCAAAAGATGGGTCACACGGTGACTTGCTCTCTGGGAGTCGTGTCCCACATCCCCAGCAGGCTCTGTGATCAGAGCGGCTGTCATGGCGGTGTGTGCGGTGACTGGAGGAGGTATGGGAACATTTCTTTTGTTTAAAGGAGGAATGGAACATCTCATTATGGGAGGAGGAATGGGAACGTCCCCTCTGTTTTAAAGGAGGAATGGAACGTCTCCTTTTCGGAGGAGGAATGGGAACATCTCCTCTATTTAAAGGAGGGATGGAACATCTCCTTGTGGGAGGAGGAATGGGAACGTCTCCTCTGTTTAAAGGAGGAAAGGAACATCTCCTTGTGGGAAGAGGAATGGGAACGTCTCCTCTGTTTAAAGGAGGAATGGAACATCTCCTTGATGGAGGAGGAATGGGAACGTCTCCTCTGATTAAAGGAGGAATGAAAACATCTCCTTGTTGGAGGAGGAATGGAACATCTTCTCTGCTTAAAGGAGGAATGAAAACATCTCCTTGTTGGAGGAGGATTGGAACATCTCCTCTGCTTAAAGGAGGAATGAAAACATCTCCTTGTTGGAGGAGGAATGGAACATCTCCTCTGCTTAAAGGAGGTATGGAAACATCTCCTTGTTGGCGGAGGAATGGGAACGTCTCCTCTGTTTAAAGGAGGAATGGAAACATCTCCTTGTTGGAGGAGGAATGGAAACGTCTCCTCGGCTGTTGTGTTGTGGCCTGGCAAGGTCTCTGTCGTTCTGGACCTCGACCTGAGGATTCAACCTGAAAGGACTGAAGGAGAAAATTGGGGGGGGAGTTGGAGGCGAGATATGACAACAAAGTGCCACACTTGCAACTGTACCGCAACCCCTCCCTTCACCTGCACAAACCTTGTGCATGAGGGCTGGCCGCATGAAGGCGGTGACTTGTCCATGACCTTTGGACAAAAACGTCACGAACAGATGGTCTGAAAAAAGGCCTGAAAATGCCAAATGTACCCAGAACCAGGGAAGAAAAAGAACTTGTCTGCCTCTCTTCCTTTTATTTATTTATTTTAAAACAAAATGAATTCGTATCAACATTCCTTTTAGGAAAAATGAAATAAGAACGAAATAGACACTAATATATGTCTAATACATATATGATATAATTCTCCCATAATCCTTCTCCGTTATTATTTATATATATATAAGTATATATACACACATATACATATTAATATTTATTTATTTATTTATTCATATGTATACATTTTACATTTTTTTTTTTTTTTTTTTTTAACATTATGCAATTTCCTTTAAGAAAAAGGGCACCAGGCAAAAAATACCTATTAAGGCAGACCAGGGCTGGGGAAAGCTGCTGCCTCTGCTCACTGCCTGGGATGATCCTCTTATGGCAGGAGCTAGAAGCCGCTTTTGAAATCCCCGCCAGTGACGTCACCGCCTCCCCACCTCGCGCCTGCGCTGTGGGGAGGCAGCCGAACGGCGTCTGCGCGGCCGCCAGGGAAACCACCAATCCGCGCACACGTGAGCCAAGCCTCGCTTTCGCAGAAGCCCTGCACATGCGCAGACGACGGCGGCGGCCGCGACCCAGAAGAGCCGCGGCGAGCTGGAACGCAAAGCGCTCCAGCCACTATGAAGGGAATTGGGGACACAGTTTTAGCTGAATTAAAGCATAGATGTGACTATAGACAACACAGAAAACACAAAGGCGACTGCCATGGAAAAAATGAAGAAGAGGGTCGCAGACCTTGCCAGCCGTTGATGCTCCGGTCCTTCAGGCATACAGAGGCAAACTCCACTGCACCACTTGGGGAATCCAGTGCCTAGGAAACTACATGCCTGCCCGTGGCTGGGCCCTGAGCTGCATCGCCTAAATGGTATGCCAAATCTTGGAAACATCCGACCGGACGTGAACAGTGTGTGTAGGTCCATTGGAAGAGGACAAAAAAGGAACACAGTCTACACAGGTGAGCTCAATCTTATAGGGTAGGGGGTCCTATAGCATTGGAGAGGAGGCGGGGTTAACCCACACGTAGGCTGCCATGGAGTCTGTCAGGAAATATAATTATATGCATATTCTCATTGGAAATGGGTTTAATATGTTGCTATGTATATTTTTAAACAATATTCCACCAATAATCCCCATGTAGAAAAATAATTATATGCATATTCTCATCAGAAATGGGTTTAATATGTTGCTATGTATATTTATAAACAATATTCCACCAATAATCCACATGTAGAAATATAATTATATGCATATTCTCATTGGAAATGGGTTTAATATGTTGCTATGTATATTTTTAAACAATATTCCACCAATAATCCCAATGTAGAAAAATAATTATATGCATTTTCTCATCAGAAATGGGTTTAATATGTTGCTATGTACATTTATAAACAATATTCCACCAATAATCCACATGTAGAAATATAATTATATGCATATTCTCATTAGAAATGGGTTTAATATGTTGCTATGTATATTTTTAGACAATATTCCACCAATAATCCCCATGTAGAAAAATAATTATATGCATTTTCTCATCAGAAATGGGTTTAATATGTTTCTATGTATATTTATAAACAATATTCCACCAATAATCCCCATGTAGAAAAATAATTATATGCATATTCTCATCAGAAATGGGTTTAATATGCTGCTATGTATATTTATAAACAATATTCCACCAATAATCCCCATGTAGAAAAATAATTACATGCATCTTCATATCATAAATGGGTTAAATATGTTGCTATGTATATTTATAAGCAATATTCCACCAATAATCCCCATGTAGAATTATAATTATATGCATATTCTCATTAGAAATGGGTTTAATATGTTGCTATGTATATTTTTAAACAATATTCCACCAATAATCCCCATGTAGAAAAATAATTATATGCATTTTCTCATCAGAAATGGGTTTAATATGTTGCTATGTAAATTTATGAACAATATTCCACCAATAATCCCCATGTAGAAAAATAATTATATGCATATTCTCATTAGAAATAGGTTTAATATGTTGCTATGTATATTTATAAGCAATATTCCACCAATAATCCCCATGTAGAAAAATAATTATATGCATATTCTCTTTAGAAATGGGTTTAATATGTTGCTATGTATATTTATAAACAATTATCCACCAATAATCCCCATGTAGAATTATAATTATATGCATATTCTCATTGGAAATGTGTTTAATATGTTGCTATGTATATTTTTAAACAATATTCCACCAATAATCCCCATGTAGAAAAATAATTATATGCATATTCTCTTTAGAAATGGGTTCAATATGTTGCTATGTATATTTATAAACAATATTCCACCAATAATCCACATGTAGAAATATAATTATATGCATATTCTCATTGGAAATGGGTTTAATATGTTGCTATGTATATTTTTAAACAATATTCCACCAATAATCCCCATGTAGAAAAATAATTACATGCATATTCATATCATAAATGGGTTTAATATGTTGCTATGTATATTTATAAACAATATTCCACCAATAATCCCCATGTAGAAAAATAATTATATGCATATTCTCATCAGAAATGGGTTTAATATGTTGCTATGTATATTTATAAACAATATTCCACCAATAATCCACATGTAGAAATATAATTATATGCATTTTCTCATCAGAAATGGGTTTAATATGTTGCTATGTATATTTATAAACAATATTCCACCAATAATCCCCATGTAGAAAAATAATTGTATGCATATTCTCTTTAGAAATGAGTTTAATATGTTGCTATG
Source organism: Aquarana catesbeiana (assembly GCF_042186555.1). Taxonomy (NCBI): domain Eukaryota; kingdom Metazoa; phylum Chordata; class Amphibia; order Anura; family Ranidae; genus Aquarana; species Aquarana catesbeiana. The sequence goes on from NC_133330.1 coordinate 121,564,963, forward strand.
TATATTTTTTCAACAATATTCCACCAATAATCCCCATGTAGAAAAAATATTATATGCATTTTCTCATCAGAAATGGGTTTAATATGTTGCTATGTATTTTTATAACCAATATTCCACCAATAATCCCCATGTAGAAAAATAATTACATGCATATTCATATCATAAATGGGTTTAATATGTTTCTATGTATATTTATAAACAATATTCCACCAATAATCCCCATGTAGAAAAATAATTATATGCATATTCTCATCAGAAATGGGTTTAATATGTTGCTTTGTATATTTATATACAATATTCCACCAATAATCCACATGTAGAAATATAATTATATGCATATTCTCATTAGAAATGGGTTTAATATGTTGCTATGTATATTTTTAAACAATATTCCACCAATAATCCCCATGTAGAAAAATAATTATATGCATATTCTCTTTAGAAATGGGCTTAATATGTTGCTATGTATATTTATAAACAATATTCCACCAATAATCCCCATGTAGAAAAATAATTACATGCATATTCATATCATAAATGGGTTTAATATGGTGCTATGTATATTTATAAACAATATTCCACCAATAATCCCCACGTAGAAAAATAATTATATGCATATTCTCATCAGAAATGGGTTTAATATGTTGCTATGTATATTTATAAACAATATTCCACCAATAATCCACATGTAGAAATATAATTATATGCATATTCTCATTAGAAATGGATTTAATATGTTGCTATGTATATTTTTAAACAATATTCCACCAATAATCCCCATGTAGAAAAATAATTATATGCATTTTCTCATCAGAAATGGGTTTAATATGTTGCTATGTATATTTATAAACCATATTCCACCAATAATCCACATGTAGAAATATAATTATATGCATATTTTCATTAGAAATGGGTTTAATATGTTGCTATGTATATTTATAAACAATATTCCACCAATAATCCCCATGTAGAAAAATCATTGTATGCATATTCTCTTTAGAAATGGGTTGTATATGTTGCTATGTATATTTATAAACAATATTCCACCAATAATCCACATGTAGAAATATAATTATATGCATATTCTCATTAGAAATGGGTTTAATATGTTGCTATGTATATTTTTAAACAATATTCCACCAATAATCCCCATGTAGAAAAATAATTATATGCATTTTTCCATCAGAAATGGGTTTAATATGTTGCTATGTATATTTATAAACAATATTCCACCAATAATCCCCATGTAGAAATATAATTATATGCATATTCTCATTAGAAATGGGTTTAATATGTTGCTATGTATATTTATAAACAATATTCCACCAATAATCCACATGTAGAAATATAATTATATGCATATTCTCATTAGAAATGGGTTTAATATGTTGCTATGTATATTTTTAAACAATATTCCACCAATAATCCCCATGTAGAAAAATAATTATATGCATTTTCTCATCAGAAATGGGTTTAATATGTTGCTATGTATATTTATAAACAATATTCCACCAATAATCCCCATGTAGAAAAATAATTATATGCATATTCTCATCAGAAATAGGTTTAATATATTCCTATGTATGTCTAACTACAATATTCCACCCATAACCCCTATGTAGAAAAAGTATATGCATATTATTATTGTTAATTAAATATGTTCATTGTCGGGTGTTAACATGATATTCTTCCAATAATCCCCATGAGCAATAATAATTCTACCCATATTCCCATCAAAAACAGGTAAAATGTAATTTTTATATTACTTCTTTATCCTGTTGTACAGCTGCATATATATCAGCAACTGTTGTACAGCTGCATATATATCAGCAAGTGAAGAGTTAAACATTAGCAACTGCTTCTTGCAACATTGTATCAAGCACTGCAGTAAAGAATAACATATTTTGAGAAACAACAGAGTCATTACCATATATATGTGTATATGGTACACTGACATCTAGTGAGAGTTCTCAGTATTGCAGCCAATAATCCAATCATCCCATCATCCCAATATGCAGTTTAGTACGTCCCGAGGAAAATGAGAGATTAAAATTAAGAATTATGGAATTAGAAAAGAGATCTCAGGAATGCAGATATGCATCAAATCTTGGATTTAGCAATCTGCAGCAAAATACGGACACAAACTTTCTATCAAATGGAACAGAACCACATATTAAATCTGATAATTCATTGCCAGCCGCACCCACTGTGACCACCACAGTTTATAACAATAATAATAATACAGGTGAAGTTCAGCTTGTAATGAAGCCTTTGAAACCAAAAGAATTAGACACAATTCTTAAAGAAATAGGAATGGTTCCTTACCATGATTTAAACAGATTTTTTAAATGGTTTTGTGACGTGCAGCAGGTCAGAGATATGTACAATCTCAACCCATCTGATTTAGAAAGAGTTTTGCAACATTCTATAGGAAGTGGTCTTTGGATGAGAATTAAACAGATCTGTATTCAGCCTCTGAGGACAAGGGACATATTACTGGAATTATTATGTGTTTTGTATGGTGAACGTTCTGATGTTACTATTCATGGGAAGATCCAACAAATTCAAAATGAATCTCCCTATGAATTGTCACACAGGATAGCAACTATTATGGAATTATTGGTCGGTAATAATTTTGCATTTGAGTGTGGTGGCTTGATACATATGAGTATTTTCTAGATGCGTTGCATGAAGATATCAAACAAAATATTTTATTAGTTACCCCAAATCCTCATGATTTAAAAGACATATTGTTGAGAGCAGACCATTTATGGAGAAAGTCAAATGAGCAGGCTGTCAAAATTGATTTAGCCACATTGTTTAGGACAAATACTGAACATAAAGATCAGAAGGTAATATCCTATGATAACACCCAGAGAGGAGACACTGGGTCGAACATAGGTGATATTAATATGAAAAACAGAGCTGACCAAAATAATAATAAGAAAAGGTCCAAGAACTGGATACCATTTTCTCAGTTAAAACAGAAATATGACCACCTGAAGATTGAGTATGACAAGATGAGAGGGGAACGTGATAAATTATTAGAGCAGTTGATCCAAGTAACTGCTCTATTGAAGGCAATGAGGGGTCGGCCTACAGCAAATTACAAAAGCAAATTGTGGCTGGCAATCAACAAATTCTGGTACTTGACAGGTACACAACCGGTCATCATTGCTCAAATAGGAAATGGAAAGAAGCAGATGTGAATTGTAAAATGCTTGCAAGACCTTCCTACTTTTCATGGTGAGGATACTGGCAAGAATTTTCACTGCCGCTTTGTCTGGATAGAAGATCTGATAAACACTGATGTCAAGCTGAACCATCATGTGGGGGTATATGTATATGTTGGTATACCATTCAGGTGTAATTATGGACTGAATGATCCAAGTAACTGCTCTATTGAAGGCAATGAGGGGTCGGCCTACAGCAAATTACAAAAGCAAATTGTGGCTGGCAATCAACAAATTCTGGTACTTGACAGGTACACAACCAGCCATCATTGCTCAAATAGGAAATGGAAAGAAGCAGATGTGAATTGTAAAATGCTTGCAAGATGGACTTATGAATGTCAAGTGCAAGGAAGTGCACAGTTTTTACTACCGTATCCAAACCTTTTGACCTTGAAAGTGAGTGCTGGTAATGGTTCTTCTTACTATAAAGATGAAAGTAGAATGTTTGTGTAAAAGCATCTTTAAAAATGAAAAGCTTGAGCCTGGAGATGAGAGAATCCTGGACTTATGTGGATTGGAGCTCCCGGAGCATACCAAGTTTACTTTCGGTGAGAGATGTGAGGAAGTCAGACAGAAGAATGGACTGTGACATCAGCTTGTCTTTGTACAATATTTAAGATCTTGATGTGATATAATAAGGCCTAACAGCTATATGGGCCACTGATGTTTACCAAATCCTTTTCCAGTCATGGTCTAAAAGTTATATTATCTAATAACTGTTTCATGGGGATATTTTAGAGGCTGGTGAAGTTTCAACTTCATATTTTATATGAGCCATTGTAAAGCATTCAGTACCTTAAATCATAATGATATTTTTGTTGTTTGATTTATGGGTCAGTTCTAGTAGTTAGAACCGACCCAAGTGGGGGTGTATGTTGTAATATGTTCACCGATTTATGTGGGACTTTATATTATTATATGTATGTACACATACAGTATGATGACGATGATTAACGATGGTTGATTTGTCCAAGCCAACTCAATTTTAATATAACAGCTGATGTCCCTTTGATATGTTTATCTTATGCAAGTCTACCTAGGTGTGTGAGGTATGGCCTGTTAACCTAATTGAACATTTCAAAGGGTACATTGTTTAAAGGACCATAAAAGAAGTATTTATTGATGGGATTAACAATGGGATCAAGGAGTGTTTTGGGTTGGCCTAGCGGAGGCTCCCTCCTGGGGTGCTAATATATCAGGGGGGATTTGTTGATGTTAATATGCAAGAATACAGATTAGGGATGTAGGTATTGCAAGACTCAAAAAGGTGTTCAGGTGATATCTGTTAATCTAATCTAATTACACATATAAAGGAAACTTGTTGATGTTGATATGCGGGAAAGCAGATTGGGGCGGTTTATGACTGCAGCTGTTCACGGCTGGGGGTTGTTGTCTGTCTGAAAGACTAAAGCATATCAAAGGCCTGAATGGAAACGGCCAATCAAATTGCTCAGCCATTCGATGTCTAGTGAATATAACATGGCGTTCAGTCTATAGTATAGTCTTGTCTGTGTATGACTATGAAGGCGCAGATCTAGGAACATGGAACTCTAAATTATATTTCCTCTGTCTGATTTTTTTGTCATCTGTGGACTTTGGACCTTGTTCTGTGTTGGAAGTCAATAAAGTGCATCTCTCTGAAAGAATTGGGTTGCTGCGGAAGAGTACTTAAATCATCATTATAATAACTACTAATTAATTACCCACTATACACGACATATCATATATCACTACAATCGCCAGGTGCAGTGACCACCAGAATTGTATCGCAGGGCGTAGTGACTGTGGAACTGGTGGATGAGTCAGCCTGGGTGTGTGTCCAAGGGGGTCCAGGGACAGGCAAAGGGAAATGGCCATGCAAACTGGAGTGACTGATCGGCTCAGGTTCACAGGTGGGCTCCTCATCCAGAGTGCCACACGACCCAGAGAGTGCCTCAGCCCGACTATTGCAGAAGACATTCCAGAAATCGCTATATGCAGTGGGAAGAGCAGAAGATACTGGGATGGTGGCAACAGGAAGTTTCTCTTTTGGGGTAACCTTGATTTGATTGTAGCCGTATTAGTGCAATTGTGACAGAGAAAATTGAGTACTGTCCGTGATACTTTTTTTATTTGCACTAACATACAATTTTTCAGGACAAGCTTTCGGGGTATGTCCCCTTCTTCAAGGTCCAAGCAGTACTGATTCACAAATTTTTAAGCAGCATGTTAAAGAAAAAAAAAAAAAAAAAAGGGGGAAAGCCAAACACATACAAATCAATGGTAATAAAGATAGCAGCAGAATTAGCGAGATAAGACAGAGGGAGTAACCTTGAGTAGGCAGGAGGAGGAACAGGAGGAACCCCAAGTCAAGATCTTTCCAGCAGTCCAGTCAACATGTGGAGAATGGGGCAAAAGGGTAAGTCTCATGGAAGACGCAGTTCCCTAGTCCATGAAATTGCTAGCGGCTCCGGAATCCAGATATGCGGAGACAGAACGAGGGGAAGCGCCAACATGAAGGAACACAGAAAGGAGAAGACGAGAAGGTGAAGGTGATATTTCAGGGTCCAATACTCCACCTTCCAGATGTATTAGCCCTGAGCGTTTTTCCGGACGAAGAGAACAAGTATCACGAAAATGACCTTTGACGCCACAGTAGAGGCACAGGCCCAGAGTTCTGCCCCTAGTGCGTTCTTCGGGAGATAACTTGGTCTGGCCCAGCTGCATAGGTTCCTCAGCAGGCAGGAGGTGCTCCTCGGAATGAAGAGAAGGGACATGGAGCTCAGGCTGCCTAAAGAACGGGAAGTGCTGGCGTCTTTTTTCCAGGGCCCTCTCCTGAAATTGAATATCGATCTGGTTACACAAGGTGATGACACCATCCAGATCAGCAGGGAGAGAACTTCCTGCTAATTCATCCTTCACTCTATCAGAGAGGCCATGTAAAAAGGTTGCAACTAGGGCCTCATTATTCCAACTCAGCTCAGCAGTCAAAGTACGAAAATGAAGAGCGTACTGTCCTACAAAAGCGGACTCTTGACGGAGACATAAAAGGGCGCTGGCCGCTGAGGAGACATGACCCGTTTCCTCGAAGATATTCCGAAAAAGTTTCAAGAAATCAGACAGGCTAGAAACCACTGGATCATTTAGTTCCCACAGAGGGGGAGCCCAGGCTAATGCCTCGCCGGACAGGAGGGATATAATATAGGCTACCTTTCCCCGATCGGACAGGAAGTTTTGGGGCAGAAGCTCAAAATGAATTGTGCACTGGCTAAGGAACCCCCTGCAGGCCTTGGAGTCCCCAGAGAAATGGGCCGGAGCTGGCAGATGTAATGAATGTGTGGCTGCGACTGGTGCGATAGGTGCAGCAGCAGATAGCGGTTGAGGTTGTTGAACTGGGGGTCCTAATGAGGCCTGAACCTGTTCAAAACAGGATGCCAAATCCTGAAGGAATCGCATCACCTGGGTCTGATGCGATTCCTGGGTCTCAAGTCTGCGAACTAAGCCCTGAAAGGGATCATCTGCGGGTAGCGGCACATCAGCTGGGTCCATGGCTGATCAAACTGTCAGGTCACCTTGAGGCTAGGTGACAGATGCACTCTGTAGGAGTTAGAAGTGCACCGCTAGGTAGTGGACCCTAGGACTGACTGCTGCGGATTGAACCCTGGGAGGTTCAGGAAGCAGGTCTACTGGATCACTGACATAGATCCCACTGGCAGCTAGAGCATAGATTCCCCAGGGCACGGAGTCTAAGAGCCAGCAGGTGTTCACCAGAGCCTTTAGTGGTGAGAATGGACTGCGCTGCAGTCTGGCTCCAGGTCGCAGCCCCCAGGGTCTCACAGCTCACGCTCACGGTAGACTACAGGAGAAGAGGAAGGAGGCAGCAGGCTGGAACAACAAGGAAAGTAAGGGACAAGCCAAGGTCAGGGACACAAGCAGACAAGAACAACCGAGTTAACGCCAAGGTTCAGGGTCACAGGCAAACAGGGATGGTCGGGGACACGCCAAAGGTCAGTGTCACGAGCAGACAGGAATAGTTAAGAACAGGCCAAAGTCGGTAACTGGAATCAGATGTAGGAAACACAGCAAGTACACATGAAAGCTAACACACAATGGTTGATCAGCACTGCTGGCTTGCAGTGCACAGGTTAATATAGGGTTCCCTGATAGGAGCTGGGGTGGAGCCATGGTAGAGGAGAGTTTACAAAAGCAGTCAGGTGAGGGTCAGCTGGTCTCTAGAGATGAACACATGGGGACAGGTAAGCTGACAGACAAACTCTATTGCATAACCATGACAATCACTGAATCACTGCCTGCCTGCCTGCAAGTGTATTTGAAAACGTACACCAGGAATGGCCTGCAGTCAGAAATAGGCTTGGCTAGACTGGAATGCAGTGGAGATATATATATATGTAGGAGACTGTATATATATTTAATTCACGGTAGATCACTGAATCACCTGTCTGCCTGCCTGAAAGTGTATTTGAAAATGAACACCAGGGATGACCTGCAGTCAGATATAGGCTTGGCTAGACTGGAATGCAGTGGATATATGTAGGAGATTGTATTTATATATTTAATGCACTGCAGATCACTGAATCACTGCATGCCTGCCTGAAAGTGTATTTGAAAACGAACACCAGGAATGGCCTGTAGTCAGAAATAGGCTTGGCTAGACTGGAATGCAGTGGATATATATATGTAGGAGACTGTGTATATATATTTAATGCACTGCAGATCACTGAATCACCTGCCTGCCTGAAAGTGTATTTGAAAACGTACACCGGGAATGGCCTGAAGTCAGATGTAGGCTTGGCTAGACTAAAATGCAGTGGATATATATATGTAGGATACTGTATATATATTTTATGCACTGCAGATTACTAAATCACCTGCCTGCCTGCCTGAAAGTGTATTTAAAAACGTACACCAGGAATGGCCTGCAGTCAGATATAGGCTTGACTAGACTAGAATACAGTGGATTTATAGATATATATATGTAGGAGACTGTATATATATTTAATGCACTGCAGATCACTAAATCACTGCCTGCCTACGTGAAAGTGTATTTGAAAACATACACCAGGAATGGCCTGCAGTCAGCAATAGGCTTGGCTAGACTGGAATGCAGTGCATATATATATGTAGGAGACAGTATATATATTTATTGCACTGCAGATCACTGAATCACCTGCCTGCCTGAAAGTGTATTTGAAAACGTACACCAGGAATGGCCTGCAGTCAGATATAGGCTTGGCTAGACTGGAATGCAGTAGATATATATATCTAGGAGACTGTATATATATTTTATGCACTGCAGATCACTGAATCACCTGCCTGCCTGAAAGTGTATTTGAAAACGAACACCAGGAATGGCCTGCAGTCAAATATAGGCTTGGCTAGACTGGAATGCAGTGGATATATATATATGTATGAGACTGTATATATATATTTAAGGCACTGCAGATCACTAAATCACATGCCTGCCCGAAAGTGTATTTGAAAATATACACCAGGAATGTCCTGCAGTCAGATATAAGCTTGGCTAGACTAGAATGCAGTGGATAGATATATGTAGTAGACTGTATATATAGTTAATGCACTGCAGACCACTGAATCACCTGCCTGTCTGCCTGAGAGTGTATTTGAAAATGAACACCGGGAATTGCCTGCAGTCAGATATAGGCTTGGCTAGACTGGAATGCAGTGTATATATATATATATGTAGGAGACTGTATATATATTTAATGCACTGCAGATCACTGAATTACCTGCCTGCCTGCCTGAAAGCGTATTTGAAAACGTACACCAGGAATGGCCTGCAGTCAGATATAGGCTTGGCTAGACTAGAATGCAGTGGATATACATGTAGGATACTGTATATATATTTATTGCACTGCAGATCACCGAATTACCTGCCTGCCTATAAATGTATTTGAAAACGTACACCAGGAATGGCCTGCAGTCAGATATAGGCTTGGCTAGACTGGAATGCAGTAGATATTGTTGTGGAATCTCATATTAGCCAATGTATTTCATATTGTATATATTGATTTGCATATATTTTATTGATAATAATAATTATTGTTATTATTTATATTATTATATAGTAGTGGTTTTATCAATATTGTTATTCAATAAGTAAAGCAACAATTATTAATCTTTAATAATGTATACTGTGTTTTCCATAGATTTAGAAAGTCTTCATTTATAAGTGTTGAACTTTAAATGACCTCTGCTTTATGACAAGTACTTGTAAACAGGTGTTCTCTAAAATGTATTAAGATAGTCTACTGGATGAAAGTTCATTAGAATAGATTCAAGTTATGTAGAATTGTCTCAGACAGATATGAAAACAGGTGGTTTAGAAATAATTAAAGTTATGTACAGTACATTAAATTAAGTTTGACAAGGTCAAACAAAGGTCTGCTTGTGCCCTCATTAAAACTGTTAAAATACATACATATAGTGAGACATATAACACATCTGGTGGGGTTATTGAAAGTTCATTTTCCCAAATGTCATAAATCTGTCATTCTTGAATCTTATGAAGATAAGGAGAGTTGGATAACACAGCTGGGTGCCAGACTGTCTCTATACAGGTGTTTTTAATTGGACAAAAACAGTTATAAATCAGTTTAATGAACATATAGGAATTTTGGGAATAATTAAGTTTGTCTGGTTGTAGAACAGGTGTCAGATTTATGGTCGGTTACTTTGATGTAGATCTTAGCGACCAATCATAGGTAAGAAAGATAGTTGAGATAAGACTTGTGAAATGGTATATAAATGCAAGCTCTGCAATTGTTAGACGGACAAGTCAGATAGGAGCTCATAAGGCTGAACTCTGTGTATGCTGCCCTATTGCACGGGTCATAGAGGTCAGAACCAATGGGCAAGTATCTGTCCTAACTTGTCCCCTCGGACAAGTCAGATAGGAGCTCATAAGGCTGAACTCTGTGTATGCTGCCCTATTGCACGGGTCATAGAGGTCAGAACCAATGGGCAAGTATCTGTCCTAACTTGTCCCCTCGGACAAGTCAGATAGGAGCTCATAAGGCTGAACTCTATGTATGCTGCCCTATTGCACGGGTCATAGAGGTCAGAACCAATGGGCAGGTATCTGTCCATAACTTGTCTCCTCGTACGAGTCAGAGAAGACTTCTTAACTTGTTCCAGAATGTGGTCTCAGGTGAATTTCCCTCAAGAACTTGGTCGAGCTGGAACCCAGAACTCTGTGAGGGGACCAGATGACCGGCAGATCGGCTGGTCCCTATCAGGTGAGAGGTTCCCAAGAATTGGCAGTAAAGACCCATTCTGGTTCAAGGTGAGAACAATTCACAATTGTTTAAATTTGGTTAGAGGATAAGAATATTTATATCTAATATGCATGCATTGTAAGAAACTGTATAAATTAGACCTGTATATTGTAATATTTTGAACATAAACCTGTATGTTATCAGCTGTTAATAAACCTGCATTGCTGAAGTTCTGTCTGGTTCGATACTTTACTATTCTACTTCATTTGGTGGCCCGTACGGGGACAGCATAACCTCAACTCCGATCTTGCCTAACTCCATGCTGGTGAGGCACTGAGCTCAACACAATTATGCGCAATTTATATCAGGTTAGCAGACACCTATTATTAGTTCTGCATTGTGTTGTGCCGTGTTTTGCTAGCGCTAGGAGGGGCGGGTGGTTGTTGTTGGGGTATCGCTGTCCACCAGGCAGATCTTTGTGATGGCAGGTTGGGTTTTCTCAACTGTGGGTGCCTTAACGTACATTGTACAGGATGAGATACCCTGGGTAGAAAATGTATTTATTTATTTATTAATTTTTTTTAATTTTTTTTTTGTTTTTTCTCTTTTCTCTTTCTTTTCTTTCAATTCTTTATTTTCTGAAGGGGTACCCCTTAGAGGGTTAATTACTCTCTATGTAAACCTAGGCGTAACATGCATGTTGGTTCCCTGGACTGCAAAAATTAGTCAGGATGAAGTTTTGGGGACTTAAAGACCCCTGGAGAACTTGCGTAACATGCATGTTGTTTACCTGGACTGCAAAAATTAGTCAGGATGAAGTTTTGGGGACTTAAAGACCCCTGGAGAACTTGCGTAACATGCATGTTGATTCCCTGGACTGCGAATTTAAGTCTGGATGAGGTTTTGGGGACTTAAAGACCCCTGGAGAACTTGCGTAACATGCATGTTGTTTACCTTGACTGCAAAATTTTGTCTGGATGAGGTTTTGGGGACTTAAAGACCCCTGGAGAACTTGCGTAACATGCATGTTGTTTACCTTGACTGCAAAATTTTGTCTGGATGAGGTTTTGGGGACTTAAAGACCCCTGGAGAACCTGCGTTAACATGCATGTGGGTTTCCTGGATTGGTAATCAATCAGGAGAAGGCTTTGGGGTTATCAGACCCCTGGAAAGCCTAAGTTAAAAACAAAAACAGTACTGATATGTAGCTACTAGTAGAAAAAGGTACCTTTGTTTTGTATATTATTGAACATAATAATTGTGGTGTAAAATAATACTCATGAGTTTAGAAATGTCAGGAGAGGTAAGTCCTGACAGGTAAATGAGGTAAAGGTTTTGGAGCTCCATTTGTTAACAAAGTTAAAAGGTATGTATCGTCTTTGTGCTATAAGTGTATGTGTTTATATGTATCTGTTGTAATGGTCTGTGTACTAACTGAGTTAAGATCAGGTTGAGACATTCCTGATCGCCGTGGTAAGCAGGGCTTGGTGGTTTTTCGTGTCTTGAGACAAGCGTTTTGGTAAGGAGACGTATGCACATACGGTGCCTATTGGCTTTACTCTGAGCACTGCTGTCCATAAGTAATTACTAACTAACCTGTCAGTTTTAATAATTCTGTGAATATTTGTATATTTATATATAGTCAGGAATTTGTGTTCATGTGTATGCATACTTTGCTAGGTGGAGTGACTGTATTGCTATATAGAAAACAGAAGATAATGACATTTTGTTAATGAATGTTCACAAATGTAAGTTAATTTCTTTGTAATCTTTGTAGACTGTTAGGGAATATTGTATGTGTGAGGGAGACTGATCATCTCCCATATTAGGTTAGAATAATTCTGTAGTGGTTGTAAAAACGTTGGTGTGAAAGGACCCTATGTGTTAGTTCTATGAGTGAATTGTAAGAAGTATGCAACTGATGCTAATTTCTGCATAGTGTATGATGAATAGGGAAATGGTATGTATCCTCCATACAAATGCAATTAGAACTTTCTGTGTCATATATTTGATTTCCTGACACTTGTTATTAGTATTTGATAGAAGGATTTATATTTATATGAGTTAAATGTGTGTGTGTGTGTTTTTTTTTTGTATGAGGTGTAAAATGAATCCCTATGTGATTGATTGTATGTGTCTTTCGTTGAGAGGCTAGGGATTGATACATCTATGGTGACTGATTGACTTTAGCGTCAAAGTTCTAAATGTTATTGGCAGTGAGTGAGTGTGTGTGTGGAAGGCACGATTCATTTTTTATTTTATTATTTTTTTTTTATATTCTTTTGAATATGTACCTCAGCTAGATAGCACCATTAATGAGCTGAGGGAGTTAGAAGTTATTTAAACTGTAGACAAAAGAAAGTTGTTCGTTTTAAGTAATTTACGACACAAAGTTCACCCATATTTTTTTTGTATCCAGCATACTGCTTCTGGAAGGAAAAATCTGTAGATAAATTCAATGCCGCTAATGTAATTAATGTCATGCTTAAAAGATTTTACAGTTGTAGGTTTTACATGTTAGACGAAATACTGTATTTTTTTCAGTATGTGTTTAGGAGCTTATGTGCAACAGCATTAAATCACTTTTTTTGACAGCTCATCTCAGTGCTCTGTACTGAGATAATGGGGCACGTTTAGGTGCCTTTAGACAGAAACTGGATGAGCTGACCAGAAAAAAAAAAAAAAAAAACATCTCAGAATACATTCTTATTCTTAAACATTGTTGATTTTTTATTAGAATATAAACTGTAGGTTATAATAGGTATTTTGTCTTTTATATTATGGACTGTAGTAGTGAAAGGTGCATTTTATTTTTAGTGTATCACTCTTGTAAGTAGGGTGCTTATTCTCCCTTGTAGCTTTTGTTGTTTATTTTGTCATGTCCCTATCTTATTGTACAGTATTATGTATACTGTCATCTTTATATATTTGCCTACTTAGTAGTACTCACAAAGATAGTAATGGGATTTATTTATTTGGTACAAGGGAACTCCAAATTTATTTTTGTTTCTTATTTTCTAAAAAGAATAGTGAAGAGTGATGCATGGTCACAGTGCTACCATCTTATTATATGTGCTATATGTAGCACATACAGGGGGGTGAATTAGATAATTAGAGTCTTAATTTTTAATCTTAGCTTGTAAGCTCTGGTGAGCAAGGTCCCTTATTGGTATTGGCTAGAACTTATTTTGTCCTACCTGATTACAATATTTAGTAATTATCAGGTTGATTATTAGTGTGCCTAAATAAATTTTTTTGTTTCTTTATTCCAGGAGCAGCCAGATGTTTTCATATGTAAAGTTATACTTTGTAAAATTTCACTCCTTTTGATTTTTTATTATTCAAGTTCCTAGTTATGCTACTACAGGTGGCAAAGTCAGTTTTTTTGATTAGGGTCACTCTGCATTAATATGATCTAATTAACAATAAAATTTGTATATAATTATTCTTAAGGAAGGGACAGTAATGCACATTTTCTTAACCTCTTTAGATTTAACAGACTGTGCAAGTGACCATGTAATTTTATTTTGATTTCTTTTTAATTATGAACAATCACAATGTAGTTTCACAAAATGTAGTTCTTCAAAGTCTATTTTGTGTGCCTGTATATAGACTTTATTGCAATGAAAGAACAAAGCTGTAGATATAGATATACTTTAATAAATGTCTGCTCCTTTTTAAAGTAAATCACAGTTTTTCATATGGTCATGCAAATGTATGAGACAACAGCTTAGTGTCTGATGTGGGAAATTTTTCCCAGGCTTGGAGTGTATACAGCACTGATATCAGATAATTGTACCCATTTTTTATGAAAAATCAGTTCCATTCTGCTCTATGCTTGGCATAGACGATAGAACCTTGTGTCCACACTCATATTCATTGGTGGATAGGTTGTATGGGCTGTTGTAGACCAAATTAAATACAATTTGCTGGGCCATATGAAACTTTGGATATATTTGTCACTAAATTTAGGAGTTCTAGAGGCAGATCATAGTTGCTTAGACTTCATGCTGTACAGTGGGAGATAAAATGTTCATGTGTTTAAAATAATTAACCAAATTGGTGTAGTTTTGTTTCTAAACAGATCCTTGTTTTAGATGTGATCTCTTGTTCCAGTCAAAGCCACTAAAGGAATGTCTGTCAGTAACTCTTGATGACTGCAAGTACATTAAAGATCATAAAAGGAAGTGGAAGAATTCACAATTCAAGTGTCAGTTTAAATCCACATTTGTGACAGTGACATTTTCCATTTCTATAGTAGTCAAAGTCTAACTGAGATTACCAAGAGTGTTATTCACATAAGTGCAAGTGGAATACATACAAGAGACTGTTGCAGACAAAGACATTGGAAGTATTTCAGTAATGGACAATGCTAATTAATTATATGTGATACTTTGTATGTAGAGACTTACTGTTGTTTTGTTTGTTATATATGTTATAAGTATTATTATTGTGAACACCTTAAGGTGGAACTTTGGTCAGAAAATTAATTCCTGCTGGGTTACTTGAGGCTGACCCCTTTTGCAGGTGTAGCTATGAAGCACAGTAAAAAATAAGTGCCTATACTGTTTACAATCCACTGTTCTACCCTGCTCTACACAGGCTCAGTTGTGCTCTATTTTTTTTGCACTGCTTAAAATCTAGAGGACAGTCTGCTGACAGCCTGAAATTCTACTGCTGCTCAAAGGTTATGGGTTTCAGTAAAATGGTAGCATAATAATTAATGTGGAATGTATTTTTCTTGCTAATGAACCTTATTTTATCACATTTTTGTGAGTAGAGTTCCACTTTGAGTAAATGTTCAATCATTATAAACAAATAGTTTTATCATTTTTTGGAAAAAAAAAAAAAGTGGGGAGGTTTAATGTAATGGGTATGACATTATCGCTAGACTGTATGCTATTGATGCTTTATAGGATATGTTATGATATTTGTCTTGATTTTGTTTTATAATTTATGTTTTAAGACATAGGAGAGGTAGGCTACTGACTTAGACAGTATAGCAGTGACTGACAGAAGAGACCCATGCTGACTGTTATTGTAAAATATTCTGCAGTATAGTATGTGCAAAAATTGACAAAAAGTGAAATGGTTTTGGGTTTAGCAAACTTTGTGGGAAGACTACAAAATTAAAACTAATGAAATATCTGGACTGACTATATTGACAGTATGACATGACCAGGGTAATAGTGACTGATAGGTGGAGTCAAGGTTAAGAAATGATAAGAATTTTACAATTATTGTATGGGAAATAGTATAGGTTGGGAAATGTAAAAGAATAGTCTATATAAAATACTTTGTAGTGAAATTATGTACTTCAAGGGATTTATACTAACAATTATTATTAATATTGTAAGAGTATTGTATTATGATAAAACTATATAGATATATTTATATTATTTTAGCGGATGTTGTAGAAGTAAAAGGAAGCCACTAAATTAAGTTATTAGATAAGATGAGAGTGGAGGAGCCATTGCTTTGTAGGTTGCCCTGAAATGTTTGCCAGAGACCTATTGTATCCTGACACTGACTTTATTTTTATTTTTTATAACTATATTTTTGAAGTGTATTTTATATCCAGACAAATATTCGGTGATCGCAGAAGACATGATGTAACTTGTTACAAATGTTCATTGCTACAAAGGAAGGATTTCATGCACAAAAGGAGGAACTGGAACATCTGAGACTTGTACCTTTGCAGAACAGGTATGCACTGAACTTGTGTCTTACAGCATCCAAAGCAGCTTGTGCTATGATACTGGACCAGCAACTGATGATGAAGAAGGAGATCTCTCCAGAAACATCAAGCACTTGGCTAAGCTGAAAAGACCTATGCAGGAAAAGGCAGAGCCTTATGGGACTGAGTCTGCTGAATGCTCCCTGGAACCACATACTTGGCTTTCATTCACTAGCTGAACGGATTGTTCCTCTTCCCTGTTATCCTTGATGTGATGTTGCTAAGTAACTGTTGCCTGTTGCAAGAAGTTTGTGGCAAGAATGATCACAATGCCACTGAGACTGACAACTATGTTTTCCGTGCCACATATGGAGAAGGACTTTGCAGCTACAGAAGAAGATGCAGTGTTATTTTTTGGACTGATTTATTTATTTATTTTTATTTTTGGACTGATTTATTTTTATTTTTTTTTGGACAATTTATGTGATCAGTGTTGGGTGCATGGGGTCTCTGAAGAGCATGGTGGGTGATCTGTACTGTAATTGTTGTGAGGCTTATGCCTCAACAGGGGGGAAATGTTGTGGAATCTCATATTAGCCAATGTATTTCATATTGTATATATTGATTTGCATATATTTTATTGATAATAATAATTATTATTATTATTTATATTATTATATAGTAGTGGTTTTATCAATATTGTTATTCAATAAGTAAAGCAACAATTATTAATCTTTAATAATGTATACTGTGTTTTCCATAGATTTAGAAAGTCTTCATTTATAAGTGTTGAACTTTAAATGACCTCTGCTTTATGACAAGTACTTGTAAACAGGTGTTCTCTAAAATGTATTAAGATAGTCTACTGGATGAAAGTTCATTAGAATAGATTCAAGTTATGTAGAATTGTCTCAGACAGATATGAAAACAGGTGGTTTAGAAATAATTAAAGTTATGTACAGTACATTAAATTAAGTTTGACAAGGTCAAACAAAGGTCTGCTTGTGCCCTCATTAAAACTGTTAAAATACATACATATAGTGAGACATATAACACATCTGGTGGGGTTATTGAAAGTTCATTTTCCGGGGGGGCAGGAGGCGGAGCCGACATGCATTGTTAGAGCTCCACACCGCTGAGGAGAGAAGAGAAGGACAAAGCGGAGCCTGCAGACTCAAAAGGTATCCATTTGAACCTTTTTGCCCCTGGGAACAAACTGTGAAAGTTTGGGCAGGAAATATGGTACTGGGAGGAAACCGTGGCAGAAATAAAAATCACCTCACAAAGAGCTCACAGGCACTCACTGCAGCTGAAGCAGCTCCAGTCACCTCACAAGATACAGCATCAGGGCGCTCTCACAGACAGAAAATGTCACAGCAAGACTCTTCATTTGAGTCAGATACAGAACAAATCCTCTCACAAACTTCTCCACAAGCCTCCTCAGTATCCCCAGTAATATTATTACAATTTGAAAAGATGCTTCATAAGGCTTTAAAACAAACCTCAGACCAAATAACAAAAAGCCTAACCAAAGAAATAAGAGAGCTGGGAAACTGCACCGCAGCCTTAGAAATAAAAATGGATGAAATTGAAATTACAACCCAAGAAAATATAACAGAATTGGAACAATTAAAAAAAGACAATTTAATACTTCAAACTAAGCTCGAAGATTACGAAAATAGAGCCAGACGTTCAAACTTGCGCATAAGGGGAATACCTGAAACTGTGACAGACCTGCAATCTACTATTACTGCTCTATTACAAGAACTAAAGCCAGATATCCCTATTGAACGTTTAGAACTGGACAGAGTACACAGAGCCCTCACAGCCAAAAAGAAAGATGGACCCCCACGTGATATAATCACAAAATTTCATTATTACAGAACGAAAGAACAAATACTAATCGCTGCAAGAGAAAAAAATGAACTTAATTTTCAAGGACACAATTATCAAATTTTTGCTGACCTATCCCAACTTACTATTACTAAAAGACGATCAATGAAACCCCAACTAATGGAACTGCAACGCCACAACATTATGTATCAATGGGGCTTCCCCTTTTCAGTCAGATTTAACTACCAAGGTACAATTTACAGAAGCAGATCAGCAGATGAACTACAACAAACCCTTTTAAAATTAAATCTGACAGAACCCACAAACAGCAACACTCCCACACGCAGAAGAATGGCATCATCTTCACCTTCAGGCAGCACCCAGAAAATTTCAGAACAAAATGGGAATCATCATTCTCACAAAAGAGGCCGTTATGCCACATCATCCATGGACCAAGAAGATTCAATGGACTGACATCCTAATTCCTGATATCTCTTCATTTATTATACTAAGAGATGGTTCTCTATAAAAAACCTGTATTTATAACTGAATGTAACTGCATTCTGATAGTCACACACTGTGTGGGATCATGTTACATTCCAGTTATATTTCTTATTACTTCTGATTCATATAGCCTTAGAATATATAAGTGAAATAAGGAAATTCTTGTTCAGTTATATATTATCAGGTAATAACAATAGATTTATTACTTTTTAGGACAAATATGTTCAATAATCCAGAAGTAATGGAAGCTTTTTCTTTCTTTTCTTAAAACAAATATATTATTACCTAACTAGTTCCTAGAATTATGTTTTTTTTTATTCTAATCTGAAGCAATACAACCTCAATTTTATGAGTTAACATATCTAAACAGTTACATATGAATAAAATATGTAATTGTTTACTCTAAAAGGGTTAAAATCCCAAAATAATTCAAACTATCTTCATCAATACCAAAGTTATTAACAGTACCTTTCTAACTGAATTATTTAGCCTAGGGCAAGACTAACCATATACAACCACCCTGGAATAAATAATTTCAACAAAAACTATATTCTGCACTCCAACTAATGAAACATCATTTTGATGTCTTTTGACATAGCACTTCTCTCCTGTAAGCGGAAGATCCGTGTACCCCCATTAGCCCTCCTCATTCTCCCAACCATATTATGTGGGAGTGTGACGAAGGCACTTATTCCCCTGAGAGAGATATTTATTCTCTTTCACGGGTAAATTGTGATTACTTGCAAAAAATAATTTATACAATGTATCATCTAATCTCATATGTTTTTTGTTTACTCTTTACTCCAGAATTCACTGGTTTCTTTTCTATCTATTCATCTCTTCAGTCCACACAGGTTGATCTGCGCAGTCAGCTCTGCATAACAAAAAGTAAGTCAAAACTATTTGATCTATTGCCATGGCACCACTGAATATACTTTCCCTGAATGTTCAGGGAATAAATGTCCCTCAAAAAAGGACCAAAGCCTTCCGTACTTTCCATAACAAGAAGGCTCACATAGTATGCCTCCAAGAAACACACTTCACCAAAGATTCTACTCCAAAATATATTTCTCCTTTTTATCAACAAATTTACACGGCTTCTGCCTGTACCAAGCAGAGGGGAACTCTAATTGCATTTCACCGATCCACACCATTCACCTTATCATCAGAAATTAAAGACCCAGAAGGTAGATACCTGATACTCATGGGTTATATAATGGATACAGCAATCACAGTGATTTCCTACTACGCTCCTAACAAACAACCTACACCATTCCTCTCACATATATTACAAGTGATTAATACACACAAAATAGGAACAGTGATAATGTGTGGGGATTCGAACCAGGTCCTCCTCCCATTTCTAGATAAATCACCTTTTACACCATCCAAAATAACCTCTAGATTACCTTTTTCTCAACTTCTTTCCAAATACAATCTGGTAGATTCATGGAGAGAAAGTAACCCAATGAAAAAGAAATTCACTTATTTCTCGCACCCTCATCAAACCTTCACCAGAATAGATCATATTTTTCTAACAATAGGAATGATACCAGAAATTATTGCATCAGATATAATTCCGATTCCGTGGTCTGACCATAATGCAGTATACACTACTATAGCCTCAGCCATACCAAAAGCGCATGACCCAACGTGGTACTTACCGGACATAATGCTCAAACACCCACTACATCAGATGGCCATTGAACAAGCTTTAAAGGAATACATATCAATTAATAATACAACAGACATCTCCCCAATAACACTGTGGGAAGCTCATAAGCCTGTCTTGCGTGGTACAATACAAAGACAAATGGCACTATTTAAACGGGAACGCAAAAATCTAGCAAAAAAACTAGAACTCAATTTTAATGCAGCCTACATATCATTTCAAGATAATCCATCTCAGAGTACAAAATCTCATCTGGAAAAATCTAGATTGGAATACGATCTATTTCTCACTGAGTCAGTTGATAAATCCCTCAAACGCTCCAAACACAATTTCTACATGAATACAAACAAACCAGGTACATATTTGGCTCGGGCATTAAATTCAACTAACAAATCTTTCAAACCAATACGTTTGAAATTATCAAAAAATGTTTACACTTGTAATCCAGTTAAAATAGTCCATAAATTTCACTCACATCTCGCAACTTTATACAAGACAAACAATGAATTTAATCCTACAGAGGCTGAATCCTTCTTCTCAAAAATAACCTTACCTGAGTTATCTCAGAATCAAAAAAGCAGTTTGGATGAGCCTATAACTATAGATGAAGTTGCTAACGCCATAAAAGACCTAAAACTTAACAAAAGACCAGGCCCAGACGGCTACTCGGCTTTATACTATAAAACATTCTCAGAAATACTCTCTCCCATTCTCACTGAAACTTTTAACAAACTTCTAGATGGACATTCTTTTCCGCAAGAAACACTAATCGCAATTGTTTGTATGATCCCAAAACCCCTTTCTGATGATACTTCCTGTGTGAATTATCGGCCTATCTCTCTGTTAAACCTCGATATTAAATTATTAGCAAAAATAATAGCAAAACGCCTCAATAGCATTATAGGAAAATTAATACATAGAGATCAAGTAGGCTTCATGCCAAATAGACAGGCAGGCGATAATATACGCAGGGCAGTGTTATTGGCACATATTGCTAAAAAACGGAAAATCCCTTTATGTTTTCTATCTCTCGATATTAAGAGGGCATTTGACACAGTATCCTGGCAATATATGCAATATTCATTACAAAAATGGGGTTTTGGACCCCACTTTTTAACATGGATCAAAGCATTATATAATAAACCCAAAGCCTATATAAAATATGCTGGATACAAATCTGAAGCCTTTAATATCGAAAGAGGAACCCGACAGGGTTGCCCATTACCTCCCTTATTATTTGCCCTTATACTCGAACCCATGGCCCAATACATCAGAACAAACCAAACTATAACTGGCATTGAAGTAGGAGGTATTACACACAAATTATGTATATTTGCAGACGATATATTACTTTTTCTATCATCACCACAGGTCTCTGGTCCTAACTTAATACCAGCTCTTGATGGATTTGCAGCCCTATCCGGCCTTATGATTAATCCTAAGAAATGCCTAGTGCTTAATATTTCACTCACAAACATGGAATTGATCCCGGCTAGGGCTGCACTCCCATTCACATGGGCAGAAAAATCAATCCCATATCTTGGAATTCATTTAACAGCATCTCATTCTGACTTATTCTCAACCAATTATCCTCCTGTATTAAGACAGATCACAAATCTAATAAAACAATGGTCGCAACTTCCTTTATCCTGGATGGGGAAGACTAATGCAATCAAAATGACTATTCTACCCAAATTGCTTTATCTATTCAGGGTCCTCCCTATTCCAATTCCTTCCTATTTTTTGAGAATATTACAAAAAAGAGCAACTTCGTTTATATGGGGCTCTTCTAAACCACGTATACCTATACACACACTACATCTTCCCAAAAATAAAGGAGGCCTGGGATACCCTAATTTTACTAACTACTACAGAGCAGCACATTTGGCCAGTCTGTCCAAATACCATGCAAAACAGGAAATCCCATTATGGGTATTTATAGAGGCTTCAGAAAATGACCCTCTATTAATATCGAATTTATTATGGCTTGATCCTAAAGACCGCTTTAAAATTCATAATCCCATAACTAAACACTTCTTATCTCTCTGGGATAAACTAAAAACCAAATATCAGTTACAATCTCCACACAATCCTCTCCTTTCTTTTATCAGAAATCCGGCCTTTTATCCGGCATGGATCTACCCAAATTCTTTTAAAGCTTGGACAACATCAGGCATTCAGACACTAAATGACTTCATAGCATCTAAATCATTCCTTTCATTCCCATCGCTTAGAGAAAAATATGATCTACCAAACTCTGAGATATTTAGATATCTCCAAATCAAAAATTTCTATACACCATTCCTAAAGGGGGATACACCATTATCCCAATTATCCATTTTTGAATCAATCTGTACAAAAGATCCATTTGCTAAAGGTACAATTTCATCACTTTATAATCAATTATATGGAGTAGCAAATCTTAATAGACCCTCTTACGTTCAGAGGTGGGAGGAGGACCTGGGACGAACTTTAGAAGACACGGACTGGTCTAACATATGGCTCACATCTAAGTCATCTTCACCCAACATCTTAGCACTGGAGACAAATTATAAAGTCCTAACTCGCTGGTAAAGCAAAAAATGGGGGGTAAAAAGTCCTTGAATCCACACTCACCAAAGTAGCAAACAGCAAATGGAGTACCAGCCGATTCGTCAATATGTGACGGG
This sequence comes from Aquarana catesbeiana, assembly GCF_042186555.1. Classification (NCBI taxonomy): domain Eukaryota; kingdom Metazoa; phylum Chordata; class Amphibia; order Anura; family Ranidae; genus Aquarana; species Aquarana catesbeiana. The sequence continues at coordinate 121,587,786 of NC_133330.1, forward strand.
ATACCTGCCCTAAAAGCAATGGCACTATATCAACAACAGAAAGAGGAGACAAGGGAGTCCCCAGAAAGCAAAAAAGGGGAATGGTCAACTACGGCTTATGGTACAAAAATGCAAAAAGGCTTTATTAAGGGTAGGGGGGGTGGGGGTATTTACATATACAAAAAATTCCAAATATATGTAGGATAAACAATGTATCTAAATAACACAGTCCGTCTCACTACACTAAACCAAAATTAAAAACCATGCTGCAACATTGATGAATAAAACTGCACAGCGTGCCTGCAGGCCAAAAACGCATGCAGTGTCCATTTGAATCCAAAGAAAAAAGTATTGCACCAAACATTACATGGAGTAAGCTACTGATGGGATATCAAGTCTTATGTGGTCTAGTATTAACTGTGCATCAGATTGAGCAGTACTGAGAAAAAAAAAAAAACCCACATATATCCACATAGACAGGACCTTACATAGCTGAATTAGGTGGGGTTTTTTAAAAAAACCTCTATTAGAAGGAAATCCTCCACAAGCAGCTTCTAACCTCAGTGCACTAAATGTGTGTTTACACCAGTTGTTTTGGAAATGGAAAGACCAGCGTTCCTGTTACTAGGTATGTCCAGTGCACAAACACTATTTCCTCAATGCAGCATAAAAGGAGCAAAGGACAAACCACTCCGAAGAAAGGGCTTAGTCTCTTTTCCAATCTAGACCAGGATGATATTTTCACAGTTCATCAGTTTCAAGTGTGTCAATCCATGCAGGAGGGTGAATGGCAAACAGATGCAAAGACTATTGATAAGCAGGTAAGGAGGGAAAGAGAAACTGCCCATTGGGCTCTCACCTCTTTCAAGTACTGGGGATGTCCTCAGACTCTGCTGTCTTGCTGTTTGGCATGGAGCGGCTCACAGTCAGTTCAGAGCAACATTCAGTGTGTAGTCACAGCACACCATTCTCCTCAATAGTAGACACTGCAGACTGTGTGATCACATGACCGGTCACATGGTTAGGAAGAGACCAGGAACCAGGAACTTTGCATTCAATTGCTGATGCGGAATTAGCTTGTGAAGTATGGTGCTGTATGCAAATCACAGGGAAACCCTTTTACATTGCTGGAAAAGGAAGCATGTTGAAGGCCTGCTGACAAGCCCTGCAGGGGCTGCGTTGACATTTCGTACGCCTCCGCGTACTTCTTCAGAACAATTTGGCATTGAATTAAGGTTGATTTAAATAGGGAACACTGTCCAATCAGATCAAACCATGCCAAATAGCTATTTTCTGCCATCTTGTGGTCACATCAGGTAATGCAGTGGAAAAAAGGTGCCAATCAGTTGCTCAAACAAAAAAGTACTTATTTGCAAGGGGGGAGAAAGAAATACAATCTCACATATCACCAGGCATCAAGTAAAGAGCGCAATAGACATTGTAATAAATTTCCTCATAAGGTGGAATGGCCCTCATGGTCAGAAATAAATTCTATCAAAAACAACCAAAACAAGAGATCAGCCGGGGAGCCTTTATAAAACACTTCAAACCTAATGTTTATGGTTCAAGAAAGACACTCAGGCTTAGTTCGTGGTTCAAGCCATTAGGTTGAAGAGTACCAAGCCTGAATATCCATTTTTTCTCTTTGCGTAGGAGTACCCTGTCAAAGTCACCCCTACGGTCTGTCAGAGAAAAGGCATAAAAGCCCTTTACCCTCAGACCTGTGGTTTTGCCCTGATGAAAATCCAAAAAGTGTTGAGCCACTGAAGTTTCTTCCTTTAGCCTGATACTCTTCAGGTGTTCCCCGAATCTAACACGCAGCTGTCTCTTAGTTTTGCCTACATACAATTTATGACATGGGCATTCGAGAACATAGAGTATTCTAGTTGTGGCACAGTTAATGAAAGACCGAATCTCAAATTGTTGACTACCATCCGAATTTCTAAAGGTTTTTGAGCGGTCCACATACTTACATGTGCCACAGTGGCCACACGGAAACATGCCGTTGACCCGAGGCATATCAGTGAGCCAACTTCTATTTGAGGGCCGTACAAACTCAGATTGCACCAGCATGTCATTGAGGTTTTGGGACATCATCGATGTACCTCAGCCAGCAGCATGCATGGCCGAGGTACATCGATGAGGCATAAACTTTCTCCTCCTCCCACCAGCCCAGGTGCAGACACGCATAGGCCGGGGCCCATGGGGCTCCCATAGAGGTGCCACGCAGCTGCTGATAGTTAGACCCAGAGAACTGGAAAAAGTTGTGCTTGAGTGCAAGCTCTAGGAGATCAATGATGAATTCATTTTGGGCTCCCATTTCTGGGAAGTGTTTCTCTAGGAAGTGATATACCGCCAAAATGCCCCACTCGTGGGGAATAGATGTGTAAAGCGACTCCACATCGATCCCCACGAGTAGGGCACCCTCCGGGAATTCTAATGCACTAATCTTATTCAATACGTCCCTTGTGTCACGTACGTACGAAGTCAAAGATAAGACCATGTCCTTGATTAAGGCATCTATATATTTCCCCAGTCTCTCCAGGGGACCACGAATGGCGGATACAATAGGTCTTCCTGGAGGGGCCTTTCTATTTTTATGGACCTTAGGGATTATATAAAATGTTGGTTTATTGAAGTCCACCACTCTCAAGAATTCCAATTCCTTTTTAGAAATTAAATTGGCCTCAAATGCCCATTGTAATTTCTCATTAATAAGTTCCACCAGGTCCTGGAATGGATCATGGTGTAGTCTTTTATAGGTAGATTCATCATTTAGGAGTCGTCGTACCTCCCCCTCGTAAAAATCCACCGAGAGGAGGACGACATTACCTCCTTTATCACTCTTTTTGATAATCACTTGGTCCGCTTCCCTAAGCTCTTTTAATGCCTTCCTTTCCTCATATGTGAGGTTATCACCCATGATGGTTTCCCAATTTAATTTTTTGAGGTCCTCCTCAACAAGGTCGAGGAACACCCCAAGCCATTTGTTCTTCCGAAATAAAGGCATTTTGGTTGAACGGATCTTTAATTTGGGATCTCTTTTCCACCCCGACATCTCTGGAGCTTCCTCCTCACCAGAGGACTGGCCTCCTTCTTCCATCAATATCATTAATGATTCTAGGGCCTCAGTTTCTCTGGTATCTAGCTGTAGATCATTTAGGGGAGTTTTGTCAGAATAGATCTCCTTGAGGTATACTTTCCTCAAAAAAAGGCAGAGGTCCTTATATACCCCAAAGTGGTCCATACTCGTAGTAGGGGAAAAGGATAGACCCTTGCTTAATAAATCAATATGTCGTTTCTCCAATTGAAAATCAACTTCATACCATCTAAATCATTCCTTTCATTCCCATCGCTTAGAGAAAAATATGATCTACCAAACTCTGAGATATTTAGATATCTCCAAATCAAAAATTTCTATACACCATTCCTAAAGGGGGATACACCATTATCCCAATTATCCATTTTTGAATCAATCTGTACAAAAGATCCATTTGCTAAAGGTACAATTTCATCACTTTATAATCAATTATATGGAGTAGCAAATCTTAATAGACCCTCTTACGTTCAGAGGTGGGAGGAGGACCTGGGACGAACTTTAGAAGACACGGACTGGTCTAACATATGGCTCACATCTAAGTCATCTTCACCCAACATCTTAGCACTGGAGACAAATTATAAAGTCCTAACTCGCTGGTACCTTGTACCTGCTAGAGTGGCAAAATATTCACCTAATACCTCAGCTCTTTGTTTTCGAGGATGCCCAGAAATAGGCACATATTTACACATATGGTGGACGTGCCCAGTAATCCAAACCTTCTGGAAGGAAGTCTTCGTGATTGCATCTAAAATATTTAAAAAAATAATACAACCAGATCCATATTTAACTTTACTTAATCTAAAACCGGAATGGTTAACACTCTCTCAATTCAAACTAATGATCCAACTAATAACGGCTGCAAAACAAACAGTGGCCAAGGCATGGAAATCTCCTACATTGGTACTAGCAGAAACAATTCACAGAATGAATAATACAATGTCCCATGCTAAGATGGTAGCCATCGATCAAAATCAAATTCCAAAATTTGAAAAACTTTGGCATCCTTGGATAAAACAACAGTTCCTGTCAAACTTCAATGACTCTGTCCTGTTGCCATGGTAACAGATTAAATGACTTACAGAGACACCCATTCTAAGGCTTCAAAGAGAACTAAAAAGAATAATAAACTGACGAGCGGGACAACCTTGTGGACCATACCTCTACCTTTCAACCCTTTTTCTTCTTTCTCTTTCCTTTTCTCCACCTTACGATTAAAGCTCATTATCAGAATTTATTTGACCTATATACACTCTACTTGTAAACAATATGTATAGTAGGTATAAATCATTTAAATACCTACAAAAGTAACTAAGGAAATTATATATATCTTTAATTTAGGTTTACGTGAACCCAATGTTTAATATTTGAAATTTCATGATATTTACCTATATAAACCCTACTGTAAAACAATGAGCTTACTTTATAGATCCTTGTAAACTTACTTTATGTATCTTTATAACATTGTATACTCAATAAACTTCTTTTGACAAGGAAAGTTCATTTTCCCAAATGTCATAAATCTGTCATTCTTGAATCTTATGAAGATAAGGAGAGTTGGATAACACAGCTGGGTGCCAGACTGTCTCTATACAGGTGTTTTTAATTGGACAAAAACAGTTATAAATCAGTTTAATGAACATATAGGAATTTTGGGAATAATTAAGTTTGTCTGGTTGTAGAACAGGTGTCAGATTTATGGTCGGTTACTTTGATGTAGATCTTAGCGACCAATCATAGGTAAGAAAGATAGTTGAGATAAGACTTGTGAAATGGTATATAAATGCAAGCTCTGCAATTGTTAGACGGACAAGTCAGATAGGAGCTCATAAGGCTGAACTCTGTGTATGCTGCCCTATTGCACGGGTCATAGAGGTCAGAACCAATGGGCAAGTATCTGTCCTAACTTGTCCCCTCGGACAAGTCAGATAGGAGCTCATAAGGCTGAACTCTGTGTATGCTGCCCTATTGCACGGGTCATAGAGGTCAGAACCAATGGGCAAGTATCTGTCCTAACTTGTCCCCTCGGACAAGTCAGATAGGAGCTCATAAGGCTGAACTCTATGTATGCTGCCCTATTGCACGGGTCATAGAGGTCAGAACCAATGGGCAGGTATCTGTCCATAACTTGTCTCCTCGTACGAGTCAGAGAAGACTTCTTAACTTGTTCCAGAATGTGGTCTCAGGTGAATTTCCCTCAAGAACTTGGTCGAGCTGGAACCCAGAACTCTGTGAGGGGACCAGATGACCGGCAGATCAGCTGGTCCCTATCAGGTGAGAGGTTCCCAAGAATTGGCAGTAAAGACCCATTCTGGTTCAAGGTGAGAACAATTCACAATTGTTTAAATTTGGTTAGAGGATAAGAATATTTATATCTAATATGCATGCATTGTAAGAAACTGTATAAATTAGACCTGTATATTGTAATATTTTGAACATAAACCTGTATGTTATCAGCTGTTAATAAACCTGCATTGCTGAAGTTCTGCCTGGTTCGATACTTTACTATTCTACTTCAATATACATATATGTAGGAGACTGTATATATATTTTATGCACTGCAGATCACTGAATCACCTGCCTGCCTGAAAGTGTATTTGAAAACATACACCAGCAATGTCCTGCAGTCAGATCTAGGCTTGGCTAGACTAGAATGCAGTGGATATATATATATGTAGGAGACTGTATATATATTTAATGCACTGTAGATCACTGAATCACCTATCTGCCTGCCTGAAAGTGTATTTGAAAATGAACACTGGGGATGACCTGCAATCAGATATAGGCTTGGCTAGACTGGAATGCAGTGGATATATATATGTAGGAAACTCTAAATATAGTTAATGCACTGCAAATCACTGAATCACTGCATGCCTGCCTGAAAGTGTATTTGAAAACGTACACCAGGAATGGCCTGCAGTCAGAAATAGGCTTGGCTAGACTGGAATGTAGTAAATATATATATGTAGGGACTGTATAAATATTTATTGCACTGCAGATCACTGAATCACTTGCCTGCCTGCCTGAAAGTGTATTTGAAAATGTACATCAGGAATGGCCTGCAGTCAGATATAGGCTTGGCTACACTAGAATGCAGTGGATATATATGTATGAGACTGTATATATATTTATTGCACTGCAGATCACTGAATCACCTGCCTGCCTGAAAGTGTATTTGAAAATGTACACCAGGAATGGCCTGCAGTCAGATATAGGCTTGGCTAGACTGGAATGCAGTGGATATATATATGTATGAGACTGTATATATATTTAATGCACTGCAGATCACTGAATCACCAGCCTGCCTGAAAGTGTATTTGAAAACGAACACCAGGAATGGCCTGCAGTCAGAAATAGGCTTGGCTAGACTGGAATGCAGTGGATACATATATGTAGGAGACTGTATATATATTTAATGCACTGCAGATCACTGAATCACCTGCCTGCCTGCCTGAAAGTGTATTTGAAAACAAACACCAGGAATGGCCTGCAGTCAAAAATAGGCTTGGCTAGACTGGAATGCAGTATATACTGTACATATGTAGGAGACTGTATATATATATATATTTTATGCACTGCAGATCACTGAATAACCTGCCTGTCTGAAAGTGTATTTGAAAACGTACACTAGGAATGGCCTGCAGTGAGATATAGGCTTGGCTAGACTAGAATGCAGTGGATATATATGTAGGATACTGTATATATATTTTATGCACTGCAGATTTCTGAATCACCTGCCTGCCTGAAAGTGTATTTGAAAACGAACACCAGGAATGGCCTGCAGTCAGATATAGGCTTGGCTAGACTAGAATGCAATGTATATATATATATGTAGGAGACTGTATATATATTTAATGCACTGCAGATCACAGAATCACTGCCTGCCTGCCTGCCTGAAAGTGTATTTGAAAACATAAAACGGGAATGACCTGCAGTCAGAAATATGCTTGGCTAGACTGGAATCTAGTGGATAAATATATGTAGGAGACTGTATATATATATTTATTGCACTGCAGATCACTGAATCACCTGCCTGCCTGAAAGTGTATTTGAAAATGTACACCAGGAATGGCCTGCAGTCAGATATAGGCTTGGCTAGACTGGAATGCAGTAGATATATATATCTAGGAGACTGTATATATATTTTATGCACTGCAGATCACTGAATCACCTGCCTGCCTGAAAGTGTATTTGAAAACGAACACCAGGAATGGCCTGCAGTCAAATATAGGCTTGGCTAGACTGGAATGCAGTGGATATATATATATGTATGAGACTGTATATATATATTTAAGGCACTGCAGATCACTAAATCACATGCCTGCCCGAAAGTGTATTTGAAAATATACACCAGGAATGTCCTGCAGTCAGATATAAGCTTGGCTAGACTAGAATGCAGTGGATAGATATATGTAGTAGACTGTATATATAGTTAATGCACTGCAGATCACTGAATCACCTGCCTGTCTGCCTGAGAGTGTATTTGAAAATGAACACCGGGAATGGCCTGCAGTCAGATATAGGCTTGGCTAGACTGGAATGCAGTGTATATATATATATATGTAGGAGACTGTATATATATTTAATGCACTGCAGATCACTGAATTACCTGCCTGCCTGCCTGAAAGCGTATTTGAAAACGTACACCAGGAATGGCCTGCAGTCAGATATAGGCTTGGCTAGACTAGAATGCAGTGGATATACATGTAGGATACTGTATATATATTTATTGCACTGCAGATCACCGAATTACCTGCCTGCCTATAAATGTATTTGAAAACGTACACCAGGAATGGCCTGCAGTCAGATATAGGCTTGGCTAGACTGGAATGCAGTAGATATACATATATGTAGGAGACTGTATATATATTTTATGCACTGCAGATCACTGAATCACCTGCCTGCCTGAAAGTGTATTTGAAAACATACACCAGCAATGTCCTGCAGTCAGATCTAGGCTTGGCTAGACTAGAATGCAGTGGATATATATATATGTAGGAGACTGTATATATATTTAATGCACTGTAGATCACTGAATCACCTATCTGCCTGCCTGAAAGTGTATTTGAAAATGAACACTGGGGATGACCTGCAATCAGATATAGGCTTGGGTAGACTGGAATGCAGTGGATATATATATGTAGGAAACTCTAAATATAGTTAATGCACTGCAAATCACTGAATCACTGCATGCCTGCCTGAAAGTGTATTTGAAAACGTACACCAGGAATGGCCTGCAGTCAGAAATAGGCTTGGCTAGACTGGAATGTATTAAATATATATATGTAGGGACTGTATAAATATTTATTGCACTGCAGATCACTGAATCACTTGCCTGCCTGCCTGAAAGTGTATTTGAAAATGTACATCAGGAATGGCCTGCAGTCAGATATAGGCTTGGCTACACTAGAATGCAGTGGATATATATGTATGAGACTGTATATATATTTATTGCACTGCAGATCACTGAATCACCTGCCTGCCTTAAAGTGTATTTGAAAATGTACACCAGGAATGGCCTGCAGTGAGATATAGGCTTGGCTAGACTGGAATGCAGTGGATATATATATGTATGAGACTGTATATATATTTAATGCACTGCAGATCACTGAATCACCTGCCTGCCTGAAAGTGTATTTGAAAACGAACACCAGGAATGGCCTGCAGTCAGAAATAGGCTTGGCTAGACTGGAATGCAGTGGATACATATATGTAGGAGACTGTATATATATTTAATGCACTGCAGATCACTGAATCACCTGCCTGCCTGCCTGAAAGTGTATTCGAAAACAAACACCAGGAATGGCCTGCAGTCAAAAATAGGCTTGGCTAGACTGGAATGCAGTATATACTGTACATATGTAGGAGACTGTATATATATATATATATTTTATGCACTGCAGATCACTGAATCACCTGCCTGTCTGAAAGTGTATTTGAAAACGTACACTAGGAATGGCCTGCAGTGAGATATAGGCTTGGCTAGACTAGAATGCAGTGGATATATATGTAGGATACTGTATATATATTTTATGCACTGCAGATTTCTGAATCACCTGCCTGCCTGCCTGAAAGTGTATTTGAAAACGAACACCAGGAATGGCCTGCAGTCAGATATAGGCTTGGCTAGACTAGAATGCAATGTATATATATATATGTAGGAGACTGTATATATATTTAATGCACTGCAGATCACTGAATCACTGCCTGCCTGCCTGCCTGAAAGTGTATTTGAAAACATACCACGGGAATGACCTGCAGTCAGAAATATGCTTGGCTAGACTGGAATCTAGTGGATAAATATATGTAGGAGACTGTATATATATATTTATTGCACTGCAGATCACTGAATCACCTGCCTGCCTGAAAGTGTATTTGAAAATGTACATCAGGAATGGCCTGCAGTCAGATATAGGCTTGGCTAGACTGGAATGCAGTGGATATATATATGTAGGAGACTGTATATATATTTTATGCACTGCAGATCACTGAATCACCTGTCTGCCTGCCTGAAAGTGTATTTGAAAATGAACACCAGGAATGGCCTTCAGTCAGATATAGGCTTGGCTAGACTGGAATGCATTGGATATATATATATGTACGAGACTGTATACATATTTAATACACTGCAGATCATTGAATCAACTGCCTGCCTGAAAGTGTATTTGAAAATGTACACCAGGAATGTCCTGCAGTCAGATATAGGCTTGGCTAGACTAGAATGCAGTGGATATATATATGTAGGAGACTGAATATATATGTAATGCACTGCAGATCACGGAATCACCTGCGTACCTGCCTGAAAGTGCATTTGAAAATGTACACTAGCAATAGGCTGCAGTCAGATATAGGCTTGGCTAGACTAGAATGCAGTGGATATACATGTAGGAGACTGCATATATATTTAATGCACTGCAGAACACTGAATCACCTGCCTGCCTGCCTGCCTGAAACTGTATTTGAAAACGAACACCAGGAATGGCCTGCAGTCAGATATAGGCTTGGCTAGACTAGAATACAGTGGATATATATGTAGGAGACTGTATATAAATATTTTATGCACTGCAGATCACTGAATCACCTGCCTGCCTACCTGAAAGTGTATTTGAAAATGTACACCAGCAATGGCCTTCAGTCAGATATAGGCTTGGCTAGACTAGAATGCAGTGGATATATATGTGGGAGACTGTATATATATTTTATGCACTGCAGATCACTGAATCACCTACCTGCCTGAAAGTATATTTGAAAACGTACACCAGCAATGGCCTGCAGTCAGATATAGGCTTGGCTAGACTAGAATGCAGTGGATATATATGTAGGAGACTGTATATACAGTCAGGTCCATAAATATTGGGACATCGACAGGATTCTAATCTTTTTGGCTCTATACACCACCACAATGGATTTGAAATGAAACAAACAAGATGTGCTTTAACTGCAGACTTTCAGATTTAATTTGAGGGTATTTACATCCAAATCAGGTGAACGGTGTAGGAATTACAACAGTTTGTATATGTGCCTCCTTCTTTTTAAAGGGACCATAAGTAATGGGACAGATTAACAATCATCCATCAAACTTTCACTTATTAATACTTGGTTGCAAATCCTTTGCTGTCAATTACAGCCTGAAGTCTGGAACGCATAGACATCACCAGACGCTGAGTTTAATCCCTGGTGATGATCTGCCAGGCCTCTACTGCAACTGTCTTCAGTTCCTGCTTGTTCTTGGGGCATTTTCCCTTCAGTTTTGTCTTCAGCAAGTGAAATGCATGCTCAATCGGATTTAGGTCAGGTGATTGACTTTGCCATTGCATAACATTCCACTTCTTTCCCTTAAAAAACTCTTAGGTTGCTTTCGCAGTATGCTTTGGGTCATTGTCCATCTGCACTGTGAAGCACCGTCCAATGAGTTCTGAAGCATTTTGCTGAATATGAGCAGATAATATTGCCCTAAACACTTCAGAATTCATCCTGCTGCTTTTGTCAGCATTCACATCATCAATAAATACAAGAGAACCAGTTCCATTGGCAGCCATTCATGCCCACGCCATGACACTACCACCACACCATGCTTCACTGATGAGGTGGTATGCTTTCAATCATGAGCAATTCCTTTCCTTCTCCATACTCTTCTCTTCCCATCACTCTGGTACAAGTGGATCTTGGTCTCATCTGTCCATAGGATGTTGTTCCAGAACTGTGAAGGCTTTTTTAGATGTTGTTTGGCAAACTCTAATCTGGCCTTCCTGTTTGTGAGGCTCACCAATGGTTTACATCTTGTGGTGAACCCTCTGTATTCACTCTGGTGAAGTCTTCTCTTGATTGGTGACTTTGACACACATACACCTACCTCCTGAAGAGTGTTCTTGATCTGGCCAACTGTTGTGAAGGGTGTTTTCTTCACCAGGGAAAGAATTCTTCGTCATCCACCACAGTTGTTTTCTGTGGTCTTCAGGGTCTTTTGGTGTTGCTGAGCTCACCGGTGCATTCTTTCTTTTTAAGGATGTTCCAAACAGTTGATTTGACCACACCTAATGTTTTTGCTATCTCTCTGATGGGTTTGTTTTGTTTTTTCAGCCTAATGATGGCTTGCTTCACTGATAATGACAGCTCTTTTGATCTCATATTGAGAGTTGACAGCAACAGATTCCAAATGCAAATAGCACACTTGAAATGAACTCTGGACCTTTCATCTGCTCCTTGTAAATGGGATAATGAGGGAATAACACACACCTGACCATGGAACAGCTGAGCAGCCAATTGTCCCATTACTTTTGGTCCCTTAAAAAGTGGGAATTACATATACAAACTGTTGTAATTCCTACACCGTTAACCTGATTTGTTCGTTTCATTTCAAATCCATTGTGGTGGTGTATAGAGCCAAAAAGATTAGAATTGTGTCAATGTCCCAATATTTATGGACCTGACTGTATATTTTATGCACTGCAGAATCACCTGTCTGCCTGAAAGTATATTTGAAAACGTAGACCAGCAATGGCTTGCAGTCACATATAGGCTTGGCTAGACTAGAATGCAGTGGATATATATGTAGGAGACTGTATATACAGTCAAGTCCATAAATATTGTGAAAATCGACAGGATTCTAATCTTTTTGGCTCTATACACCACCACAATGGATTTGAAATGAAACAAACAAGATGTGCTTTAACTGCAGACTTTCGCTGTATATATATTTCATGCACTGCAGCTCACTGAATCACCTGCCTGCCTGAAAGTATATTAGTAACAGTACGCCAGGAACGAACTGCAGTCAGATCTAGCTAAACCGGATACAGTGGATATATATATAGATATATATATAGATATAGATATAAATATCTATATCTATATCTATATATATATATCTATATATATATATATATATATATATATATATATATATATATATAGATATAAATATCTATATATATATATATATATATCTATATATATATATATATATATATATATATACACACATATACACGAGACTGACTGTATATATATATATATATATATATATATATATATATATATATTAAATACACTGCAGCTAACTGAATCACCTGCCTGCCTGAAGTATATTAGAAAGAGTACACCAGGAAAGGACTACACTGAGATATAGCTAGACTGGATACAATGGATATATATATATATATATATATACACGATGGTGTTAGGAATCCAGTATATTATTTATGCTGCTCCTGACTAACCATTTAGCACCATACAGGGTAGCGCCAAACACCCCATTTTCTATACTCATATATATACACGAGACTGACTGTATATATTAAATACACTGCAGCTAACTGAATCGCCTGCTCAATCTAAATTAAATGACACTCTCTCGGGCAACACCAACAACACACTACACAGGGCCGACGTGCAGGCGGCCTTGTATAGTGTGGGGCGTGGACTTAAGCACACTGCCTTTGGCCAATTATGGCTCTCTTTGCTGACGGTGACGTGATTGACCAAAGCATGTGGGTCATAATGCATGCTTGGCCAATCATCAGACAGCCGTTCTGTTATGAGCCGCTCAAATTTGGCGTGAACGGCCCATAATGTGCATTTTTCGACGAACAGGTGAACAGCCAATGTTCGAGTCAAACTCATGTTCGACCCAAACAGAAAGCTCATCCCTAGTCTCTACCAGCTTTGCACATCTAATTTTTGCCCATTCTTCTTTGCAAAATAGCTCAAGCTCTGTCAAATTGGATGGAGAACATCTGTGAACAGCAATTTGCAAGTTTTGCCACAGATTCTCAAATGGAGAATGACTGGGCCAGTCTAACACATGAATATGCTTTGATCTAAACCATTCCATTGTAGCTCTGGCTGTCTGTTTAGGGTCATTGTCCTGCTGGAAGGTGAACCTCCATCCCAATCTCAAGTCTTTTGCAGACTCCAAACAGGTTTTCTTCTGAATTTGCCCTGTATTTGGGGGTGTGGCCTGCATGTGAACCAGAGTGGACCTGTTTCACTGGAGCTCAATCCTGACAGCTGTCTACCAGCAGTTTCCAGCCCTTGTTCTCCGCTCTACTGACCACCATCTGGTTCCCTGTCACCCTAGGACCTTAACCTGCTGCTTGGTCCTACTCGGATGGGTCCACCTAAGACCCGTTCCACACAGCCTGATCCAACGCTCTCCACTCTTCTCAGCCGATGGCAATTTTGACCCGTAGATGCGGCTTACGCAGAAATCCTGGCAGCGATTCCTGAGAGTAAGGAATCTCTAACGGCCATAACCGACTATGTGGCGAAGGACGTCAGTCTCATTTGTCAGGATCTTGATAAATTCCACGCCAGAGTTTCGGAGGTGGAGGACCGGGTCTCCACAGTGGAGGATGTGGTGCGGTCTGACTCCACGGACCTCCGGGCCCTGCAACTTCAGGTACGGGCACTTCAAGAATGAGCCATAGACACTGAATGCCGCCTTCGCCTGAATAACATTTGCATCCTGGGCCTACCAGAACGGGCAAGGTACTAGGCCCACCGAATTCACTGAACAGCTCTTGATTAACCTGTTTGGCCTAACCAACATCCCGCCCACATTCGTGGTAGAGTGCGCCCATAGAGTTCCACCAACCCTGCCTAAACCAGGGGTTCCACCGCCCTTTTCTTACTATGCTTCCTCAATTACAGGGACCGGGATGGTATCCTGGCAGCAACCCGTGTCAAACCAGACATAAAGTACGAGAATACCAAGCTACTCTTTTTTCCGGATTACTCCCAGGAAATACAGCAATGGCGTAAATCCTTTACAGAAGTGTGCAAGAGACTCAGAGAAAAGGGCATCCGCTTCAGCCTCCTCTACCCCAGCAGGATGAGGATCACAGATGGCGACTGAACACGTTTCTTCGATAACCCTGAAGCCGCTTCAGCCTGGCCGGACACCCTCTGAGACCCTCTCTGGCTTCATAACACTTAAATGAGTTTTCATCATGCTCATAGATACCAGCTAAGTACCGTATCTGCTTCTCCTATATACCCCAACTGTGTTGAAGAGCACAACATCCTCCTCTCTACTACGCCTCAGTTCTCCTATTAATGGTGACAACCTATCCCCACTGTACTGGAACTATCCTTCTTTCATTGTTCAGGAGCCTCCTGGCCTGTCCTCCTGTTATTGTAGTTACAGTGCTCCCTTCATGGATATTACTTGCTCACACCATATAATTCCCCCTACATGTTATCTCTTACTACTGTACCAGGATCCAGTTACTGCCAGATGGCAGCCCCCCTCCCTGATCCTAGATCCCCAGTTTTTTCACGTTTTTACTACATGGAGGATCTCCTCAGGTTCTTTGGACATAGTAATGAACTATTGCCTGTTACTGTTCTATTTTTGGGTATAGGCCCGGTCTGGTTTCTCCCAAGTTTATAGGGATGACACCAGACAAGGGCAGGGATAACACCTTGATGTCATATTGGGTAAAGTCTTTGTTCTTTTGTTCGTTTTCTTTCTATCTGGTTGTGCTATATGTTACTGTCTCTCTGGGTCTTTGCTGCTCCTGAGGTGTATCTCAGGCCACCTACACTCCCTCCTGATCTCATATTTTCTAATAGGGATGAGCTCAAACATCGGGTGTTTGTTCGTTCGCCAAACAGAGAACAATATGGGGCATTTGTGGGAAATTCTAGTGCCGCGCAACTTCCTATAATGAACTGTGAGATTGGAGTGCATTAGTGTCTGATGATTGGCCAAAGTATGCACCTGACCTGCATGCTTTGGCCAATCACAGTGCACTCTGCAGAGAGAGCCATAATTGGCCAAAGGCATGGTGCCTTTAGCCAATCCTGGCTCAGGGGGACTAACACTATATAAGGCTGCTTACATAGTGGCCGTGTATAGTGTGTGACTGTGGAGGGAGATGGATTGAGCTATATTAGGCAGGCAGGTTAGTTAGTTGCAGTGTATTTGATATATATAAACTCAGTATATTATATATATATACTCTGCATTTATCATAGACTATAAATTCAGTGTATATTCTATATATATATATATATATATATATATATATATATATAGTATCTCACAAAAGTGAGTACACCCCTCACATTTTATAATGTAAATAACGTAAATATTTTATTATATCTTTTCATGTGACAACACTGAAGAGATGACACTTTGCTACAATGTAAAGTAGTGAGTGTACAGCTTGTATAACAGTGTAAATTTGCTGTCCCCTCAAAATAACTCAACACACAGCCGTTATTGTCCAAACTGCTGGCAACATAAAGTGCGTACACCCCTAAGTAAAAATGTCCAAATTGGGCCCAAAGTGTCAATATTTTGTGTGTATAACTTAAAAAATGCAGCGCATAATATATGTGTAAGTAAAAGGAAACAAGTGAATTATTTCAAATAAGTGCTTCAAAGAAGAAGATAAAAAATAAAAATAATTGAGGAAAAGTCAGCCTGATGGCCTGTGCTAAACATAAAGTCAATAATATATGAACAATATTGTCCCACAACCCTGGGAGGTGAATAAACTCCAAAGATTGGTGTTGTATGGATGATTGTCCCAAATTGAACTTCATGAAAATCAAATCAAAACAGAGGGATGAGGCAATGGTAAAAAGGATGGTAGAAAGGATGGTATGTAGGAAAACTCTTACCAGATCCCGTTGATTCCCATGTCTGCGACAGGGAATCGCATGTGCGTTATGCCACTCATGGCATGGAAAGCAACATCTCCTCACTGGAATCTTCCACGCGTTTCGACCTAGGGGTCTTCAACAGGGGCATGATGCCCCTGTTGAAGACCCCAAGGTCAAAACGCGTTGGGATCTACACCACCTTCCATGTTGCCCATTTATTTTAATGCATCGTGATCACGTTTTTTATTGTTAAATGGTGTTTTTCTAGAAATAAAAATACTCCCCTTTTTTCATCTGCACTATGTGGAGGCATGTTTTTTCTTTCCACATACCCTTCCTATAAGTCAAGTGTTGACTTGAGCTTTACAAGAGACGTCTCCCTTCACCCGATTTGTATCCTGGTCTTGCTGTGAGGACTTTCCTGGTGGCCCCCGGAGTTCCAAGCAGATTCGAGCCTGGAAGATTCCAGTGAGGAGATGTCGCTTTCCATGCCCTGAGTGGCATAACGCACATTCGATTCCCTGTCGCTGACATGGGAATCAACGGGATCTGGTAAGAGTTTTCCTACATACCATACTTTCTACCAGCCTTTTTACCATTGCCTCATCCCTCTGTTTTGATTGGATTTTCATGAAGTTCAATTTGGGACAATCATCCGAACAACACCAAACTTTGGAGTTTATTCACCTCCCAGGGTTGTGGGACAATATTGTTCATATATTATTGAGTTTATGTTTAGCACAGGCCATCAGGCCGACTTTTCCTCAATTATTTTTATTTTTTATCTTCTTCTTTGAAGCACTTATTTGAAATAATTCACTTGTTTCCATTTACTTACACATATATTATGCGCTGCATTTTTTAAGTTATATTCTCATGGTCTTTGTCAGATTGGATGTAGCTGCTCCCTTTTGTTTTGTTTTTTTGACGTATTGACGCAGTGTTTTTTTTTGTACCTCTTTCCTTAATATTTTGTGTGGCCACCATTATTTTCCAACACTGCCTTAACCCTCTTGGGCATGGAGTTCACCAGAGCTTCACAGGCTGCCACTGGAGTCCTCTTCCACTCCTCCATGACAACATCACGGAGCTGGTGGATGTTAGAGACCTTGCGCTCTTCCACCTTCTGTTTGAGGATGCCCCACAGATGCTCAATAGGGTTGAGGTCTGGAGACATGCTTGGCCAGTCCATCATCTTTACCCTTATCTTCTTTAGCAAGGCAGTGGTCGCCTTGGAGGTGTGTTTGGGGTCATTATCATATTGGAATACTGCCCTGCAG
The DNA here is from genome assembly GCF_042186555.1 of Aquarana catesbeiana. Classification (NCBI taxonomy): domain Eukaryota; kingdom Metazoa; phylum Chordata; class Amphibia; order Anura; family Ranidae; genus Aquarana; species Aquarana catesbeiana. The sequence continues at coordinate 121,605,255 of NC_133330.1, forward strand.
CCCAGTCTCCGAAGGGAGGGGATCATGCTCCGCTTCAGTATGTCACAGTACATGTTGGCATTCATGGTTCCCTCAAATGAACTGTAGCTCCCCAGTGCTGGCAGCACTCATGCAGCCCCAGACCATGACACTCCTACCACCATGCTTGACTGTAGGCAAGACACACTTGTCTTTGTACTCCTCACCTGGTTGCCGCCACACACGCTTGACACCATCTGAACCAAATAAGTTTATCTTGGTCTCATCAGACCACGGGACATGGTTCCAGTAATCCAGGTCATTAGTCTGCTTCTTCAGCAAACTGTTTGTGGGCTTTCTTGTGCATCCTCTTTAGAAGAGTCTTCCTTCTGGGATGACAGCCATGCAGACCAATTCGATGCAGTGTGCGGCATATGGTCTAAGCACTGACAGGCTGAGCCCTTCAACCTCTTCAGCAATGCTGGTAGCACTCATAAGTCTATTTCCCAAAGACAACCACTGGATATGATGCTGAGCATGTGCACCCAACTTCTTTGGTCGACCATGGCGAGGCCTGTTCTAAATGGAACCTGTCCTGTTAAACCGCTGTATGGTCTTGGCCACTGTGCTGCAGCTTAGTTTCAGGGTCTTGGAAATCTTCTTATAGCCTAGGCCATATTTATGTAGAGCATCAATTCTTTTTTTCAGATCCTCAGAGAGTTCTTTGCCATGAGGTGCCATGTTGAACTTTCAGTGACCAGTATGAGAGAGTGAGAGCTATAACACGAAATTTAACACACCTTCTCCCTATTCACACCTGAGACCTAGTAACACTAATGAGTCACATGACACTGGGGAGGGAAAATGGCTAATTGGGCCCAACTTGGACATTTTCACCTAGGGGTGTACTCACTTTTGTTGCCAGCAGATTAGACATTAATGACTGTGTGTTGAGTTATTTTGAGGGGACAGCAAATGTACACTGTTATACAAGCTGTACACTCACTGCTCTAAATTGTAGCAAAGTGTCATCTCTTCAGTGTTGTCACATGAGAAGCTATTATAAAATATTTACAAAAATGTGAGGGGTGTACTCACTTTTGCGAGATACTGTGTATATATATATATATATATATATATATATATATATATATATATATATATATATATATATATATACACACACACTCTGCATTCATTGTAGCCTATATATTACAATGCATTCGGTGGTTTACAGTTTCTAATACACTTCAGGCAGTGTACACAGTATATAATACAGTTCAGCCGGTGTACTGTTTCTAATACAGTGCAGGCGGTGTACACATTATATAATACAGTGTAGTGTGCTGTGAAAAGAAAAAAAATCGCCATAATGTCCGGAAGGCCACCAAGGAGAGGCAGACACTTACAGGCCACTAAAAGAGGGCAAGCAGCCTCTGTGTCTACAGTCAACAGTGGTGGTCGTGGACATGGTGTATCTTCTGCAGGTGGCCGTGGGGCACGCTTCTCCTTTTTTTCTGCTGCTAGCCGTGTTATTGAGCCACAACATGCAGAATAGGTGGAGTGGATAATGAAGCCATCTTCATCCTCCTCATCCTCTGTCACCCAGGCTCAGAGTAGTTTGCCTTCCAATGCAGCTGCCAAAGCAGCATATTCCACCGGGTCCTTGTCCACAGTAACTCCTTCCATAGCCCCACCATCATGCATGGAGGAGTCCCCAGAATTATTTGACCACAGTGTTGGTTACATGCTGCTGAAGGATGCGCAGCAATTTGAAGGCTCTGATGTTGGTTCCCAGGTGGAGGTAGGGAGTAACGTGAGCCTAGAGAGAGGGGGTGCCTCAGAAGGACAAGAAACTGTACAGTCATGTTCCCCAAGCTGCAGCATATTGCCAAGTTTGCTCCAGTGGCGAGGAGGGAGGGGATGATGAGGTCACTTACCATACTGGGGTGCCTGAGAGAAGAGAGGAGGAAAGTGAGGAGGAGGAGGAGGAGACACAACTCCAATGAAGCAGGATGTCCTCCAGGGGTCAGCTTAAGCGCAGCCACCCTATTGCACCACTCCGCACTCCGTACAGGGCATTGCTGACTCCCCGCTGACTTAAAAAAGTTCCTTGGTGTGGGCCTTTGTTCGACATGTGTTCAGCAGATCGTACCATTGCTGTTTGCAACCTATGTCTGAAGCGGATCAAGCATGGCCAAAACAGCAGCCCCTTGGGCACCACATGCTTGACCAGACATATGATGACCTGTCATGAAGTCCGTTGGCAGCAGCACCTGAAAGACCCACATCATAGAAAAAGGCAGACTTCTCCTTGCTCCTCATCTGGGATCTCAAACCCTACTATACCTCCAGTCCTCTCAAAAACCTGCACTGAGAGTAATAAGGGTATAGCAATAGGTGTCACAAGTACTTGCAGCCAATCTGGTAGCAGTACACCACCAGTTGATTTCAGCAGGCAAATTTTCCTACCCCAGATGCTGAGCCATCCACATGCTCAGCGTATAAATGCTAGCTTGGCCATATTGCACTGTCCTGTCACCATTTGAGGAGGCCACAAAGATGGTGAGCAGTGACCATGCATGCATCAGTGACACTGTCCCTCTAGTCTTCCTGCTAGAGCACATGCTTTGTGGAATCCTTTGTGGAGGCAGAATAGCGGGAGGAAGAGGACTTTCTTTCCTCTCAAGGCCCCCTTTATCCAGATAGCATTCCTGTGGGTCTGCCAAACACACAGGAAGAAGAGAAGGAGGAGGAGGAGGATTGTGTCAGCATGGATGTTGAGGATAACACACAGCAGTCTTCAAGGGTTGGTTTTCAGTCCCCAGAAACCCAAAGAGTTGTACGTGGCTGGGAGGAGGAGTTACGGATAATGTGATCCTTAGTGACCCAGAGTACTCAGAATCGAATGCCTCTGCAAACTTACACTGCATGGCCTCCCTGATTCTCCAAAGCCTGCAAAAGGACCCTAGGATTCCTAGTATTAGGAAGAGGAATCATTATTGGCTGACAACCCTTCTTGATCCATGTTACAAGGGTAAGGTTGCAGAACTCATCCTGCCTTTGCAGAGGGAGCAGAGGATGAAACATCTTCAGGAGGCCTTGAAGAAAAGTGTGTGTAACGCATTTCCAGACCCTGGTAGGTTACTATTTCCTGGTGCTGGACAACATGTTTCTGAGGCTTTGTTCGGTCAGAGAAAGAGCAGTGGAGAAGGTGGTCGGCTGACCGATGCCTTTAAATAATTTTTTAGTCCTCAGTGCCAAGGTTCCAGCAACCATCACCAGCGTCTGCATTATATGGTGCACGAATATCTAGGGGTAAGTGCAGACTTGGAGACCTTTCCAACAGAGCATCCACTGAATTACTGGGTCTTGAGGTTGAACCACTGACCAGAACTTGCTCAATATGCAGTTGAGCTACTGGCCTGTCCTGCATCCAGCGTGCTTTCTGAACGCACATTCAGTGCTGCTTGAGGGTTTGTAACGATCAAAGTGTGCACCTGTCCACAGACTCAGTTGATAGGCTCACATTTATAAAAATTAATCAGTCCTGGATCAGCAGCTATCAAGCACCTGATGCTGATGTAACTGACTGAATTTGCTATGGATCTGGGATCCCTTGAAGACTGCCTATGCTGCCTATCCTATTCCTCCTCAATCATGATGATGCTAGCTTCCAACAATAGTTTTGGTTTAGAGCACCACCACCATCCAAGGCCCAATTCTTCTACCCATGTTTAACAGGGGCATGTAATTACAATTTTTTAAATAATATTTAACAGCAGGGCCCGTTCCTGCACCCAACAAGAGTAACTGTGAGGGGTTACCCTGTTATTCCTCCACCAACATCTAAGGCCCAATTTTTCAGTAGAGTATATAGTGCAGTCTATATAGTATACACAGTATACTGCAGTTCAGAGTATATAGTGCAGTCAGTGTAGTATATATAATACAGTGCAGGGTATATAGTGCAGTGTACAATATATAATATAGTGTATTGAAGTAGTTAAGGGGAGTGCTATGACAGAATTAAGAAAAAAACATCATGGGTGAGGATGGGCCGAACACCCTCGGTTCAGTTCGCATTCAGAACATGCGAACGGACCTAAAGTTTGTGCGAACATTCGAACACTGTTAAAGTCTATAGGACTCGAACGTGAGAGATCAAAAGTGCGAATTTTAAAGGCTAATATGCAAGTTATTGACCTAAAAAGGGTTTGAGGACCCGGGTGCTGCCCCTGGGGACATGTATCAATGGAAAAGAAAGTTTTAAAAATGGACATTTTTTCAGGAGCAGTGATTTTAATGATGCTTAAAGTGAAAAAATAAAAGTGAAATATTCCTTTAAGTATCATACCTGGGGAGGTGTCTATAGTATGCCTGTAAAGTGGCATGTGTTTCCCATGTTTAGAACAGTCCCTGCACAAAATGACATTTCTAAAGGAAAAAAGGTAATTTGAAACTGCAAGAATGACATTTCCTGCAAGGTTAGTTAAAAACACCTGAACATATTCAAAAAAATACGGGGGTTTGGTCACACTATATGGTCATATAATGCTAAGCCCACTTACTGCGACAAAGTACACCGAATAATTTTTTGGACAGGAGCACCCCTCCCTCTCTTCATTACCTCTTTATTTATTTTATATTTTTTTGAATATGTTCAGGTGTTTTTAACTAGCCTTGCAGAAAATGTAATGTGATGTTTCCTTCCCCTCCCCAGCCCATTACCAGGCCCTTTGAGTCTTGTATGGATATTAAGGGGAACCCTGCAACCTAATTAAAAATAGAAAAGGCGTTGGGCCCCCCAGACCCTATATACTCTGAACAGCAGTATACAGGCGGTGCAAACAAGACAGGGACTGTAGGTCTGTTCTTATGTAGAATCTGTTTGTAGTTTGGAACAGGTACATTTTGTAAGTGTAGCTCCAGCCAAAAAATCTATTTGAAAGCTTTTTGGAAAACATAGGGAAGAGTTATCACCCCTGTAACATTTGTTTTGCTGTCTGTGCCCCTGTTCAGAAGATTTCACCTCACTTTCTTTCCCAATGACAATTGGATTTTGAAAATTTGGGTTTTTTAAGGAAAACAAGGATTGGTGATAAATCAGTGTAGGAGACACCTTTTTCCCATATTAACTCTTACAGGAGAGAATTTCCCTTCCTAGGGGTAGATTTCCTCTTACTTCCTGTTGTCTCCCTCCGTTTTTTAAGTAGGAGTCATTTGTAAGTCAGATTTTTGAAAATAGGGGACCGCCTGTATATACTATACGGCCTGTCCTATACACTCTATGGAAAATTGGGCCTTAGGTGTTGGTGGTACCAGAACGCTGTAAGCCCTCACAGTTACTCTTGGTGGGCGCAGGAACGGGCCCTGCTGTGAAATATTATATCAAGAATTGTAATTACATGCCCCTGTTGAACAGGGGCAGTGGATATATATTTTATGAACTGCACGTCACTGAGTCACCTGCCTGAAAGTGTCTTTAAACACGTACTCCAGGAATGGCCTACAGTCAGGTATAGGCTTGGCTGGACTACAATGCAGTGGATATATATTTTATGAACTGCACATCACTGAGTCACCTGCCTGAAAGTGTCTTTGAACACATACTCCAGGAATGGCCTACAGTACAAGTCTGTATATATATATATATATATATATATATATATATATATATATATATATATACTAAATGCACTGCAGCTAGCTGAATCAAATGCCTGCCTGAAGTATATTAGCAACAGTACACCAGGAACAGTCTGCAGTGAGATCTAACTGAACTGTATACAGTGTATATATATATATTTATTAGACTGACTGTGTATATAATATATATATATGAAATACACTGCAGCTAACTGAATCAACTGACTGCCTGAAGTATATTAGAAACAGTAGAGCAGGAATGGTCTGCAGTGAGATCTAGCTAAACTGGATACAGTGGATATATATATATAGCAGTCCGACTGTATATATATATATGAAATACACTGCAGCTAACTAAATCAACAAACTGCCTGAAGTATATTAGAAACAGTAGAGCAGGAACGGTCTGCAGTGAGATCTAGCTAAACTGGATACAGTGGATATATATATAAATATAGCAGTCTGACTGTCTGACTGTATATGTATATATATGAAATACACTGCAGCTAACTAAATCAACAAACTGCCTGAAGTATATTGGAAACAGTAGAGCAGGAACGGTCTGGAGTGAGATCTAGTGAAACAGGATCAACTGCCTGCCTGAAGTAGATTAGAAATAATACAGCAGGAACGGTCTGCAGTGAGATCTGGCTAACTGAATAAACTGCCTGCTCAAAGTAAATGAAATGACACACTCTCTCTCTCTCTCTCTCTCTATCTATCTCTCTATAACGCCAGCAACACACTACACAGGGCCAACGTGCAGGCGGCTTTATATAGTGTAGGGCGTGTACTTTACCCCTTGAGCCATAATTGGTCAAAGGCACCCTGCCTTTGGCCAATTATGGCTCTGTTTGCTTACGGCACTGTGATTGGCCAAAGCATGCAGGTCATAATGCATGCTTGGCCAATCATCAGCCAGCAAAGCACTGCGATGACGCAGTGTATTATGGGCCATTCACAATGCTCGAAGTTGGCGCGAAAGGCCCATAATGTTCGATCTTCATCGAACGATCGAACAGCCGATGTTCGAGTCCAACTCATGTTCGACTCGAACAGTCAGCCCATCCCTAATCATGGGTTCCCACGTCCATACCAGGCCCTTTGTGTCTGGAATGGATTTAAAAAAAAATAGGGGGGGGGGAACCCACGCATGATTTTTTTTATGTATATTGTGGGGATCTGCCGATACATTACAGTCGTGAGCAATTTTAAATGACATTTTTTCCTTTGGAAATGTCATTTTGCTGCGATACTGTTCTAAACATGGAAAAATGTGCTACTATACAGGCAGACTAAGGGGACCCCCCCAGGAACGATATTTAAATGAATATTTCATTTTTATTGTTTCACTTTAAGCATTCTTAACCACTTCAGCCCCGGAAGATTTTACTCCCTTCCTGACCAGAGCACTTTTTGCGATTTGGCACTGCGTCTCTTTAACTGATAATTGAGCGGTCGTGCGACGTTCCACCCAAGCAAAATTGATGTCTTTTTTTCCCACAAATAGAGCTTTCTTTTGGTGGTATTTTTTTGCGCTATAAACAAAAAAATAGCGACAATTTTGAAAAAAACACAATATTTTTTACTTTTTGCTATAATAAATATCCCCCAAAAATGTATAAAAATATATTTTTTTCCTCAGTTTAGGCCGATATGTATTCTTCTACATATTTTTGGTAAAAAAAATTGCAATAAGCGTATATTGATTAGTTTGCGCAAAAGTTATAGCGTCTACAAAATAGGAGATAGTTTTATGGCATTTTTATTAATATTTTTTTTTTTTTACTAGTAATGGCGGCGATCAGTGATTTTTATTGGGACTGCGTCATTATGGCGGACACATTGGACAATTTTGACACATTTTTGGGACCACTGGAATTTTTACAGCGATCAGTGCTATAAAAATGCATTGATTACTGTAAAAATGTCACTGGCACTAGGGGGCAATCAAGGGGTTAACTGTGTTCCCTGCTATGTGTTCTAACTGAAGGGGGGATGGGACTTGCTAGGGGAAGAGATAGATCAGTGTTCATATTTTGTACTACCCCTGTCATTTTTAGGACATATAAACCTGCTCAAAATGAAAATTTTACCTAAATTTACATATTTATTCCATCATACCCCGCAATGGTTCCCTAAATCCTTTTTTACCTGCCTATATTATCTTTTCTCCTCCTTTTTATGGGGACCCCAGACCCCTCAATACAGATCGGAAAAGGCTAGGCCCCTTGTGAGGGCGGCTGCATTAACGTGGACCACATTAATGCGGCCGGCCTCACAGGGGGCCTAGTATTTCCCAATTTTTATAAATATTTTCTGGCCACTCAGTTAGTCACCGCTGCCTGGTGACTGACACCTTCCATGCTCACTACACTGCGTGCGTGGCAGGGGCGGATCCAGGGGGGGCAACAGGGCAATTGCCCCCCCGAAATAGTAGCACTGACATGTCACTGAAGCCAGTGTCAATGCGGCTGCCACTGCCTCTACCCGAGTCTCTCTCTCACATCAGCCGATCAGCGGCACCGAGAGAGAGACTCGCACTGACATGGCAGGATACCAGGAGGAGGTGAGTGGAGCCTCTTCCCTGCACTCATTGCTAACGCCAGGGCCACCTGGTGTCTAGCAACGAGTGACGTCAGTGAGTCACGTTGGACTCGGACTCGAGTCTGAAAGCCGACGTGACTGTGACAGGTCAGACGGAGCTGTTGCCTACTGGAGCCTCAAAACAGTCGGTGTGTAAGTGAGTGGGCGGCGGGTGAGCTGCCGAGCTGCCCAGCGGCTCACCCGCTCAGTGCTCGTACAGTCACACTGAGCGGGGGAGGGATGGACAGGAAGCTGCCAGCTGGGAGGCTCGGTGGGTGGACTGGCCAATCAGTGGGTGGCAGAGCAGAGAGGTGACATCATCTCTCACCACCCGGCACCCGTCCTGCATCCTGGCAGTTCCGCCCTCACTCACTGTGCAGGCAGCAGAGAGATTACATCATCTCTTTGCTGCCTGACTCAGACTGGGACGCAGGAATTGACAATCCCCATTCCCCACCTTAGCAGGAAAGTGACTATCTGCAACTTATGGCAGGTGATGTGGCAAGTGGACAATCCGCAATGTGTGGCAGGTGACGTGGTAAGTGGACAATCCGCAACTTGTGGCAAGTGACAATCCGCAATAGGTAGCAGGTGGACAATTTGCAACTTGTGGCAAATGGACAATCAGCAATGTGTGGCAGGTGATAGTGGACAATTTGCAACATGTGGCAAGTGACAATCCACAACTTGTGGCAGGTGACGTAGCAAGTGGACAATCAGCAATGTGTGGCAGGTGATAGTGGACAATTTGCAACATGTGGCGTGGCAGGTGACGTGGCAAATGGACAATCCTCAACTTGTGGCAGGTGACGTGGCAAGTGGACAATCTGCAACTTGTGGTAGGTGACGTGGCAAGTGGACAATCCACAACTTGTGGCAGGTGACGTGGCAAGTGACAATCCACAACTTGTGGCAGGTGATGTGGCAAGTGGACAATCAGCAATGTGTGGCAGGTTATAGTGGACAATTTGCAATGTGTGGCAGGTGACATGGCAAGTGATAATCTGCATCTGGTGGCAGGCGATGTGGCAAGTGACACACTCGAGGCTCCCACTGATTCTGCATTATGGTGAGTTAAACTATTTCATTTTCTATAACAATGTAATAATAGAAATAATGTGTTTCAAACATCCTGACACTATAATAACCATGGTGCCGTGATGATTGAAGCGCCAACATCAGCCATTTCCCTGATAAATTGCCCCACAAAAAAAGTATTTTCTGGCAGTGCCCCTCCCGAGACTAGACTCTGGATCCCCTGGTGCGTGGGGAGCAAGACTTAAACTTGAGCAATAACCCAGACAAGCAGTCTCTCCTATTGCCCCCTTATGGCTAAACCCCACCTTGCATCAAATTTATAAGCTACCAGAGCCCCATGCTTGGACTGAATTTAACATCAAGACAATTGCCCAGGTAGTCAACAATCAATTCCTGACACCTCTCTCCAAAATGATTTCTGATTTTAACAGTCTTACTTTTTTCATTATTTCCAGTTCTCCCATGCCTTTAGCAGCCAATTCTCTTGTTCTGCCCCTCAGATTGTCCAGTCAGCAGTGGAGGATCTCCTTAGGTACGAATATGCAGAGAAACCTACTTCCCAATTATATTCTCATCTGGTAATGACCTCCCTGCCTGTTCTGGAGAAACTCAGAGGTAGGTGGTTTCAAGACATCCCAGACCTCGATAATGATGACATATGGGATTTCCCCTTTCGGTCCCTTGTCTCCCTGAGGGATTTCTTAATCCAGTTCAAGATAGTTCATTGTGCATATTTTACCCCATATAGATTACACAAAATGAGTTCCGACTCTCCTCCTGGGTGCTAGCGCTGTGGGGGGGGACTCGCAGGGACTTCACCCATATTTTTTGGACCTGCCTGGCCACTGTCAGGTACTGGGAAGAGGTATTGATGCTCATTAACCAGATTACCACCGTACCACTACAACCTTCTATGTCAATCTGTAATTTGGGCTTAAAAGAACCATTAATTCCCACAGTTGCGGGACATACTCTAGTTGGTCTGCTTCTCTTTTATGCCTGAAAGGCCATAGCTCTTTATTGGTGAAAACCTCCCCCCAACTCACATTTTGGAAGCAATTACTTAACAACAGTCTGCCCCTTTATAAAGACACCTACAGTATGCTAATAGAGGATGTCCTACAAAATATGACAAGGTTGGGTCCAAGTGGCTAGCAGAGCCCTCGACAGCTTCTGAGGTATCCTCAAGTTAAAATTCTCATATGCAATACACATTTCTTAGTGTAAGCCATGTTTTACTTGTTGATGTTTTACCTCCTCTAATGCCGTGTACACACGGCCAGACTTTGACAGCAAAGGTCCGACGGAACAAATCCGCTGGACAATTCGATCATGTGTGGACTTCATCAGACCTTTGCCGTCAAAAAATCAGATGGACTTTAGAAATAGAACATGTTTCAAATCTTTCCGACGGACTCAAGTCCGGTCGAAAAATCTGTTTGTGTGTATGCTAGTCCAACGGACAAACAACGACACAAGGGCAGCTATTGGCTACTGGCTATGAACTTCCTTATTCTAGTCCGGTCGTACATTATCACGTTCAAATTAGTCGGACTTTGGTGTGATCGTGTGTAAGGCAAGTCCGTTGCGTCGGAACTCCATCTAAAGTCCGTCAAAAAGTCCTTCGGAGTTTAGTCCATCAAAAGTCTGGTCGTGTGTACACGGCATAAGATTACATGCTCAAGGTCTGTGCGGAATATTGACTTTAGAGAGCCAGATTGTTGCCAGTATTGTGGTGACCTTTTCAAACTGTTTATACTCACATGTTTACCCTCTGTTTTAATGTGCTTTCTTTGCAAGGGCCATCTCATTCATCATCCACAACCATTGTATGTTGTTCTGTATTTTGTGCTACAAATTGAGTAGATTTAACAGATTTGACAAAAAAATCACAGGTTTTCTTCTAAGATTGCCCTGTATTTGGCTCCATCCATCTTCCCGTCAACTCTGACCAGCTTCCCTGTCCCTGGTGAAGAAAAGCAGCATCCCCACAACATGATGCTCCCACCACCATGTTTCATGGTGGGGATGGTGTGTTCAGGGGGATGTACAGTGTTTGTTTTCCGCCACATATAGCGTTTTTCTTTTAGGCCAAAAAGTTCAATTTTGGTCTCATCTTACCAGAGCGCTTTCTTCCACATGTTTGCTGTGTCCCCCACTTGGCTTCTCACAAACTGCAAAAGGTATTTATGCAAAAGGTGTTTATCCTCATGACACAACACAGGAAGCACCTACATGGTTAACAGAGGACGGAATTAAAATTAGACTTGAGAAACTTAACATTAATAAATCACCGGGACCAGATGGCTTGCATCCGAGGGTACTTAGGGAACTCAGTCAGGTGATTGCCAGACCGTTGTTCCTAATTTTTACAGACAGTCTATTGACTGGAATGGTACCAGCTGATTGGAGAAAAGCCAATGTAGCACCAATATTTAAAAAGGGCCCAAAAAACATCCCTGGGAATTACAGACCAGTTAGCCTAACATCAATAGTATGTAAACTCTTGGAGGGGATGATAAGGGACTATATACAAGATTTTAGTAATAAGAATGATATCATTAGCAGTAATCAGCATGGATTCATGAAGAATCGTTCTTGCCAAACCAATCTATTAACCTTCTATGAGGAGGTGAGTTGCCATCTAGATAAAGGAAGGCCCGTAGACGTGGTGTATCTGGATTTTGCAAAAGCATTTGACACAGTTCCCCATAAACGTTTACTGTACAAAATAAGGTGCGTTGGCATGGACCATAGGGTGAGTACATGAATTGAAAACTGGCTACAAGGGCATGTTCAGAGGGTGGTGATAAATGGGGAGTACTCAGAATGGTCAGGGGTGGGTAGTGGGGTTCCCCAGGGTTCTGTGCTGGGACCAATCCTATTTAATTTGTTCATAAACGACCTGGAGGATGGGATAAACAGTTCAATCTCTGTATTTGCAGACGATACTAAGCTAAGCAGGGCAATAACTTCTCCGCAGGATGTGGAAATCTTGCAAAAAGACCTGAACAAATTAATGGGGTGGGCGACTACATGGCAAATGAGGTTCAATGTAGAAAAATGTAAAATAATGCATTTGGGTGGCAAAAATATGAATGCAATCTATACACTGGGGGGAGAACCTCTGGGGGAATCTAGGATGGAAAAGGACCTGGGGGTCCTAGTGGATGATAGGCTCAGTAATGGCAAGCAATGCCAAGCTGCTGCTAATAAAGCAAACAGAATATTGGCATGCATTAAAAGGGGGATCAACGCAAGAGATAAAACGATAATTCTCCCGCTCTACAAGACTCTGGTCCGCCCGCACCTGGAGTATGCTGTCCAGTTCTGGGCACCAGTCCTCAGGAGGGACGTACTGGAAATGGAGCGAGTACAAAGAAGGGCAACAAAGCTAATAAAGGGTCTGGAGGATCTTAGTTATGAGGAAAGGTTGCGAGCACTGAACTTATTCTCTCTGGAGAAGAGACGCTTGAGAGGGGATATGATTTCAATTTACAAATACTGTACTGGTGACCCCACAATAGGGATAAAACTTTTTCGCAGAAGAGAGTTTAATAAGCCTCGTGGCCACTCATTACAATTAGAAGAAAAGAGGTTTAACCTTAAACTACGTAGAGGGTTCTTTACTGTAAGAGCGGCAAGGATGTGGAATTCCCTTCCACAGGCGGTGGTCTCAGCGGGGAGCATTGATAGCTTCAAGAAACTATTAGATAATCACCTGAATGACCGCAATATACAGGGATATGTAATGTAATACTGACACATAATCACACACATAGGTTGAACTTGATGGACTTGTGTCTTTTTTCAACCTCACCTACTATGTAACTATGTATTTCTTATGGCTTTCTTTCAACAATGCCTTTCTGCTTGCCACTCTACCATAAAGGCCAGAGTGCACAACTAGTAGTTTTCCTGTGGATAGATTCTCCCACCTGAGCTGTGGATCTCTGTAGCGCCTCCAGAGTTTATTTATTTTATTTATTTATTTCAGGTACTTATATAGCGCCGTCAATTTACGCAGCGCTTTACATATACATTGTACATTCATATCAGTCCCTACCCTCAAGGAGCTTACAATCTAAAGGTCCCTAACTCACATTTATACATACTAGGGACAATTTAGACAGGATCCAATGAACCTACCAGCATGTCTTTGGAGTGTGGGAGGAAACCGGAGTACCCGGAGGAAACCCACGCAGGCACAGAGAGAACATGCAAACTCCAGGCAGGTAGTGTCGTAGTTGGGATTTGAACCAGCGACCCTTCTTACTGCTAGGTGAGAGTGCTACCCACTACACCACTGTGCCACCATGGGCCTCTTGGCTGCTTCTCTGATTAATGCTCTCCTTACTCAGCCTGCCAGCTTAGGTGGACGGCCATGTCTTGGTAGGTTTGCAAGTATGCCATACTCTTTCCATTTTCGGATGATGGATTTAGCAGTGCTCCATAAGATGTTCAAAACTTGGGATATTTTTTTATAACCTAACCCTGCTTTAAAAACTTCTCTACAACTTTATCCCTGACCTGTCTACTGTGTTCGTTGGCCTTTATGATGCGGTTTGTTCACTAGGGTTCTCTAACAAACCTCTGAGGGCTTCACAGAACAGCTGTATTTATACTGAGATTATATTACACACAGGTGGACTCTATTTACCAATTAGTTGACTTCTGAAGGCAATTGGTTCTAGATTTTAGTTAGGGATATCAGAGTAAAGGGGGCTGAATACAAATGCACGCCAAACTTTTCAGATATTTATTTGTAAAAAAATTTGAAAACCGTTTATTATTTTCCTTCCACTTCACAATTATGTGCCACCTTGTATATCATGAGTCTAAAAAGTTAATCTCCAGTGATCCGTAAGACGAAAGCAGTGAAATTCAAACAGTTATTAGTGATACACTCTGTGACAGGTAAGTCCAACTGGAGCATATTTCTATTGAGTGTTCATTAGGGGGCTTGATAGGTAGATAATATCGACCCTCACCGCACGGCATGATTCCAATCAAGATCAATATGGGTTAAACACTTTTTGGATTCGTCTTTCCCGTTAACTGACACTTATAGGGAAGCCACTTCATCAGTACTCGGTCAGGACTCCTGAACAGTCGATGCGTATCCCTCACTCAGTCTGGTCATTCGAGCTCTAATACTACTGACCTTCTCATTAGCTCATAACATAGGGGAAAAAAACAAAACAATCCTCATAGCGTGAACCTGTTTGAAAGTTTATTCCCACAAAAAAGGATCCCCCTTTTCTCATTGCACTTACAAGAACATGTATTAAAAAAAGCATTTCATGCTATAACCATAATCACTATACAGCACGGCGTTATACTCGCTCACCGATCGTAGGATTCTTGTCTGCGAAATTCTTGTCTAGAGATTGCAGCAGCTGACAGATTCATAAGTGTATGGTCACACCTAGATGCGTTTCATCATTACGTCTTTATCAATAGGCGTGGCCATACGAGACAGACTTGTAACTTTATAGTTTTTGCAATCAGGTAATTTTAACCCATTCAATAATCTCTACTAGCTCCTCACCAGTTCTCATGTGTATCGCTAAAGTTGCATAGATCATCAAAAACACCAGTTAACAGGATCTCCGACCCGTATCATATTATTAAGTGTGAACACAGCAACACTGAACTAATCAGGATATTCATCTACTGCGATCCTCAAATGTTGCCGTACCCACAGTTGATCACATTTCAATTTATACATAGTATATAATCAAAATAAATACTAGTATCAATCATAACATTAATTATACATTTAAATTGATCCAAAATAATGTCAAATAAAACACATATCTATATAAATCAGCAGTGGAGATAACATCGTAAAACTGGTCATCCTATTTAAACTGGGGAGGCCTCATATACTTTCAATTGTAAAATGGCAATATATATATTCAATCACCGAATGCCAGAAAGACATGCCTTGTCTTATCAGGACTGCATTACATGGCATTCAGACAAGATGCAGGACATGTAAATAGACCTTATTTGTCACCCCTAAGAGTTATAATTGGTTTGAATAATAAAAATACGTACTATAGTGACTGGACAAATATTGATTGCCCCACATTAAAACTAAATGTATTATATTTACAAATATGAGAAAGTCGGCCATAACAGAATCTCTATCCCTAAGCCTCAATAGAAAATACCTCAATGAAGATACCTCAGTGAAAAATATTATATAAAATATAATTGTAAACGTCTAATCAGTAATCACTTATGAAGCAGTACATGTCGAGTTCTACATTCATCCCCTTCGGTTGGAGAGTATCCTTGAGATAGATCCATCTGGTCTCGATCTTGGATATCTCCCTCACCATATTGGAACCTCTCCAAGTGGGGCTCATTTGCTCTATACACCAAAACATGAGACCTTAAGGGTCTCTCTCTATTGTGCTTATGCCTGAAGTGTAGGGACACACTATGGTCTTTGTATCCAATCATAATATTATAAATGTGTTCCGATTTGGCCGGGGTTCTTTTAGTGTGCCCTATTTACATTAGTCCACAAGAGCATTGTAAAGCATACACTTTGTGTGTGGAATTGCACAATCTGAATTCTCTAATGTCGGACTCTCTTCCATTAGCTGTAGATTGAAAGGTGGTTAATCCTCTCAAATGGGTGTTCACCTGTTGGCATGCCCTACATCTTTGTCAGGCATAAAAACCCTCTCTGTCCCAAAACATCCATGGTCTTTGTGGTGGATTTAACACCTTTTTTACTACACTATCACCAAAAGATGGAGCCTCTCTGTAGATGAACAATGGCTCCTTGGGTAGTGATTTACTAAGCACCTTATCCATATTTAGAATTCCCCAATGTTTTCTAAATATCTCCTGAACCCCTTTAAACTGGGAATGAAAGTTGCTAATGAATCCCCACTGGTGTTAATCATCTCTAACCTTCTCTTTGTCCTCCAAACATGAAACTTGAGAATATTGGCTCACCTGTTGGATAGTGAAATCCAAATTCTCTGCTTTATACCCCTTTTGCACAAACCTGTTTTTCAATACCTCTGATTGTTCAAGGTAGTCGGAATCGTAGGTACAGTTCCTCCTTACTCGCATGAACTGTCCTTTGGGTATTTTCCTTAACCAAACAGGGTGGTGACAACTGTGTATGGATAGATAACTATTTTGGTCAGGGGACTTAAAATACACCTTAGTGACCAGCTGATTGTTCTGTCTAAAGACAGTCACATCTAGATAGTTTACCTGACTATTGCTACAATGCTAAATCTAATGTAATGTTATCTTCATTGGCATTAAGATAATTCAAAAATGACATCAATGATTGCTCCGAGCCTACCCAGACAAAGAACAAATCAACAAAAGACCTTTTGTAAAACAATAATTCACTTCTCCTTTGGGCAAAAATAAGTTTATCCTCCCACTCACTCATGAAAAGGTTTGCTAGGCTGGGCACAAACTTTGTGCCCATCGCTCCCCCCCTCTTCTGAGTGTAAAAATGTCCTCCATACCAAAAAATATTGTGGGATAAGCAATACTCAAGTACCATCCTCAAAAACATTTTTGTATGAAAGGGATGTCATCCCTCTGACTAAACCCAATTAAGGGCAAGTGCATCGTCATGCTGGATAATAGTATACAGTGATGACACATCTGCCGTCACTAAAAAGATTTCCTTATCTACAGGTAATGAGATTTTGGTTAGAAGTTGAAGGAAATCTTTTGTGTCCTTGAGGTATGCCTTAGTATTAACCACACTGGACTGAAAGAAATTATCTAAGTATTGGCCTAACCTGGCATTAACAGATCCTATGCAGTTCACTATTGGCCTAGCCAGAGGATTAACTACATCTTTATGGGGCTTTGGAAGAGTATATATGGTATGTATATGGCTGTAACTGGGCACAATGTATCTTTTTTAGTTATTATCCTTTTGTCATAACCATATCCAACCAAATTCACCAGGTCTTGTCGATATAGACTAGTAGGATACCTTTCCAACTGGGTGTATATATCTTCATCAGTTAACATTTCTGATAACTGAGAATAATAAAAGTCCTTATTTAAGATAACTACTCCCCCCCCTTATCCGCTGGATGGATTATAATATCCTTCCTTTTTTCTAAAGCCTTGATACCATCTTGTATATATCTAGGATTGATGTTTTTTGGGGATTCATTTTCTCTACATCTTTCAGAACTAGTTGTTTAAATACCTCTATATGTTGGTTCGACATTGAAGGGGGGTTAAATAAGGATCTATTTTTAATCACTTTACTACAGGGCATTTCTACACCCTTCTCGCCCAGATCAATTTTTAGGTTTCAGTGCTGTCACACTTTGAATGCCAACACTGTACCCAAACAAAATTTTTATCATTTTTTTTAATACAAATAGAGCTTTCTTTTGGTGGTATTTAATCACCACTGGGTTTTTTTATTTTCTTGCGACATAAGTGAAAAAGAGCCAAAATTTTGTTTATAAATGTGGGACAAAATTTATACTGCTACATCTCTTTGGTAAAAAATAACCCAAATTAGTGGATATTATTTAGTCTCTGTGCAAATCATTGAAAATTGATCACACCTGATGCACTGACGGCCTATCTCATTTCTTGAGGCCATGAAATGTCAGGAAAGTACAAATACCAACTAAATGACCCCTTTTTGAAAAGTAGACAGTCAAGGATATTTAGTAAGAGGCATGGTGAGTTTTTTGAAGTTTTACTTTTTTACCACAAATCTTGGGAAAATGAAGAATTTTTTTTTTTTTCACAAAATTGTTATGATAACAAGTTATTTCTCACACACAGCATATGCATACTTCCAATTACACCCCAAAATACATTCTGCTACTCCTCCCAAGTATGGTGATACCACATGTGTGAGACTTTTACACAGCCTGGCCACACAGCAAGGTCCAACATGCAGGGAGCACCATCAGGGGTTCTAGGAGCATAAATTCCACCTCTAATTTCCTAACAACCTACTACATTTGTGAAGGCCCCTGGAGCACCAGGACAATGGAATTAACCACAAAATGACGCCATTTTGGAAATCAAACACCCCAATGTATATTCTATGAAGAATTATGAGTCTTTTGAACGGTTAATTTTTTTACACAAGTCTTCAGAAAACGTGGAAAGAAAATGAAAACCTTTTTTTTTTTTTTTTTTTACACAAAGTTGTCAATTTATAAGATATTTCTAACACATAGCATGTATATAGCAAAAATTACACCCCAAAACACATTCCGCTACTCATCCTGAGTATGGCGATACCACATGTGTGAGACTTTTACACAGCCTGGCCACATACAGAGGCCCAACATTGAAGTAGTACCTTCAGGCATTCTAGGAGCATAAATTACACATCTGATTTCATTCCTACCTATCACACTTTTGAAGGTCCTTGAGCACCAGGACAGTGGAATTACCAACAAAATAACCCCATTTTGGAAAGCAAACACCCCAACGTATATTCTATGGGGCATGGGCTGCAGATAGGTACTCGGGTACTCTGATGGGCTGCAGATAGGTACTTGGGTACTCTGATGGGCTGGAGACAGGTACTCGGGTAACTTGATGAACTGTGACAGTTACTCAGGTACTCAGATGAACTGTGACAGATACTCAGATGGACTGTGACAGGTACTCAGGTATTCAGATGGGCTGTGACAGGTACTCAGATGGGCTGTGACAGGCACTTAGGTACTCAGATGAACTGTGACAGATACTCAGATGGGCTGTGACTAGGGATGGGCTTTGTTCGACCCGAACATCGGATGTTCGGCAGTTCGACGAACAGCGAACAATTTGGGGTGTGCGCGGCAAATTCGAAAGCTGCGGAACACCCTTTAAAAGTCTATGGGAGAAATCAAAAGTGCTAATTTTAAAGGCTTATATGCATGGTATTGTCATAAAAAGTGTTTGGGGACCTGGGTCCTGCCCCAGGGGACATGGATCAATGCAAAAAAAGTTTTAAAAACCGCTGTTTTTTTGGGAGCAGTGATTTTAATAATGCTTAAAGTGAAACAATAAAAGTGTAATATTCCCTTAAATTTCGTACCTGGGGGGGTGTCTATAGTATGCCTGTAGAGGGGCGCACGTTTCCCGTGTTTAGAACAGTCTGACAGCAAAATGACATTTCAAAGGAAAAAAAGTCATTTAAAACTACTCGCGGCTATTAATGAATTGTCAGTCCGACAATACACCTAAAAGTTCATTGATAAAAACGGCATGGATTTCCCCACAGGGGAACCCCGAATCAAAGTTTAAAAAAAAATGGTGTGGGGGGGCCCCCTCAAAATCCAAACCAGACCGTTTAGGTCTGGTATGGATTTTAAGGGGAACCCCGAGCCAAAATGTAAAAAAAAGGCCTGGATTCCCCCAAAAATCCATACCAGACCCTTATCCGAGCATGCAACCTGGCAGGCCGCAGGAAAAGAGGTGGGGGACGAGAGAGCACCCCCCCTCCTCAACCGTACCAGGCCACATGCCCCCCTCTGACGCACAGGGACTTGACGAGGACTTCCGTGTGGCATTCCCCGTGACGTCAGAGGGGGGCAGGGTCACCCGTTACGTAACCGGATGACCCCACCCCCCTCTGACATCACGGGGAAACCCATAGGGAAGTCCCCGTCAAGTCCCTGTGCATCAGAGGGGGGTGGGGTCACCCCCTGAAGGGTCTGGTATGGATTTTGGGGGGGACCCCCACGTCATTTTTAAAAAAAAATTTGGCCGGGATTCCCCTTAATATTCATATCAGACCTGAAGGGCCTGGTATGGAATTTAGGGGGACCCCCACGCCATTTTTTTTTAAAAATTTGGTTCGGGGGTCCCCTGTAGGGAAATCTCATGACGTTTTTATCAATGAACTTTTATGTGTATTGTCGGACCGACAATTCATTAATAGCCACGAGTAGTTTTAAATGACTTTTTTTCCTTTGAAATGTCATTTTGCTGTCAGACTGTTCTAAACATGGGAAACATGCGCCCCTTTACAGGCATACTATAGACACCCCCCAGGTACGAAATTTAAAGGAATATTACACTTTTATTGTTTCACTTTAAAGATTATTAAAATCACTGCTCCCAAAAAACGGCCTTTTTTAAAACTTTTTTTTGCATTGATCCATGTCCCCTGGGGCAGGACCCAGGTCCCCAAACACTTTTTATGACAATAACTTGCATATAAGCCTTTAAAATTAGCACTTTTGATTATTCATGTTCGAGTCCCATAGACTTTAACGGTGTTCGCGTGTTCAAACAAATTTTTTGCCTGTTCACATGTTCTGGTGCGAACTGAACAGGGGGGTGTTCGGCTCATCCCCAGCTGTGACAGGTGCTCAGGTACTCGTGTACTCAGATGAACTGTGACAGGTACTCAGGTACTCGGGTACTCAGATGAATTGTGACAGGTACTCAGGAACTCAGATGGACTGTGACAGGTACTCAGGTACTCAGATGGACTGTGACAGGTACTCAGGTACTCAGATGGACTGTGACAGGTACTCAGATGAACTGTGACAGGTACTCAGGTACTCAGGACTGTGACAGGTACTCAGGTAATCAGATGGACTGTGACAGGTACTCGAGTACTCAGATGGACTGTGACAGGTACTCAGATACTCGGTACTCAGGTACTCAGATGGACTGTGACAAGTATTTGGGTACTCAGATGAACTGTGACAGGTACTCAGGTACTCATATGAACTGTGACAGGTACTCAGGTACTCATATGAACAGTGACAGGTACTTTGATGGGTGGTGACAGGTACTTTGATGGGTAGTGAGAGGTCCTCTTTATTAGGGGGTTTGGTGTACACTGTAAGCGGTAACAAGATGTTACCGCAATCTCCTTCTCACACACGATTGGTGTGTGAGGAGGAGAATCCGGTAACATCTCGATACCGCAGTTTGTTGACATTCTGTGACCGGCTGTGATTGGACACAGCCGGTCACGTGGTGTAGAGCCAATTTCATTGGCTCTTTACTGTGATCAGGGTTGGGCTGTGTCAGGGTGACAAACCTCGCCCCCGATCGCCGCTCTACGCATGCCCTAGAGGCGCGCATGAGCTCCGTGCATGTGGACAGTACATGTGACTGGTTGTGATTGGACACAGCTGGTCACGTGGTAAAGAGCCATTTTTTATTGGCTGTTTACATGGATCTGGGATGGGCTGTGTCTGAGGGACACGCCTCATTCCCGATCGGCGCATTGCGGGCCCCCGTAGGCCCGCAGGAGTGGCGAGAAGCCGAGGACGCCATATGATACCCACCCAGGATGGGAGATCCCATCTGCGGACGTCATTTGACTATGGTCCGGTATTGAAGTGGTTAAGGCCACTATCCAATCCTATAGTAACATTTTCTGCTTTTTTAACTGTACTCACCTAATTACCCAAAAAGTACTTTTTCATATTGATTTTACGTATGTGCCACCTTGTGTTGTTGTATCACATAAAATCCCAATAAACTTCATTTAGGTTTGTGGTTGTAACATGACAAAATGTGGAAAATGTCAAGGGGTATTAATACTTTTTCAAGGCACTGTATTGATGGCCATAAAAGGTTCCTAGAGGTGTGGAACCCGTGGATTAAATATTCTATATTACCGGATAAGAGCTATATCTGGTCTCTTACCTCAGAGGGAAGCTTAAAGAGGGTCTTTCTCCCCCCACCAACTAATTTTCCCTTCCCCATTCTCTTCTTTCTTTCTTTACAAAACTTCACCTATGAGACCACATTCTCCCTTTCTACCTGTTTACGTTTTCACTCACATTTCACCATTAGTAGGGTACCTTGTTTGATTGTCTGGAACAGTGTTGGTCAACCGGAGTTCCACGAAACCCTGGTGTGTCGTGGGGAGTCCTTAGAGGTGCCGCAGCAACAGCCAGATCTAAGCGATCCTCTGTTAGCTTCTGTGCTACAGGAGGGAGAGAGCTATGCTCGCACCTACCCCACTCTCTGCTCCTCTCTGTACTCTACCGACAAAAGAGAAAGCTGAGCTGGCTGCCCAACCACGTCCTGTTAACAGAGTACAGAGAGGAGCAGAGAGTGGTGGGAGGTGCGTGCACAGCTCTCTGCCTCCTCTGTACACAGGAGTTATCCGTGCGCTCTCCCTCCTGTTAACAGTTAACAGAGGATCACTCAGATCTCAGGAAGGAGAGGAGCTTGGGGGTGGGACATAGAAAGCACAACCCACCTCCTGTCTCTCAGCTACTGTCACTAGTGTAAGGAAGAGAGGGGATATGGGAGGTATTGGTGCTATGTGGGGTATTTGGGAGCAGGTGGGGGGTTGAGCTAGGAGGGGGGATTTTGGGGGGTTTGTGCTGGGAGGGTGATTTGGGTGGGGGGGTTGTGCTAGGAGGGGGGGGGGTTGTGGGTGGGTTGTGCTGGGAGGGTGATTTGGGTGGGGGGAGGTTGTTCTTGGAGGGGGGATTGGGGGGGTTGTGCTAGGAGGGGGGATTTGTGGCAGTTTGTGCTGTAAGGGGGATTTTGGTGGGGGGGTTGTGCTAGGAGAGGGAGCTTGGGGGAGTTGTCCTAGGAGGGGGGATTTGTGGCAGTTTGTGTGGGGAGAGGGGTTTGGGTGGGGGGGTTGTGCTAGGATGGGGGATTTGGTGGGGTTGTGCTAGGATTTTATGTATTTGTTGAGTATTTATATTTTTTGTTAACTTCATGGGAATGCATGACAAATTAGATATATAATGTAAATGTGTAAGTTCCCTTTTTCTCCCTTCTTTTTCAGGTATTGAAAATACCATGTCATGTCCTCACTTATATCCATCCGTATCACTTCCAGTTCCGCTGCCGGAGGTTCCAGCTCTATTTTGCGTGGGCTTCTGTACACAGTGAATACTGAAGCCGCTTACCAGCTACTATGATTCCAAGATGGTGGTCTGGCTGCACTTTATCCCAGTATCCCTATGGGATGCATGGATGGATATCAGGAGCCAAGATTTCAGTATGGGTTACATGGATGTCCACAGAACTTTTTTCAGGGGTGGCATAATTTTATGGACACCCATGCTTGGTCCCTTTTCGACAATGTCATGAAGAGGAGAGGCTTAGTCATTATCACATAAAGCTCAGGCAGGCAGGCAAAGGTTTGAGAAACCCGATGCAAAAGCTTAATAGAAGGATCAAGCTGCCATTGTCTGATTAGCAATTTCTAATCTGTTTTTATGTTTACACTATTGAATGCACCAAATTATTCATACACACATGATCAAGGCACTACAGTGAGTTATAAAAAGAAAACACATGTAGAATCTGCATTTGGTGTTAACAAAGGACAAATAAAATATATGATAAATGTATTTATTTTGGAATGTATTAACTTAAATATATATATACTGTTATCATCCAAATTGGAAAATAAAACATATAAACTTTAACTGCAAACATCTGCACTCTTGCTTAAATTTAACAATCACATTTTTCAAAGAGCATTTTTTTGTACAATTTCTGTTCACTGGTTAATGATCTCGAAAAAGAAACTGTAAACATCTGTGGTCCTGTGCAAATTTATCAATTACTTTGTCAATCAACTGTTTGTTTGCTCATCATGCACAAACCAGATAAGCGATGATCTGCCATTGTCGATCTCTGCCAGGTTTTCACCCTTCCCATTGTGCTGAAAGACCTTTCCACTGTACATGTGGTCACTGGTAATGTGAGAGCAATGAGAATTGCTTTCTGGACTGACGGAAAAAAATCTGTGTGGTTTAGCAAATCCAGAAATCCATTGTCAAACTGCTCATCCTACGTTGACCAGATCTCAAACCATGTGACTGCTTCGGCTTCCAGGTTTTCAATGCCGTCATTTCTTTGATGTCTGCAATATGGCATTTGTATTGCTCAAGTGTCATTTTTGCCATTTGTTTTGGGTAAAGTGAGAACCGACTGAAATTTTTCTTGTTTTCATTGCCAAACCGGCTTTCTAATGATGCAATGAATGAGTCCATGTATGGCACATAGATAGACTGGCGATAGTATTCTTCCACAGAAGAGGAACCAAAATTAGAACAAAATACTTGCCTGCCACACTGTCTGGGAACACAAAGTTCGATGTTCAATTTTCTTGCCATTGTTTGAACATTTGAAAAAATTTCCTTAAATTGTTCTTCTGCATTTTCTCTGTGATCGCGGAACACAGTCAGAAGGTCTTGCACGTGATTACACACGTTGAGGATATCAAGCTGAACAGCTTGGAGAACCTGGCTTACTGATTCCAATCTTGATGAGTAATTTGAAATGATGGTCAAGCAAAAGAGGAAGCTCACTGTGCTTGAAGAACATTGCAATTGATATGCATCCTGACGTGTTTTCCCTGATGCTGTAGTGACCAGTAGGGATGAGCTTCGAGTTCGAGTGGAACTCATGTTCGACTCGAACATCGGCTGTTCACCAGTTCGCTGAACAGCGAACAATTTGGGGTGTTTGCGGCAAATTCGAAAGCCGCGGAACACCCTTTAAAAGTCTATGGGAGAAATCAAAAGTGCTAATTTTAAAGGCTTATATGCAAGTTATTGTCATACAAAGTGTTTGGGGACATGGATCAATGCAAAAAAAAGTTTTAAAAATGGCCGTTTTTTCAGGAGCAGTGATTTTAATAATGCTTAAAGTGAAACAATAAAAGTGTAATATTCCTTTAAAATTTCATACCTGGGGGGTGTCTATAGTATGCCTGTAAAGGGGCGCATGTTTCCTGTGTTTAGAACAGTCTGACAGCAAAATGACATTTCAAAGGAAAAAAAGTCATTTAAAACTACGATTAATGAATTGCCGGTCCGACAATACACATAAAAGTTCATTGATAAAAACGGCATGGGAATTCATGGGAATTCCCCACAGGGGAACCCCGAACCAAAATTAAAAAAAAAAATGGCGTGGGGTCTCCCCAAAAATCCATACCAGACCCTTATCCGAGCACACAACCTGGCAGGCTGCAGGAAAAGTGGGGGGACGAGAGAGCGTCCCCCCTCCTAAACCGTACCAGGCTAAATGCCCTCAACATTGGGAGGGTGCTTTGGGGTAGCCCCACAAAACACCTTGTCCCATGTTGATGGGGACAAGGGCCTCATCCCCACAACCCTTTCCCGGTGGTTGTGGGGGTCTGCGGGTGGGGGGCTTATCGGAATCAGGAGCCCCCTTTAACAAGGGGACCCCCAGATCCCAGTCCTCCCCCCTGTGTGAAATGGTAAGGGGGTACAAAAGTACCCCTACCATTTCACAAAAAAAGTGTCAAAAATGTTAAAAATGACAACAGACAGTTTTTGACAATTCCTTTATTTAAATGCTTCTTCTTTCTTCTGTCTTCTATCTTCTATCTTCCTTCGGTTTCTTCCTCCATCTTCTTCTTCTGCTGGTTCTTCTGGTTCTTCCTCCAGTGTTCTCGTCTGGCATCTTCCTCCGCGGTGCCGGCGTCTTCTTCCCTTCATCTTCTGGACCACTCCGCATCCAGCATGATTGGAGGCTCCCGCTGTGTGACGCTTCTCCTCTTCTGACAGTTCTTAAATAATGGAGGGCGGGGCCACCCGGTGACCCCGCCCCCTCTGATGCATGGTGACTTCCCTGTCCGCCCCCTCTGATGTCACGGGGAATGCCACAGGGAATTCCCCATGCGTCAAAGGGGGTGGGGTCACCGGGTGGCCCCACCCTCCGTTATTTAAGAACCGTCAGAAGAGGAGAAGCGTCACACAGCGGGAGCCTCCCATCATGCTGGATGTGGAGAAGACAAAAGGGAAGAAGATGCCAGTGCCACGGAGGAAGATGCCGGACAAGAACACCGGAGGAAGAACCAGAAGAACCAGAAGAAGAAGAAGAAGATGGAGGAAGAAACCGAAGGAAGATAGAAGATAGAAAAAAGAAGATAGAAGAAAGAAGAAGCATTTAAATAAAGGAATTGTCAAAAACTGTCTCTTGTCATTTTTAACATTTTTGACACTTTTTTTGTGAAATGGTAGGAGTACTTTTGTACCCCCTTACCATTTCACATAGGGGGGGGAGGGCCGGGATCTGGGGATCCCCTTGTTAAAGGAGGCTTCCAGATTCTGATAAGCCCCCGCCCACAGACCCCCACAACCACCAGGCAAGGGGATGTGGGGATGAGGCCCTTGTACCCATCAACATGGGGACAAAGTGTTTTGGGGGGGCTACCCCAAAGCACCCTCCCGATGTTGAGGGCATGTGGCCTGGTATGGTTCAGGAGGGGGGGCGCTCTCTCACCCCCCCTCTTTTCCTGCGGCCTGCCAGGTTGTGTGCTCAGATAAGGGTCTGGTATGGATTTTTGGGGAGACCCCATGCCATTTTTTTTAATTTTGGCGCGGGGTTCCCCTTAAAATCCATACCAGACCTGAAGGGTCTGGTATGGATTTTGAGGGGGACCCCACGCCATTTTAAAAAAAAATTTTGGCCGGGGTTCCCCTTAATATCCATACCAGACCTGAAGGGCCTGGTATGGAATTTAGGGGGACCCCCATGTCATTTTTTTTAAATTTTGGTTCGGGGTTCCCCTGTGGGGAATTCCCATGCCGTTTTTATCAATGATCTTTTATGTGTATTGTCAGACCGGCAATTCATTTATAGCCGCAAGTAGTTTTAAATGTTTTTTTTCCCTTTGAAATGTCATTTTGCTGTCAGACTGTTCTAAACACGGGAAACATGCTCCCCTTTACAGGCATACTATAGACACCCCCCAGGTACCAAATTTAAAGGAATATTACACTTTTATTATTTCACTTTAAGCATTATTAAAATCACTGCTCCAGAAAAAACGGCCGTTTTTAGAACTTTTTTTTGCATTGATCCATGTCCCCTGGGCAGGACCCAGGTCTCCAAACACTTTTTATGACAATAACTTGCATATAAGCCTTTAAAATTAGCACTTTTGATTATTCATGTTCGTGTCCCATAGACTTTAATGATGTTCGAACAAATTTTTTGCCTGTTCGCATGTTCTGGTGCAAACCGAACAGGGGGGGGTATTCGGCTCATCCCTAGTGAACAGTAAGCTTAATTGATTAAAAATATCTTCAAAGTTTGAGCTAAAAATTCAAATGCTTTTGTATTTGGCTGTCCACCTTGTTTCACTCAGCAATGGCACATTAGGAATAAGAGATCTTCTTTTTGGAATTTCATGGAAAAACTGGTGATGGCTTTCATTGTGCCAATAGAATTCCATATATCAGGAACAGCATTCAGGTCATTAACAGCCAAATTGAGTTTATGTGTAGCACAGTGAGCAAAAGCAGCTTTAGGATATTTTCTCTTTATTATGGCTTGAACGTCACCTTCTTTTCCTGCCATTGTAGAGCATCCATCATATTCTTGGCCATAGAGTTTTTCTAAGTTCAATCCAAATTAAGAACATGTTTCCATAATCATATTTGCAATTGAGATGGCATCCATTTCTTTTAAGGTTGCAAATCCAAGGAATTCTTCTCTGATGACAGCTACGGTGCTGCTTGTGTTTACAAAACGTACTCTAAATGACATCTGTTCTTTTCCAGAAATGTCAGCACTTTCATCAGCAATGATTGAAAACCCATTTGACATGTTGACTAAGGATACTAGATCTTCTCGTAATGTTTCTTCACATAATCTAATCAATTCATTTTTAACATGAACTGATGTATAACATGCATTAACTGGTGCATTTTCAAGATGGTTCTTTAGGATCGCATCTCCTGCCTCAATGCGAAATTGGTACAGACTTTGCACATTTCCAGTTTTACTTTGTTTCCCACGTAAAGCAATTTCATGTGTTCCACAAAATAAGATAGTAGACAAAATTGGAAATTTGTTCAGAATGCAGGAATCAGGACTGCATTGCACTCAGAATGCAGGAATCAGGACTTCATTGCGCTCAGAATGCAGGAATCAGGACTTCATTGCGCTCAGAATGCAGGGATCAGGAGTGCATTGTGCTCAGAATGCAGGGATTGGGGCTGCATTGCACTCAGAATGCAGGGATCAGGAGTGCATTGTGCTCAGAATGCAGGAATCAGGACTGCATTGTGCTCAGAACGCAGGAATCAGTCTGCATTGCGCTCAGAATGCAGGGATCAGGAGTGCATTGTGCTCAGATTGCAGGAATCAGGAATGCATTGCACTCAGAATGCAGGAATCAGGACTGCATTGTGCTCAGAACGCAGGAATCAGTCTGCATTGCGCTCAGAATGCAGGGATCAGGAGTGCATTGTGCTCAGAATCCAGGAATCAGGACTGCATTGTGCTCTGAATGCAGGGATCAGGAGTGCATTGTGCTCAGAATCCAGGAATCAGGACTGCATTGTGCTCAGAACGCAGGAATCAGTCTGCATTGCGTTCAGAATGCAGGGATCAGGAGTGCATTGTGCTCAGAATCCAGGAATCAGGACTGCATTGCGCTCAGAATGCAGGAATCAGTCTGCATTGCGCTCAGAATGCAGAGATCAGGAGTGCATTGCGCTCAGAATGCAGGTATCAGGACTGCATTGTGCTCAGAATGCAGGAATCAGGACTGCATTGTGCTCAGTAGGTATGAGCTTCGTGTTCGAGTAGAACCCATGTTCGACTCGAACATCGTCTGTTCGATCGTTCGGCGAATTGCGAACGATACGGGCCGTTCACGCCAAATTTGTGTGGCGCGTCACGGCCCATAATTCACTGCGGCATCGCAGTGCATTGCTGGTTGATGATTGGCCAAGCATGCACTATGATACGCATGCTTGGCCAATCACAGCGCCGTCTGTACAGAGAGCTGTCATTGGCCAAAGCCAGGGTGGCTTTGTCCAATTATGGCTCAGGGGGTTTAGTACACGCCATACACTATTTAGGGCCGCCTACATGTCGGCCCTGTGTAGTGTGTTCCGGCGTTGAGAGACAGAGACAGAGAGACTGTGTCATTTGATTTAAGTTAGATAGATTAGGCAGGACAGGCAGTCAGTTAGCTGCACTTACAGTGTAATTTGTATATATATACATACATATATACACACACACACATATACACTGTATTCAGTTTAGCTAGATCCGTTCCTGTTATTATCTTCCTACTGACAGGCAGGCGTTGTTAAAGTATTTGAAGAAAATTGCTGGTGTTCTTCTGATCCTATTAGTCAAATTAGCTACAGTATTTACAGTTAGTGTAGTGCGTCCTCTGCACAGTGTGCACCTAAAGCTACCTGTAGAAGATTGGTGGTGTTTTTCTGATTCTATCACTACTGCAGGCAGCTACATTATTTTTAAGTGTAGTGCGACCTCTGCACAGTGTTCAGCTAAAGCTCCAAGTTAGTATAGTGCGACCTCTGCACAGTGTTCAGCTAAAGCTACAAGTTAGTGTAGTGCGACATCTGCACAGTGTTCAGCTAAAGATACCTGTAGAAGGTTGGTGTTCTTTTCCTGATCGTATCACTACCGCAGGCAGCTACATTATTTACACGTTAGTATAGTGCAACCTCTGCAAAGTGTTCAGCTAAAGCTACCTGTAGAAGGTTGGTGTTGTTTTCCTGATCCTATCACTACCGCAGGCAGCTACATTATTTACACGTTAGTGTAGTGCGACCTCTGCACAGTGTTCAGCTAAAGCTACAAGTTAGTGTAGTGCAACTTCTGCACAGTGTTCAGCTAAAGCTATCTGTAGAAGGTTGGTGTTGTTTTCCTGATCCTACCACTACCGCAGGCAGCTACATTATTTACACGTTAGTGTAGTGCGACCTCTGCACAGTGTTCAGCTAAAGCTACAAGTTAGTGTAGTGCGACCTCTGCACAGTGTTCAGCTAAAGCTCCAAGTTAGTGTAGTGCGTCCTGTGCACAGTGTTCAGCTAAAGATATAAGGTAGTGTAGTGCGACCTCTGCACAGTGTTCAGCTAAAGCTACAAGTTAATGTAGTGCGACCTCGGCACAGTGTTCAGCTAAAGCTACAAGTTAGTGTAGTGCGACCTCTGCACAGTGTTCAGCTAAAGCTACCTGAAGAAGGTTGGTGGTGTTTTCCTGATCCTATCACTACCGCAGGCAGCTACATTATTTACACGTTAGTGTAGTGCGACCTCTGCACAGTTTTCAGCTAAAGCTACAAGTTAGTGTAGTGCGACCTCTGCACAGTGTTCAGCTAAAGCTACCTGTAGAAGGTTGGGGTTGTTTTCCTGATCCTATCACTACCACAGGCAGCTACTAGGGATGAGCTTCGAGTTTGAGTCGAACTCATGTTCGACTCCAACATTGGCTGTTCGCAAGTTCGCCGAACAGCGAACAATTTGGGGTGTTCGCGTCAAATTCGAATGCCGCGGAACACCCTTTAAAAGTCTATGGGAGAAATCAAAAGTGCTAATTTTAAAGGCTTATATGCAAGTTATTGTCATAAAAAGTGTTTGGGGACCTGGGTCCTTCCCCAGGGGACATGGATCAATGCAAAAAAAAGTTTTAAAAATGGCCGTTTTTTCAGGAGCAGTGATTTTAATAATGCTTAAAGTCAAACAATAAAAGTGTAATATCCCTTTAAATTTCGTAGCTGGGGGGTGTCTATAGTATGCCTGTAAAGGGGCGCATGTTTCCCGTGTTTAGAACAGTCTGACAGATAAATGACATTTCGAAGGAAAAAAGTACTCGCGGCTATTGCATTGCCGGTCCGACAATATACATAGAAGTTCATTGATAAAAACGGCATGGGAATTCCCCACAGGGGAACCCTGAACCAAAATTTTAAAAAAAATGACGTGGGGGTCCCCCTAATTTCCATACCAGGCCCTTCAGGTCTGTTATGGATATTAAGGGGAACCCCTGCCAAAATTTTTTTAAAAAATGATGTGGGGGTCCCCCTAAATTCCATACCAGACCCTTCAGGTCTGGTATGGATTTTAAGGGGAACCCCATGCCAAAAAAAAAAAAGGCGTGGGGTCCCCCCAAAAATCCATACCAGACCCTTATCCGAGCACCCAACCTGGCAGGCCGCAAGAAAAGAGGGCGGGACGAGAGAGCGCCCCCCCTCCTGAACCTTACCAGGCCACATGCCCTCAACATTGGGAGGGTGCCTTGAGGTAGCCCCCCAAAACACCTTGTCCCCATGTTGATGAGGACAAGGGCCTCATCCCCACAACCCTGGCCGGTGGTTGTGGGGGTCTGCGGGTGGGGGCCTTATTGGAATCTGGAAGCCCCCTTTAACAAGGGGACCCCCAGATCCCGGCCCCCCTGTGTGAAATGGTAAGGGGGTACCATTTCACTAAAAAACTGTCAAAAATGACAAGAGACAGTTTTTGAAAATTCCTTTATTTAAATGCTTCTTCTTCATCTTCTTCTCTTCTCCATATTCTTCTCTTCTTCTTCTCTGGGCCACTCCGCATCCATGCTGGCATGGAGGGAGGCTCCCGCTGTGTGACGGCGTCTCCTCATCTGACGGTTCTTAAATAACGGGGGCGGGGCCACCCGGTGACCCCACCCCCCTCTGACGCACGGGACATGACGGGACTTCCCTGTGGCATTCACAGGTAAGTCCCGTCAAGTCACCATGCGTCAGAGGGGGCGGGGTCACCGGGTGGCCCCGCCCCCGTTATTTAAGAACCGTCAGACAAGGAGACGCCGTCACACAGCGGGAGCCTCCCTCCATGCCAGCATGGATGCGGAGCGGCACGGAGAAGAAAATGAAGAAGAGAAGAAAAGAAGATGAAGAGAAGAGCGGGAGCCTCCCTCCATGCCAGCATGGATGC
The DNA here is from genome assembly GCF_042186555.1 of Aquarana catesbeiana. Taxonomy (NCBI): domain Eukaryota; kingdom Metazoa; phylum Chordata; class Amphibia; order Anura; family Ranidae; genus Aquarana; species Aquarana catesbeiana. Next base: position 121,637,171 of record NC_133330.1, read on the forward strand.
GGAGCGGCACGGAGAAGAAAATGAAGAAGAGAAGAAAAGAAGATGAAGAGAAGAGCGGGAGCCTCCCTCCATGCCAGCATGGATGCGGAGCGGCACGGAGAAGAAAATGAAGAAGAGAAGAAAAGAAGATGAAGAGAAGAGCGGGAGCCTCCCCCCATGCCATGGGTGCGGAGCGGCCAGAGGAGAAGAAGATAGAAGACGCCACGGAGGAGATGCGAAGAAGGAAAGGGAAGAAGAAGAAGAAGGAAAGGGAAGAAGAAGAAGAAGAAGGAAAGGGAAGAAGAAGAAGAAGAAGAAAAGGGAAGAAGAAAAGGGAAGAAGAAGAAGAAAAGGGAAGAAGAAGAAAAGGGAAGAAGAAGAAGAAAAGGGAAGAAGAAGAAAAGGGAAGAAGAAGAAGAAAAGGGAAGAAGAAGAAAAGGGAAGAAGAAGAAAAGGGAAGAAGAAGAAAAGGGAAGAAGAAGAAAAGGGAAGAAGAAGAAAAGGGAAGAAGAAAAGGGAAGAAGAAGAAGAAAAGGGAAGAAGAAAAGGGAAGAAGAAGAAGAAAAGGGAAGAAGAAAAGGGAAGAAGAAGAAGAAAAGGGAAGAAGAAAAGGGAAGAAAAAGAAGAAAAGGGAAGAAGAAAAGGGAAGAAGAAGAAGAAAAGGGAAGAAGAAAAGGGAAGAAGAAGAAGAAAAGGGAAGAAGAAAAGGGAAGAAGAAGAAGAAAAGGGAAGAAGAAAAGGGAAGAAGAAGGAGAAAAGGGAAGAAGAAAAGGGAAGAAGAAGAAGAAAAGGGAAGAAGAAAAGGGAAGAAGAAGAAGAAAAGGGAAGAAGAAAAGGGAAGAAGAAGAAGAAAAGGGAAGAAGAAAAGGGAAGAAGAAGAAGAAAAGGGAAGAAGAAAAGGGAAGAAGAAGAAGAAAAGGGAAGAAGAAAAGGGAAGAAGAAGAAGAAAAGGGAAGAAGAAAAGGGAAGAAGAAGAAGAAAAGGGAAGAAGAAAAGGGAAGAAGAAGAAGAAAAGGGAAGAAGAAAAGGGAAGAAGAAGAAGAAAAGGGAAGAAGAAAAGGGAAGAAGAAGAAGAAAAGGGAAGAAGAAAAGGGAAGAAGAAGAAGAAAAGGGAAGAAGAAAAGGGAAGAAGAAGAAGAAAAGGGAAGAAGAAAAGGGAAGAAGAAGAAGAAAAGGGAAGAAGAAAAGGGAAGAAGAAGAAGAAAAGGGAAGAAGAAAAGGGAAGAAGAAGAAGAAAAGGGAAGAAGAAAAGGGAAGAAGAAGAAGAAAAGGGAAGAAGAAAAGGGAAGAAGAAGAAGAAAAGGGAAGAAGAAAAGGGAAGAAGAAGAAGAAAAGGGAAGAAGAAAAGGGAAGAAGAAGAAGAAAAGGGAAGAAGAAAAGGGAAGAAGAAGAAGAAAAGGGAAGAAGAAAAGGGAAGAAGAAGAAGAAAAGGGAAGAAGAAAAGGGAAGAAGAAGAAGAAAAGGGAAGAAGAAAAGGGAAGAAGAAGAAGAAAAGGGAAGAAGAAAAGGGAAGAAGAAAAGGGAAGAAGAAAAGGGAAGAAGAAAAGGGAAGAAGAAAAGGGAAGAAGAAAAGGGAAGAAGAAAAGGGAAGAAGAAAAGGGAAGAAAAGGGAAGAAGAAAAGGGAAGAAAAGGGAAGAAGAAAAGGGAAGAAAAGGGAAGAAGAAAAGGGAAGAAAAGGGAAGAAGAAAAGGGAAGAAGAAAAGGGAAGAAAAGGGAAGAAGAAAAGGGAAGAAAAGGGAAGAAGAAAAGGGAAGAAAAGGGAAGAAGAAAAGGGAAGAAAAGGGAAGAAGAAGAAGAAGAAAAGGGAAGAAGAAGAAGAAGAAAAGGGAAGAAGAAGAAGAAGAAAAGGGAAGAAGAAGAAGAAGAAAAGGGAAGAAGAAGAAGAAGAAAAGGGAAGAAGAAGAAGAAGAAGAAGAAGAAGAAGAAGAAGAAGAAGAAGAAGAAGAAGAAGAAGAAGAAGAAGAAGAAGAAGAAGAAGAAGAAGAAGAAGAAGAAGAAGAAGAAGAAGAAGAAGACGCCACGGAGGAGATGCGAAGAAGAAGAAGAAGAAGAAAGAAGACGCCACGGAGGAGATGCGAAGAAGAAGAAGAAGAAGAAAGAAGACGCCACGGAGGAGATGCGAAGAAGAAGAAGAAGAAGAAGAAAGAAGACGCCACGGAGGAGATGCGAAGAAGAAGAAGAAAGAAGACGCCATGGAGGAGATGCGAAGAAGAAGAAGAAGAAGAAAGAAGACGCCACGGAGGAGATGCGAAGAAGAAGAAGAAAGAAGACGCCACGGAGGAGATGCGAAGAAGAAGAAAGAAGACGCCACGGAGGAGATGCGAAGAAGAAGAAGATAGAAGACGCCACGGAGGAGATGCGAAGAAGAAGAAGAAGATAGAAGACGCCACGGAGGAGATGCGAAGAAGAAGAAGATAGAAGACGCCACGGAGGAGATGCGAAGATAGAAGAAGAAGATAGAAGAAGAAGATAGAAGAAGAAAGAAGAAAGAAGAAAGAAGAAAGAAGAAACCGTCTATTGTCATTTTTAACAAGAAGAAGAAGAAAGAAGACGCCACGGAGGAGATGCGAAGAAGAAGAAGAAAGAAGACGCCACGGAGGAGATGCGAAGAAGAAGAAGAAGAAGAAGAAGAAAGAAGACGCCACGGAGGAGATGCGAAGAAGAAGAAGAAAGAAGACGCCTCGGAGGAGATGCGAAGAAGAAGAAGAAGAAGAAGAAAGAAGACGCCACGGAGGAGATGCGAAGAAGAAGAAGAAGAAGAAGAAGAAGAAAGAAGACGCCACGGAGGAGATGCGAAGAAGAAGAAAGAAGACGCCACGGAGGAGATGCGAAGAAGAAGAAGAAGATAGAAGACGCCACGGAGGAGATGCGAAGAAGAAGAAGAAGATAGAAGACGCCACGGAGGAGATGCGAAGAAGAAGAAGAAGATAGAAGACGCCACGGAGGAGATGCGAAGAAGAAGAAGAAGAAGATAGAAGACGCCACGGAGGAGATGTGAAGATAGAAGAAGAAGATAGAAGAAGAAGATAGAAGATAGAAGAAGAAAGAAGAAAGAAGAAAGAAGAAAGAAGAAAGAAGAAAGAAGAAAGAAGAAAGAAGAAAGAAGAAAGAAGAAAGAAGAAAGAAGAAACTGTCTATTGTCATTTTTAACATTTTTGACAGTTTTTTAGTGAAATGGTAGGGGTAATTTTGTACCCCCTTACCATTTCACACAGGGGGGGTGGGATCTGGGGGTCCCCTTGTTAAAGGGGGCTTCCAGATTCCGATAAGCCCCCTGCCCGTAGACCCCAACAACCACCGGCCAGGGTTGTGGGGATGAGGCCCTTGTCCTCATCAACATGGGGACAAGCTGTTTTGGGGGGCTACCCCAAAGCACCCTCCCAATGTTGAGGGCATGTGGCCTGGTATGGTTCAGGAGGGGGGGCGCTCTCTCGTCCCCCCTATTTTCCTGTGGCCTGCCAGGTTGCGTGCTCGGATAAGGGCCTGGTATGGAATTTAGGGGGACCCCCACGTCATTTTTTTTTTAATTTTGGTTCGGGGTTTCCCTGTGGGGAATTCCCATGCTGTTTTTATCAATGAACTTCTATGTGTATTGTCGGACCGGCAATGCAATAGCCGCGATTAGTTTTAAATGGCTTTTTTCCTTTGAAATGTCATTTTGCTGTCAGACTGTTCTAAACACAGGAAACATGCGCCCCTTTACAGGCATACTATAGACACCCCCCAGCTACAAAATTTAAAAGGGATATTACACTTTTATTGTTTAACTTTAAGCATTATTAAAATCACTGCTCCCGAAAAAACGTCCGTTTTTAAAACTTTTTTTGCATTGATCCATGTCCCCTGGGGCAGGACCCAGGTCCCCAAACACTTTTTATAACAATAACTTGCATATAAGCCTTTAAAATTAGCACTTTTGATTATTCATGTTCGTGTCCCATAGACTTTAACGGCGTTCGCGTGTTCGAACAAACTTTTTTTCTGTTCGCATGTTCTGGTGCGAACCGAACAGGGGGGTGTTTGGCTCATCCCTAGCAGCTACATTATTTACACGTTAGTGTAGTGCAACCTCTGCTCAGTGTTCAGCTAAAACTACAAGTTAGTGTAGTGCGACCTCTGCACAGTGTTCAGTTAATGCTACCTGTATAAGGTTGGTGTTATTTTCCTGATCCTATCACTACCGCAGGCAGCTACATTATTTAAACATTAGTGTAGTACGACCTCTGCACAGTGTTTAGCTAAAGCTACAAGTTAGTGTAGTGCGACCTCTGCACAGTGTTCAGTTAAACCTACAAGTTAGTGTAGTGCGACCTCTGCACAGTGTTCAGCTAAAGCTACCTGTAGAAGGCTGGTGTTGTTTTCCTGATCCTAGCACTATCACAGGCAGCTCCATTATTTACACGTTAGTGTATTGCTACCTCTGCACAGTGTACAGCTAAAGCTACCTGTAGAAGGTTGGTGGTGTTTTCCTAATCCTATCACTAGCTCAGGCAGCTACATTATTTACACTTTAGTTTAGTGCAACTTCTGCATAGTGTTCAGCTAAAGCTACCTGTAGAAGGTTGGTGGTGTTTTCCTGATCCTATCACTACCGCAGGCAGCTACATTATTTACACGGTAGTGTATTGCGACCTCTGTACAGTGTTCAACTAAAGCTACCTGTAGAAGGTTGGTGTTGTTTTCCTGATCCTAGCACTATCACAGGCAGCTCCATTATTTACACATTAGTGTATTGCTACCTCTGCACAATGTACAGCTAGAGCTACCTGTAGAAGGTTGGTGGTGTTTTCCTGATCCTATCACTAACGCAGGCAGCTACATTATTTAAACGTTAGTGTAGTGCGTCCTCTGCACAGTGTTCAGCTAAAGCTACAAGTTAGTGTAGTGCAACCTCTGCACAGTGTTCAGCTAAAACTACAAGTTAGTGTAGTGCCACCTCTGCACAGTGTTCAGCTAAAGCTGCCTGTAGAAGGTTGGCGGTGTTTTCCTGATCCTATCACTACCGCAGGCAGCTACATTATTTACACGGTAGTGTATTGCGACCTCTGTACAGTGTTCAACTAAAGCTACAAGTTAGTGTAGTGTGACCTCTGCACAGTGTTCAGCTAAAGCTACAAGTTAGTGTAGTGCGATCTCTGCACAGTGTTCAGCTAAAGCTACAAGTTAGTGTAGTGCCACCTCTGCACAGTGTTCAGCTAAAGCTGCCTGTAGAAGGTTGGCGATGTTTTCCTGATCCTATCACTACCGCAGGCAGCTACATTATTTACACGGTAGTGTATTGCGACCTCTGTACAGTGTTCAACTAAAGCTACAAGTTAGTGTAGTGTGACCTCTGCACAGTGTTCAGCTAAAGCTACAAGTTAGTGTAGTGCGACCTCTGCACAGTGTTCAGCTAAAGCTACAAGTTAGTGTAGTGCCACCTCTGCACAGTGTTCAGCTAAAGCTGCCTGTAGAAGGTTGGCGGTGTTTTCCTGATCCTATCTCTACCGCAGGCAGCTACATTATTTACACGGTAGTGTATTGCGACCTCTGTACAGTGTTCAACTAAAGCTACCTGTAGAAGGTTGGTGGTGTTTTCCTGATCCTATCACTACCGCAGGCAGCTACATTATTTAAACGTTAGTGCAGTGCGTCCTCTGCACAGTGTTCAGCTAAAGCTACAAGTTAGTGTAGTGCAACCTCTGCACAGTGTTCAGCTAAAGCTACAAGTTAGTGTAGTGCCACCTCTGCACAGTGTTCAGCTAAAGCTACAAGTTTGTGTAGTGCCACCTCTGCACAGTGTTCAGCTAAAGCTGCCTGTAGAAGGTTGGTGGTGTTTTCCTGATACTATCACTACCGCAGGCAGCTACATTATTTAAACGTTAGTGTAGTACGACCTCTGCACAGTGTTCAGCTAAAGCTACAAGTTAGTGTAGTGCGACCTCTGCACAGTGTTCAGTTAAAGCTACAAGTTAGTGTAGTGCGACCTCTGCACAGTGTTCAGCTAAAGCTACCTGTAGAAGGCTGGTGTTGTTTTCCTGATCCTAGCACTATCACAGGCAGCTCCATTATTTACACGTTAGTGTATTGCTACCTCTGCACAATGTACAGCTAGAGCTACCTGTAGAAGGTTGGTGGTGTTTTCCTGATCCTATCACTAACGCAGGCAGCTACATTATTTAAACGTTAGTGTAGTGCGTCCTCTGCACAGTGTTCAGCTAAAGCTACAAGTTAGTGTAGTGCAACCTCTGCACAGTGTTCAGCTAAAACTACAAGTTAGTGTAGTGCCACCTCTGCACAGTGTTCAGCTAAAGCTGCCTGTAGAAGGTTGGCGGTGTTTTCCTGATCCTATCACTACCGCAGGCAGCTACATTATTTACACGGTAGTGTATTGCGACCTCTGTACAGTGTTCAACTAAAGCTACAAGTTAGTGTAGTGTGACCTCTGCACAGTGTTCAGCTAAAGCTACAAGTTAGTGTAGTGCGATCTCTGCACAGTGTTCAGCTAAAGCTACAAGTTAGTGTAGTGCCACCTCTGCACAGTGTTCAGCTAAAGCTGCCTGTAGAAGGTTGGCGGTGTTTTCCTGATCCTATCACTACCGCAGGCAGCTTCATTATTTACACGGTAGTGTATTGCGACCTCTGTACAGTGTTCAACTAAAGCTACAAGTTAGTGTAGTGTGACCTCTGCACAGTGTTCAGCTAAAGCTACAAGTTAATGTAGTGCGACCTCTGCACAGTGTTCAGCTAAAGCTACAAGTTAGTGTAGTGCCACCTCTGCACAGTGTTCAGCTAAAGCTGCCTGTAGAAGGTTGGCGGTGTTTTCCTGATCCTATCACTACCGCAGGCAGCTACATTATTTACACGGTAGTGTATTGCGACCTCTGTACAGTGTTCAACTAAAGCTACAAGTTAGTGTAGTGTGACCTCTGCACAGTGTTCAGCTAAAGCTACAAGTTAGTGTAGTGCGACCTCTGCACAGTGTTCAGCTAAAGCTACAAGTTAGTGTAGTGCCACCTCTGCACAGTGTTCAGCTAAAGCTGCCTGTAGAAGGTTGGCGGTGTTTTCCTGATCCTATCACTACCGCAGGCAGCTACATTATTTACACGGTAGTGTATTGCGACCTCTGTACAGTGTTCAACTAAAGCTACAAGTTAGTTGATTTTGCTATCTGCAGTATCAGTATATATATATATATATATATATATATATATATATATATATATATATATATATATATATATCTCCCAGCTTAGTGCAGCTACATCTCACTGCAGGCCATTAATATGTCTGGAAGGCCAACAAGGAGAGGCAGACAGTCACACGCCAATAAAAGAGGGCAAGCAGGCCCTGTGTCTAGAGGCAACAGCGCTGGTCGTGGACACGGTGCATCCTCATCAGCACGTGGCCGTTGGACACGCTTGGCTTTTTTTTGGTAGCTGGGCCACAACATGCAGAAGACTTGGTCGCGTGGATGACCAAGCCGTCCTCATCCTCCTCATCCTCTCTCACCCATGCTTAGGGTACTTTGTCCGGCAAAGCAGCTGCCAACGCGGCCTCTTCCCTCGGCTCAATGTCATCAGTGACTCTTTCCCTAGCCCCACCATGTCCTCCTGAGGAGTCCCTCGAACTGTTTGACCACATTGTTGGGTACATGCTCCAGGAGGATGCCCAGCGTTTAGAAGGCTCTGATGATGATACTGAGCTAGATGAAGGCAGTAACGTGAGCACAGACAGAGGGGGTGTCCAAGAAGGACAGCAATCTGGCAGTCATGTTCCCCCTGCTGCAGCATACTGCCAGGTTTGCTCCAGTGATGAGGAAGGAGACGATGATGAGGTCACTGACTCAACGTGGGTGCCTGATAGGAGAGAGGAGGAGGAGGCACATCACCTACGAGGCAGGATGCCCTCCAGGGGCCATCCTAAGGGCAGCACACTGACTGCATCACACCTCAGAGCTCCGCATGTGCAGGGTGCTGCTGTCTCTGTGCGTTATTCCAAAAGTTCTTTGGTGTTTGCCTTTTTTGAGATGAGTGCATCAAATGGCACCGCTGCTATTTGTAACATATGTCTCAAGCGTATCTCACGTCGCCAAAAGACCTCCCGCTTGGGCACCACATGCTTGACCAGACATATGTTGACCTGCCATGCAGTTCGTTGGCAAGCGTATATAGAAGACCCACACCAAAAAACAAAGAGGACCTCTCCTTACTCCTCATCAGCTGGGATCTCCAACCCCACTATACCTTCAGTCCTCTCTGAGACCTGCACTGAGAGGAATGAAGTTGTAGAATTAGGTGTGTCACAGCCAAGTCCTTGCGGGTAATCTGCTTTTGGTACACCGACGTCAGATTTTACCAGGCAAATTTCCCTGCCCAGCTGCTGCAGCACAAAAAGAAGTTCGCTCCTAGCCATCCACATGCCCAGCAGTTGAATGCTAGCTTGGCAAAATTGCTAGCACTTCAACTGCTACCTTTTAAGTTGGTAGACTCTGCCCCCTTCCGTGATTTTGTGGAACGTGCAGTTCCTCAGTGGCAGGTTCCCAAACACCACTTTTTCTCACGGAATGCAATTCCTGCTCTCTACCGGCATGTGGAAGGCAATGTCCATGCCCCGCTGAACAGGGCGGTCAGCGGTAAGGTGCATATTACTGCTGACTCATGGTCCAGCAGGCATGGACAGGGACGTTACCTAAGTTTCATGGCACATTGGGTGACTCTTTTGGCAGCTGGGAAGGATGCAGGACAAGGTGCAGTAGTGTTGGGGGTTGATCCACCACCAAGCCCCCAAAATGCCACTACTAGTGATTCTGACACACCTCTCTCCTCCACCCCCTCCTCTTTTTCTTCCTCCATGGCCACTTCCTGTGCTTTGTCCTCGGAACCAGTGATGCTCCATAGGCGTTCAAGGGGCTACGCAAGTACGTAGGCCAAAAGATGCCATGCGGTGCTTGAGCTGGTGTGCTTGGGGGACAGGAGCCACATTGGGGCAGAGGTTCTGTCAGCTCTGCAGAGGCAGGTTCAGAGGTGCTTGATGCCACACCAACTTAAGGCAGGAATGGTGGTTTGCGACAATGGCACCAACCTCCTCTCCGCCCTCCGACAGGGACAAATGACCCATGTGCCCTGATTGGCTCATGTCCTTAACTTGGCGGTGCAGCCGTTCTTGGGCAGGTACCCATGCTTACAGGATGTCCTGAGGCAGGCCAGGAAAGTCTGTGTGCATTTCCGCCGGTCATATAATGTCAGTGCTCGGCTGACAGACCTCCAAAAGGAATTTAACCTGCCCAACAGCCGCCTAAACTGTGACATGTCCACCAGGTGGACCTCAATGTTGGCCATGCTGCAGTGGCTGCACACGCAGCAGAGGGCCATCAATGAGTACCCATGCGACTATGGCACTAGGACAGGTTCAAGGGAGCTTAGTTTTTTTTCCCCACGCCAGTGGGCCATGATCAGGGATGCATGCACTGTCCTGTCCCCATTTGAGGAGGCCACGAGGATGGTGAGCAGTGACAGTGCATGCATCAGTGACACTGTCCCCCTTGTCCACCTGTTGGAGTGCACGCTGCGAGGAATAATGGACAGGGCACTTGAGGCAGAACAGAGGCAGGAAGAGGAGGACTTCCTTAGCTCTCAAGGCCCCCTTTATCCAGACATTGTTCCTGCATGCCCGCCGATCACACAGGCAGAGGACGAGGAGGAGGAGGATTGTGTCAGTATGGAGATGGAGCCTGGCACTCAGCATCAGCAGCAGTCTTTAAGGGATCATTTACAGTCCCAAGAAACACATGGACTTGTACTTGGCTGGGAGGAGCTGGCTGAGGATCATGTCGTCCTTAGTGACCCAGAGGACTCCGGACCGAATGCCTCACCAAATCTACGCTGCATGGCCTTCCTGATCCTGCAAAGCCTGCGGAAGGATCCTCGTATTCGTGGTATCAAGGAGAAGGAACAATACTGGCTGGCAACCCTCCTTGATCCACATTACAAGGGTAAGTTTGCAGACCTTATCTTGCCATCGCAGAGGGATCAGAGGATGAAACATCTTCGGGAGGCCTTGCAGAAAGGTCTGTGCAATGCGTTCCCAGAGACTGGGAGGTTACAAACTCCTGTTTCTGGACAACGTGTTGCTGAGGCTTCGGTCAGTCAAAGAAGGAGTGATGGAGAAGGTGGCCATCTGACCGATGCGTTCAGGCAATTTTTTAGTCCACAGCCCCAAGGTATGATCAGTTCCAGCAACCATCGCCAGCGTCTGTTTTACATGGTGCAGGAATACCTAGGGGCAAGATCTGACTTGGACACCTTTCTCACCAAAAATCCTCTGGGTCACTGGGTCTTGAGGATGGATCACTGGCCAGAGCTTGCACAGTATGCAATTGAGCTACTGGCCTGTCCTGCATCCAGCATTCTTTCGGAACGCACATTCAGTGCTGCTGGAGGCTTTGTAACCCATCACGGGGTGCATCTGTCCACTGACTCGGTCAATCAACGGACCTTCATAAAAATGAATCAGTCTTGGATCACCACCAGCTACCAAGCACCTGATGCTGATGTAACCGAATAATTTTTTTTGAAATGTCAGATCCCTTCAAAGACTGCCTATGCTGATGCTGAGTGACTATCCTGTTATGATGAGTAATTATCCTCTTCCTCCTCAATGATCATGCTGATACCTTGTAAGAACATTTTTGGTTCTGGGCACCACCACCAGTGCCTAAGGCCCAATTTTTCAGCCCCTGTTTAGACTGCCTATGCTGATGCTGAGAGACTATCCTGTTATGCTGAGTAATTATCCTCTTCCTCCTCAATGATCATACCGATAGCTTGTAAGAACATTTTTGGTTCTGGGTGCCGCCACCAGTACCTAAGGCCCAATTACAATTTTTGATGCAATTCTTTGCAGCAGGGCTAGTTCCTGCGCTCCAACTAGAGTATATGTGAGGGGTTGCAGTGTTGTCACAGCAGCACCAGTGGCTAAGGCCCAATTTTTCAGCCCCTGTTCAACAGGGACATTTAGTAAGAATTCTTGATCTAATATTTCATAGCAGGGCCCGTTTCTGCGCCCACCAAGAGTAACCGTGAGGACTTACAGTGTTGTGGCACCAGCACCACCACCACCACCACCACCAAAGGCCCAATTTTTCTGCCCCTGTTCAACAGGGGCATGTAATTACAATTCTAATATTTCACAGCAGGGCCCTGTGAGGGCTTACAGTGTTGTGGCAACAACAACACTTAAGGCCCAAATGTTTGCTGAGTATATAGGGCAGGCCCCTATTTTCAAACATCCAACTTACAAATGATTCCTACTTGCAAATGGAAGGAGAGAACAGGAAGTGAGATTAAATCTACCCCTAAGAAGATAAATTCTCTCCTGTAAGAGTTAATATGGGAAAAACTTTTCTCCTTTACACTGATGCTTTATCGCCAATCCTTGTTTCACTAAAAACCCCAAATTTTCAAAAAACATTTGTCATTGGGACAAAAAAAGTGAGGTGAAATCTTCTGAAGAGGAGCACAGACAGCAAAACAAATGTCACAGGGGTGATAACCCTTCCCTATGTTTTCAAAAAAGCTCAAAAAATAGATTTTTTGGCTGGAGCTAAACACGTTAAAAATGTACCAGTTCAAAATTACAAACAGATTCTACTTAACAACAAACCTACAGTCCCTGTCTTGTTTGCACCGCCTGTATACTGCTGTTCAGAGTATATAGGGCCTGGGGGGGCCCACACCTTTCCTTTTGTAATTTGGGTGCGGGGTTCCCCTTAATGTCCATACAAGACCCAAAGGGCCTGGTAATGGACTTGGGGGTACCCATGCCATTTGTCTCACTGATTTTCATCCATATTGCCAGGACCCGACATTACATTATATTTTTTTTTTACTTTAAGCATCATTAAAAATCACTGCTCCTGAAAAAACATCAGTTTTTAAAACTTTTTTTTTGCATTGATACATGTCCCCAGTGGCAGGACCCGGGTCCCAAAACTCTTTTTAGGACAATACCATGTAAATTAGCCTTTAAAATGAGCACTTTTGATTTCAAACATTCAAGACCCATAGATGTCAATGGGGTTCTAATGTTCATGCAAATTTTCGGTCTGTTCGCAGGTTCTGGTGCAAACCGAACCGGGGGGGGTGTTCGGCTCATCCCTAGTGCTCAGAATGCAGGAATCAGTCTGCATTGCGCTCAGAATGCAGGAATCAGGACTGCATTGCACTCAGAATGCAGGGATCAGGAGTACATTGCACTCAGAATGCAGGAATCAGGACTGCATTGCGCTCAGAATGCAGAGATCAGGAGTGCATTGCGCTCAGAATGCAGAGATCAGGAGTGCATTGTGCTCAGAATGCAGGGATCAGGAGTGCATTGTGCTCAGAATGCAGGAAGCAACCAATCACCAGTGGTTTAACATACAAAGTTTGTTTCGCCAGCTCCTCTTCCCGCCCTCTGTCCTGAGGTGTTCTTCCTTCCGGTCTCCGCTGTTCACTGATGACAGTGGTGGAGGAGGATAGAGGCGGGAGGGCGAGAGAGAGACCGTGACATAGATGGCATGGTGGAACCACCCACGGAGGAGGCTGGGATGGAAGACAAGGACTGCACATAGAAAGCGGGGGTCGGCGGCGCAGAAACCCATTCGCGGTGGACAGATGGACTAAGATCGTCAGGTTGCCAACCCCCGTTATAGTGAGTACTGAAACATTTTCAGTCTTTTGGAGGAAACCTGGAGAATGGACTGTAATAACAATTCAGACTTTTTAAAAACCACAAACAAAAAAATCAAGTATAGGCTGTTTTCATCATGATCAAAATATAGTCATAACAGATCATCATGTATTGCTATACATTGCAAATTTGCAACATGAAAAGATGTACATTCTTTAACCAATATACATCCGCGCTATGGCCGAATGACGGTGACAGCGCGGTCCTGCATTCCGGGAGGCCGTCATATGATGGCCTCCCCTGTGCACGCGCCCTGCGTGCGCCCTGCAGGGCGCGCACCGAGCATGCTGTGATCACCAAGTCACTGAGACTCGGGTGATCACCGATCTAAGTAAGGGGCTAAGTAAGGGGTAAGTCAGCCAATGACAGCTGATCACATGATGTAAACAAAAGATCGGTAATCGTTTTTTTTTCTACTCACGCTGTCAGCTGATCACCGGCTCGAATGTGAGGGATATCGGTCCCGAAGTGGAAGAGGCACATCTGCCTCATCAGTGCCACCTAATAGTGCCGCCTAACAGTGCCCACAGTGCCACCTAACAGTGCCCACAAGTGCCAGCTATCAATGCCCACCTGTAGTGCCAATCAGTGCCACCTAGCAGTGCTGCCCATCACTGCCACCCATCAGTGCCCATCACTGCTGCCTCATCAGCGTACATCAATGAAGGAAAAAAATGACCTGTTTTAAATTTTTTATAACAAAATATAAAAAAATAAAATTTTTTTTTTCTTTTTTAAATTCAGTTTTTTTTAAATTCAGTTTTTTTAACAAAAAGTAAAAAATGCAGAGGTGATCAAATGCCACCAAAAGAAAGCTCTATTTGTGGTGAAAAAATTATAAAAATTTAATTTGGGTATAGTGTTGTATGACTGCGCAATTGTCATTCAAAGTGCGTCAGCACTGAAAGCTGAAAATTGGTCTGGATAGGAGGGGGGTTTAAGTGCCCAGTAAGCAAGTGGCTAGGCTATATTTACATGTACTGGTACGCCTGGCCTGAGCAACTTCCAATACAATGTGGAGCTGAATGATCTCTTATATAACACATATATCTTTCAAGCCTAGAGAGTGAACATATTTTTATATTGCAATACATCTGTTATGGCAGTGGCGGCTGGTGCTCAAAGTTTTTGGGGGGGGCGCAAAAAATGTTGAAAAAAAATCATCAATTGCAGCCACTGTGCCATCAAATGCTGCCACTGTGCCCATCAAATGCAGCCACTGTGCCAAATGCTGCCACTGTGTCAAACGCTGCCACTGTGCCATCAAACGCTGCCAGTTTGCCCATCAAACGCTGCCAGTGTGCCCATCATACGCTGCCAGTGTGCCCATCATACGCTGCCAGTGTGCCCATCATATGTTGCCATTGTGCCCATTATATGCTGCTAGTGTGCCCATTATGATTGGCAGGGAGGCGGTTTAGTATTAGGAAAGCCAATAGCCATTCGCTTTTCTAACACAGCTGAGTGACCTGCGAGCGCCCAGCATGGCGCTTGTAGGTCACCTTTTTTGACGCCTATTAGAGAATATGGCTCTAATCAGGTGCTTAAAAAACACCCCCCGCCGCTGTAATTCAGGCGTCCTGCACCCGAAAAGGGTCCGGGCGCCTGAGTAGGTAGTGGCAGCGGCGGCCACAGATAGATTAATTCAATGCATGAATCTATCTATAGGTGATAGAGGAGTGGCAGGAGAGAGGGGGTGGCGCTCCCGTGCGCCCTTAATGCACGGGTCGCCATTGTGTTCTGGCCATATTTTGATCTGGATGAAAACAGCTATACAGTCTGTATAGCTGTTTTCATCCAGATCAAAATATAGCCACAGCAGATGTATTGCAATACAAAAAGATATACATTGCATTCTCTAGGCTGATATAAATTATATAGGTATGGACTGGTCTGGTACGCCTGGCCTGAGTAGTAACTTACAAAGTGAAAAAAAGAAACTAAAGTGCTGATGTGGATTCTCTATAAAATAACAAAACACCAAAAAGAAATGTGTAAGCTGCAACCAACCAATTCGTGCTGTGACACCTGTTGCTATAAATCAATATAAAATATGTTGGTGCGCTTATCAAACTATCCCCATCTGTTGGAGTGATGCTTATATATAAAATCCTAAACCATAAAAATACCCTGATATCAATAATCAGTAAAGTGAATAAGTGCAAATAAATAATCAATCAATAAAGTGAATAAATGCAAAAAAATGCATCAAAAAACATATACCCTAATATCACAATCAGTAAAGTGAATCGGTGCAAATAAATATATCAATAAATAAAGTGAATAAATGCAAATAGATGCATAAAAAACATATAAGGGAACACACATCCCTAGATATATGTAGATGAAGGAAAAAAAAACAAAAAAAAAACAAAAAAAAAAAACAATAAATAGTGTCTGTTTGTGTTAATCCAGCTGAGGTCTAATTGTCCAATCAATTGCCTTTGATGAACTTGCTTGTATTTCAATTCTCACAGATCACAGTTGCATGATGAATTACATTTTCAAGGTGATGATTCACATAAAGATAAAAGAAAAACCATCATTGCGCAGTGTTTTTAAATGCTACAAGACTGGGCAAACAATGTAATCCACTTACACATTTGCAGTAGCTGAATCGTTTTTGTTATAATGGTCAGACAGCTTCACCGTCATACAGCTATCGCTGTGTTTGCCGAACACTATGCGAAGACGTCACTGACTCCTTCTCCCCACGTGTATCATCACATGTCACGTGACTTTCTCAAGGGTAGTCATGTGACCGGCCAAGCTTCCTATTTAGGCTATAGACGGCATAATAGTTGCCATAGTGATATCGGTAAATAAGCAAGTCATCATTCCATTAAGTCTGCATTACAGCAATAATTATTTTTAGTAATAGATTACACAATATAACTTTTAATAATAAAACTTTTAAAAGACACAAATTAAAATCAAATTTGGAATTAAGAAACATTATTCACTAAAAGAAACATCATTCACTAAAAAGATCTATTGAACACAGACTTCAGGCTCCCCCCATGGTCAAACTTGGTATTTATATCCAAAGTAAATAATAGATGACAATAATCCATAGTGCTATGCCCTCCAGTGGTGAGTATTAACCACTTCCCAACCGGCGCACACCGATGTACGTCGGCAGAATGGCATGGCTGGGCAAATGGGCATACAGGTAAGTCCCATTGAATTTCCTGCCATGCCATTGCATTAGCGCACGCCCGCTGGGAGCTCCGTGAGTCGGGTCGCGGGTCCCACGGACTAGATCGCCGTGGGGATACCCGCGATCGCCTCACGGAGAGGACGAACGGGGAGATGCTAATGTAAACAGCATCTCCCCGTTCTGCCTAGTGACAGCGTCACTGATCTCTGCTCCCTGTCATCGGGATCAGAGATCAGTGACGTGTCACAGCTAGCCCATCCCCCCTACAGTTATAAAACACTCCCTAGTACTGACTTAACCGCTCCCTGCCCCCTAGTGGTTAACCCCTTCACTGCCAGTGTCATTTACACAGGAATCAGTGCATTTTTATAGCACTGATTGCTGTATAAATGACAATGGTCCCAATATGTGTCAAAAATGTCTGATGTGTCCGCCATAATGTCGCAGTCACAATAAAAATTGCTGATCGCCGCCATTACTAGTAAAAAAAAAAATTATTAATAAAAATGCCATAAAACTATTCCGTATTTTGTAAACGCTATAACTTTTGCGTTAGTGTAGTGCGACCTCTGTACAGTGTTCAGCTAAAGCTACCTGTAGAAGGTTGGTGGTGTTTTCCTGATCCTATCACTACCGTAGGCAGCTACATTATTTACACATTAGTGTAGTGCGATCTCTGCACAGTGTTCAGCTAAAGCTACCTGTAGAAGGTTGGTGTTGTTTTCCTGATCCTATCACTACCACAGGCAGCTACATTATTTAAACGTTAGTGTAGTGCGACCTCTGCACAGTGTTCAGCTAAAGCTACAAGTTAGTGTAGTGCGACCTCTGCACAGTGTTCAGCTAAAGCTACCTGTAGAAGGTTGGTGGTGTTTTCCTGATCCTAGTACTACCGCAGGCAGCTACATTATTTACACGTTAGTGTAGTGCGACCTCTGCACAGTGTTCAGCTAAAGCTACCTGTAGAAGGTTGGTGATGTTTTCCTGATCCTATCACTACCGCAGGCAGCTACATTATTTACATGTTAGTGTAGTGCGACCTCTGCACAGTGTTCAGCTAAAGCTACCTGTAGAAGGTTGGTATTGTTTTCCTGATCCTATCATTACCGCAGGCAGCTACATTATTTAAACGTTAGTGTAGTGCGTCCTCCACACAGTGTTCAGCTAAAGCTACAAGTTAGTGTAGTGCGACCTCTGCACAGGTGTTCAGCTAAAGCTACAAGTTAGTGTAGTGGGACCTCTGCACAGTGTTCAGCTAAAGCTACAAGTTAGTGTAGTGCGACCTCTGCACAGTGTTCAGCTAAAGCTACCTGTAGAAGATTGGTGGTGTTCTCATACTAATAATACTACAGGCAGGCAGTTGATTTTGCTAGCTGCAGTATCAATATATATATATATATATCCCAGCTTAGTGCAGCTACATCTCAGGCCATTAATATGTCTGAAAGGCCAACAAGGAGAGGCAGGCAGTCACAAGCCAATAAAAGAGGGCAAGCAGGCTCTGTGTCTAGAGGCAACAGCGCTGGTCGTGGACACGGTGCATCCTCATCAGCACGTGGCCGTGGGACACGCTTGGCCTTTTTTTTGGCAGCTGGGCCCCAATATGCGGAAGACTTGGTCGAGTGGATGACCAAGCCGTCATCATCCTCCTCATCCTCTCTCACCCATGCTCAGGGTACTTTGTCTGGCAAAGCAGCTGCCAACGAGGCCTCTTCCCTCGGCTCAATGGCATCAGTGACTCCTTCCCTAGCCCCACCATGTCCTCCTGAGGAGTCCCTCGAACTGTTTGACCACAGTGTTGGGTACATGCTCCAGGAGGATGCCCAGCGTTTAGAAGGCTCTGATGACGATACTGAGCTAGATGAAGGCAGTAACATGAGCACGGACAGAGGGGGTGTCCAAGAAGGACAGCAATCTGGCAGTCATGTTCCCCCTGCTGCAGCATACTGCCAGGTTTGCTCCAGTGATGAGGAGGAAGGGGATGATGAGGTCACTGACTCAACGTGGGTGCCTGATAGGAGAGAGGAGGAGGAGGAGGAGGAGGCACATCACCGACGAGGCAGGATGCCCTCCAGTGGGCAGCCTAAGGGCAGCACACTGACTGCAGCACACCTCAGAGCTTCACATGTGCAGGGCGCTGCTGTCTCTGCACGTTATTCCAAAAGTTCTTTGGTGTGGGCCTTTTTTGAGATGAGTGCATCAGATGGCACCGCTGCTATTTGCAACATATGTCTCAAGCGTATCTCGCGTGGCCAAAACATCTCCCACTTGGGCATCACATGCTTGACCAGACATATGTTGACCTGCCATGCAGTTCGTTGGCAAGCGTACCTAAAAGACCCACACCAAAAAACAAAGAGGACCTCTCCTTACTCCTCATCAGCTGGGATCTCCAACCCAACTATACCTTCAGTCCTCTCTGAGACCTGCACTGAGAGGAATGAAGTTGTAGAATTAGGTGTGTCACAGCCAAGTACTTGCGGGCAATCTGCTATTGGTACACTGACGTCAGATTGTACCAGGCAAATTTCCCTGCCCCAGCTGCTGCACCGCAAAATGAAGTTCACTCCCAGCCATCCACATGACCAGCGGTTAAATGCTAGCTTGGCAAAATTGCTAGCACTTCAACTGCTACCTTTTCAGTTGGTAGACTCTGCCCCCTTCCGTGAGTTTGTGGAATGTGCGGTTCCTC
This sequence comes from Aquarana catesbeiana, assembly GCF_042186555.1. Lineage (NCBI taxonomy): Eukaryota > Metazoa > Chordata > Amphibia > Anura > Ranidae > Aquarana > Aquarana catesbeiana. The sequence continues at coordinate 121,655,714 of NC_133330.1, forward strand.
AGTGGCAGGTTCCCAAACGCCACTTTTTCTCATGGAAGGCGATTCTGGCTCTCTACCGGCATGTGGAAGGCAATGTCTTGGCCTCGCTGGCACTCTTCTGGCAGCTGGGAAGGATGCAGGACAAGGTGCAGTAGTGTTGGAGGTAGTTCCGCCACCAAGCCTCCAAAATGCCACTACTAGTGATTCTGACACACCTCCCTCCTCCACCCCCTCCTCTTCTTCTTCCTCCATGGCCTCTTCCTGTGCTTTGTCCTCGGAACCAGCAGTGCTCCGTAAGCGTTCAAGGGGCTACGCAAGTACGCAGGCCAAAAGATGCCATGCGGTGCTTGAGCTGGTGTGCTTGGGGGACAGGAGCCACACTGGGGTAGAGGTTCTGTCAGCTCTGCAGGGGCAAGTTCAGAGGTGGTTGACGCCATGCCAACTTAACCACTTGCCGACCGCCTCATGCAGATATACTGCGGCAGAATGGCACGGGCAGGCAGAATCACGTACCTGTACGTGATCCGCCTCCCGCAGACTGGGGGTCCAATCGGACCCCCCCGGGGCCCGAGGTGGTCGGCGTTTGTCCTCCGACGATCGGAGGTGAGGGGGAGGCCATCCATTCGTGGCCCCCCCCTCGCGATCGCTCCCAGCCAATGGGATCATTCCTCTGCTGCATGCCGATCACTGCATTGGTGTCAGTTTGTGACAGTTAGTGTGGTAGGGCAGTTAGTGTTAGCCCCTTTAGGTCTAGGGTATCCCCCTAACCAAGTTTTAGCCCCTTGATCACCCCCCGTCACCAGTGTCACTAAGCGATCATTTTTCTGATCGCTGTATTAGTGTCACTGGTGACGCTAGTTAGGGAGGTAAATATTTAGGTTCGCCGTCAGCGTTTTATAGTGTCAGGGTCCCCCATATACTACCTAATAAAGGTTTTAACCCCTTGATTGCCCCCTAGTTAACCCTTTCACCAGTGATCACAGTATAACTGTTACGGGTGACGCTGGTTAGTTCGTTTATTTTTTATAGTGTCAGGGCACCCGCCGTTTATTACCGAATAAAGGTTTAGCCCCCTGATCGCCCGGCGGTGATATGCGTCGCCCCAGGCAGCGTCAGATTAGTGCCAGTACCGCTAACACCCACGCACGCAGCATACGCCTCCCTTAGTAGTATAGTATCTGAACGGGTCAATATCTGATCCGATCAGATCTATACTAGCGTCCCCAGCAGTTTAGGTTTCCCAAAAATGCAGTGTTAGCGGGATCTGCCCAGATACCTGCTAGCACCTGCGTTTTGCCCCTCCGCCCGGCCCAGCCCAGCCCACCCAAGTGCAGTATCGATCGATCACTGTCACTTACAAAACACATTAAACGCATAACTGCAGCGTTCACAGAGTCAGGCCTGATCCCTGCGATCGCTAACAGTTTTTTTGGTAGCGTTTTGGTGAACTGGCAAGCACCAGCCCCGAGCAGCGTCAGGTTAGCGCCAGTACCGCTAACACCCACACACGCACTATACACCTCCCTTAGTGGTATAGTATCTGAACGGATCAATATCTGATCAGATCAGATCTATACTAGCGTCCCCAGCAGTTTAGGGTTCCCAAAAACGCAGTGTTAGCGGGATCAGCCCAGATACCTGCTAGCACCTGCATTTTGCCCCTCCGCCCGGCCCAGCCCAGCCCACCCAAGTGCAGTATCGATCGATCACTGTCACTTACAAAACACTAAACGCATAACTGCAGCGTTTGCAGAGTCAGGCCTGATCCCTGCGATTGCTAACAGTTTTTTTTTGTAGCGTTTTGGTGAACTGGCAAGCACCAGCGGCCTAGTACACCCCGGTCGTAGACAAACCAGCACTGCAGTAACACTTGGTGACGTGACGAGTCCCATAAATGCAGTTCAAGCTGGTGAGGTGGCAAGCATAAGTAGTGTCCCGCTGCCACCAAGAAGACAAACACAGACCCATCGTGCCCATCCTGCTGCATTCGCCAATCCTAATTGGGAACCCACCGCTTCTGCAGCACCCGTACTTCCTCCATTCACATCCGCAACCAAATGCAGTTGGCGGCATGAGAGGCATTTTTATGTCCTCCCGAGTACCCCTACCCAACGAACCCCCCCAAAAAAGATGTTGTGTCTGCAGCAAGCACAGATATAGGCGTGACACCCGCTATTATTGGCCCTCCTGTCCTGATAATCCTGGTCTTTGCATTGGTGAATGTTTTGAACACTACCATACACTAGTTGAGTATTAGCGTAGGGTATAGCATTGCACAGACTAGGCACACTTTCACAGGGTCTCCCAAGATGCCATCGCATTTTGAGAGACCCGAACCTGGAATCGGTTACAGTTATAAAAGTTACAGTTACAAAAAAAGTGTAAAAAAAAAAACACAAAAAAATATATAAAATAAAAAAAAATAGTTGTCGTTTCATTGTTCTCTCTCTCTCTCTATTCTCTCTCTATTGTTCTGCTCTTTTTTACTGTATTCTATTCTGCAATGTTTTATTGTTATTATGTTTTATAATGTTTGCTTTTCAGGTATGCAATTTTTTATACTTTACCGTTTACTGTGTTTTATTGTTAATCATTTTTTGTCTTCAGTTACACAATTCACGACTTTGAGTGGTTATACCAGAATGATGCCTGCAGGTTTAGGTATCATCTTAGTATCATTCTTTTCAGCCAGCGGTCGGCTTTCATGTAAAAGCAATCCTAGTGGCTAATTAGCCTCTAGACTGCTTTTACAAGCAGTGGGAGGGAATGCCCCCCCACCATCTTCCGTGTTTTTCTCTGGCTCTCCTGTCTCAACAGGGAACCTGAGAATGCAGCCGTTGATTCAGCCAGCTGACCATAGAGCTGATCAGAGACCAGAGTGGCTCCAAACATCTCTATGGCCTAAGAAACCGGAAGCTATGAGCATTTCATGACTTAAATTTCGCCGAATGTAAACAGCGCCATTGGGAAATTGGGAAAGCATTTTATCACACCGATCTTGGTGTGGTCAGATGCTTTGAGGGTAGAGGAGAGATCTAGGGTCTAATAGACCCCAATTTTTTCAAAAAAGAGTACCTGTCACTACCTATTGCTATCATAGGGGATATTTACATTCCCTGAGATAACAATAAAAATGATTAAAAAAAAAATGAAAGGAACAGTTTAAAAATAGGATAAAAAAAGCAAAAAAATAATAAAGAAAAAAAAAAGCACCCCTGTCCCCCCCTGCTCTCACGCTAAGGCGAACGCAAGCGTCGGTCTGGCGTCAAATGTAAACAGCAATTGCACCATGCATGTAAGGTATCACCGCGAAGGTCAGATCGAGGGTAGTAATTTTAGCAGTAGACCTCCTCTGTAAATCTAAAGTGGTAACCTGTAAAGGCTTTTAAAGGCTTTTAAAAATGTATTTAATTTTTTGCCACTGCACGTTTGTGCGCAATTTTAAAGCATGTCATGTTTGGTATTCATTTACTCAGCCTAAGATCATCTTTTTTATTCCATCAAACATTTGGGCAATATAATGTGTTTTAGTGCATTAAAATTTTAAAAAGTGTGTTTTTTCCCCAAAAAATGCGTTTGAAAAATCGATGCGCAAATACTGTGTGAAAAAAAAAATGAAACACCCACCATTTTAATCTGTAGGGCATTTGCTTTAAAAAAATATATAATGTTTGGGGGTTCAAAGTAATTTTCTTGCAAAAAAAAATAGATTTTTCATGTAAACAAAAAGTGTCTGAAAGGGCTTTGTCTTCAAGTGGTTAGAAGAGTGGGTAATGTGTGACATAAGCTTCTAAATGTTGTGCATAAAATGCCAGGACAGTTCAAACCCCCTCAAATGACCCCATTTTGGAAGGTAGACACGCCAGGCTATTTGCTGAGAGGCATGTCGAGTTCATGGAATATTTTATATTGTGACACAAGTTGCGGGAAAAAGACAATTTTTTTTTTTTTTTTTGCACAAAGTTGTCACTAAATGATATATTGCTCAAACATGCCATGGGAATATGTGAAATTACACCCCAAAATACATTCTGTTGCTTCTCCTGAGTACGGGGATACCACATGTGTGAGACTTTTTGGGAGCCTAGCCACTCATGGGACCCCGAAAACACCGCCTTCAGGCTTTCTAAGGGCGTAAATTTTTGATTTCACTCTTCACTGCCTATCACAGTTTCGGAGGCCATGGAAACCCCCCCAAATGACCCTATTTTGGAAAGTAGACACCCCAAGCTATTTGCTGAGAGGTATAGTGAGTATTTTGCAGACCTCACTTTTTGTCACAAAGTTTTGAAAATTGAAAAAAGAAAAAAAAAAATTTTTTTTTCTTGTCTTTCTTCATTTTCAAAAACAAATGAGAGCTGCAAAATACTCACCATGCCTCTCATCAAATAGCTTGGGGTATCTACTTTCCAAAATGGGGTAATTTGGGGGGGGTTGTGCCACCTGGGCATTCCATGGCCTCCGAAACTGTGATAGGCAGTGAAGAGTGAAATCAAAAATTCACGCCCTTAGAAATCCTGAAGGCGGTGATTGGTTTTCGGGGCCCCGTACGCGGCTATGCTCCCAAAAAGTCCCACACATGTGGTATCCCCATACTCAGGAGAAGCAGCTAAATGTATTTTGGGGTGCAATTCCTCATATGCCCATGGCCTGTGTGAGCAATATATCATTTAGTGACAACTTTTTGTATTTTTTTGTCATTATTCAATCACTTGGGACAAAAATAATTAATATTCAATGGGCTCAACATGCCTCTTAGCAATTTCCTTGGGGTGTCTACTTTCCAAAATGGGGTCATTTGGGGGGGTTTGTACTGCCCTGCCATTTTAGCACCTCAAGAAATGACATAGGCAGTCATAAACTAAAAGCTGTGTAAATTACAGAAAATGTACCCTAGTTTGTAGATGCTATAACTTTTGCGCATACCAATAAATATACGCTTATTGACATTTTTTTTACCAAAGACATGTGGCCGAATACATTTTGGCCTAAATGTATGACTAAAATTGAGTTTATTGAATTTTTTTTATAACATAAAGTAGAAAATGTCATTTTTTTTCAAAATTTTCGGTCTTTTTCCGTTTATAGCGCAAAAAATAAAAACCGCAGAGGTGATCAAATAACATCAAAAGAAAGCTCTATTTGTGGGAAGAAAAGGACGCAAATTTCGTTTGGGTACAGCCTTGCATGACCGCGCAATTAGCAGTTAAATCGACGCAGTGCCAAATTGTAAAAAGTGCTCTGGTCAGGAAGGGGGTAAATCCTTCCGGGGCTGAAGTGGTTAAGGCAGGAATGGTGGTTTGCAACAATGGCACCAACCTTCTCTCCGCCCTCCGACAGGGACAAATGACCCATGTGCCCTGCTTGGCTCACGTCCTTAACTTGGTGGTGCAGCGTTCTTGGGCAGGTACTCAGGCTTACAGGATGTCCTGGGGCCGGCCAGGAAAGTCTGTGTGCATTTCCGCTGGTCATATAGTCACACAGGAAGAGGACGAGGAGGAGGAGGAGGAGGAGGATTGTATCAGTACGGAGGTGGAGCCTGGCACTCAGCATCAGCAGCAGTCTTTAAGGGATCATTTACAGTCCCAAGAAACACATGGACTTGTACTTGGTTGGGAGGAGCTGGCGGCGGATCATGTCGTCCTTAGTGACCCAGAGGACTCCGGACCGAATGCCTCAGCAAACCTACGCTGCATGACCTCCCTGATCCTGCAAAGCCTGCGGAAGGATCCTCGTATTTGTGATATCAAGGAGAAGGAACAATACTGGCTGGCAACCCTCCTTGATCCACGTTACAAGGGTAAGGTTGTGGACCTTATCTTGCTGTCGCAGAGGGAGCAGAGCATGAAACTTCTTTGGGAGGCCTTGCAGAAAGGTCTGTGCAACGCATTCCCAGAGACTGGGAGGTTACAAACTCCTGTTTCTGGACAACGTGTTGCTGAGGCTTCGGTCAGTCAAAGAAGGAGCGGTGGAGAAGGTGGTCGTCTGACCGATGCGTTCAGACAATTTTTTAGTCCGCAGCCCCAAGGTATGATTAGTTCCAGCAACCATCGCCAGCGTCTGTTTTACATGGTGCAGGAATACCTAGGGGCAAGATCTGACTTGGACACCTTTCTCACCGAAAATCCTCTGGGTTACTGGGTCTTGAGGATGGATCACTGGCCAGAGCTTGCACAGTATGCAATTGAGCTACTGGCCTGTCCTGCATCCAGCGTTCTTTCGGAACACACATTCAGTGCTGCTGGAGGCTTTGTAACCGATCACAGGGTGTGTCTGTCCACCGATTCGGTCAATCGACTGACTTTTATAAAAATGAATCAGTCTTGGATCACCACCAGCTACCAAGCACCTGATGCTGATGTAACCGAATAATTTTTTTTGAAATGTCAGATCCCTTCAAAGACTGCCTATGCTGATGCTGAGTGACTATCCTGTTATGCTGAGTAATTATCCTCTTCCTCCTCAATGATCATGCTGATAGCTTATAAGAACATTTTTGGTTCTGGGCGCCGCCACCAGTGCCTAAGGCCCAATTTTTCAGCCCCTGTTTAACAGGGGCGTGTAATTACAATTTTTGATGCAATTCTTTGCAGCAGGGCTAGTTCCTGCACTCCAACTAGAGTATCCGTGAGGGGTTGCAGTGTTGTCACAGCAGCACCAGTGCCTAAGGCCCAATTTTTCAGCCCCTGTTCAACAGGGACATTTAGTTAGAATTCTTGATCTAATATTTCACAGCAGGGCCCATTTCTGCGCCCACCAAGAGTAACTGTGAGGACTTACAGTGTTTTGGCACCAGCACCACCACCACCAAAGGCCCAATTTTTCTGCCCCTGTTCAACAGGGGCATGTAATTACAATTCTTGATCTAATATTTTACAGCAGGGCCCTGTAAGGGCTTACAGTGTTGTGGCCACAACAACACCTAAGGCCCAAATTTCTGCTGAGTATATAGGCCAGGCCCCTATTTTCAAACATCCAACTTACAAACGGAAGGAGACAACAGAAAGTGAGATGAAATCTACCCCTAGGAAGAGAAATTCTCTCCTGTAAGAGTTAATATGGGAAAAACTTTTCTCCTTTACACTGATGCTTTATCACCAATCCTTGTTTCACTAAAACCCCCAAATTTTCAAAAAACATTTGTCATTGGGACAAAAAGTGAGGTGAAATCTTCTGAAGAGGAGCACAGACAGCAAAACAAATGTCACAGAGGTGATAACCCTTCCCTATGTTTTCCAAAAAGCTTAAAATAGATTTTTTGGCTGGAGCTAAACATGTTAAAAATGTACCAGTTCAAAATTACAAACAGATTCTACTTAACAACAAATCTACAGTCCCTGTCTTGTTTGCACCGCCTGTATACTGCTGTTCAGAGTATATAGGGCCTGGGGGCCCCACACCTTTCCTTTTTTATTTTGGGTGCGGGGTTCCCCTTAATATCCATACAAGACCCAAAGTGCCTGGTAATGGACTTGGGGGTACCCATGCCGTTTGTCTCACTGATTTTCATCCATATTGCCAGGACCCGACATTACATTAAAGCCGCAAGCAGTTTTAAATTACTTTTATTCCTTTAAAAATTTCATTTTGTGCAGGGACTATTCTCAGCACGGGAAACACGCGCCACTTTACAGGCATACTATAGACACCCCCCAGTGTGATATTTAAAGGAATATTTCACTTTTTTTTTTTACTTTAAGCATCATTAAAATCACTGCTCCTGAAAAAACGGCCGTTTTTAAAACTTTTTTTTTGCATTGATACATGTCTCCAGGGGCAGGACCCGGGTCCCCAAACCCTTTTTAGGACAATACCATGCAAATTAGCCTTTAAAATTAGCACTTTTAATTTCAAACGTTCGTGTCCCATAGACGTCAATGGGGTCCTAACGTTCGTGCAAATTTTCGGTCCGTTTGCAGGTTCTGGTGCGAACCGAACCGGGGGGGGGTGTTTGGCTCATCCCTAGTGCTCAGAATGCAGGAATCAGTCTGCATTGCGCTCAGAATGCAGGGATCAGGAGTGCATTGTACTCAGAATGCAGGAATCAGGACTGCATTGTGCTCAGAATGCAGGAATCCGGAGTGCATTGCGCTCAGAATGCAGGAATCAGGAGTGCATTGCGCTCAGAATGCAGGAACCAGGACTGCATTGTGCTCACAATGCAGGAATCAGTCTGCATTGCGCTCAGAATGCAGGAATCAGGACTGCATTCCTCTCAGAATGCAGGGATCAGGAGTGCATTGCACTCAGAATGCAGGAATCAGGACTGCATTGTGCTCAGAATGCAGGGATCAGGAATGCATTGCGCTCAGAATGCAGGGATCAGGAATGCATTGCGCTCAGAATGCAGGGATCAGGAGTGCATTGTGCTCAGAATGCAGGAAGCAACCAATCACCAGTGGTTTAACATAAAAAGTTTGTTTCGCCAGCTCCCTTTCCCGCCCTCTGTCCTGAGCTGTGCTTCCTCCCAGTCTCCGCTGTTAACTGATGACAGTGGTGAAGGAGGATAAAGGCGGGAGGCATAGATGGCATGGTGGAGCCACCCACGGTGGAGGCTGGGATGGGAAACAAGGACTGCACATAGAAAGCGGGGGTCGGCGGCACAGAAACCCATTCGCGGTGGACAGGTGGACTAAGATTGTCAGGTTGCCAACCCCCGTTATAGTGAGTACTGAAACATTTTCAGTCTTGTGGAGGAAACCTGGAGAATGGGCTGTAATAACAATTCAGACTTTAAAAACCACAAAAAAATTCAAGTATAGGCTGTTTTCATCATGATCAAAATATGGTCATAACAGATCATCATGTATTGCTATACATTGCACATTTGCAACATGAAAAGATGTACATTCTCTAGGCTATATTTATATGGACTGGTACGCCTGGCCTGAGCAACTTCCAATATAATGTGGAGCTGAATGATCTCTTATATAACACATATATTTTTCAAGCCTAGAGAGTGTACATCTTTTTATATTGCAATACATCTGTTATGGCAGTGGCGGCTGGTGCTCAAAGTTTTTGGGGGGGGCGCAAAAAATGTTGAAAAAAAATCATCAATTGCAGCCACTGTCCCATCAAATGCTGCCACTATGCCCATCAAATGCAGCCACTGTGCCAAACGCTACCACTGTGCCAAACGCTGCCACTGTGCCATCAATCGCTGCCAGTGTGCCCATCAATCGCTGCCAGTGTGCCCATCAAACGCTGCCAGTGTGCCCATCATATGTTTCCAGTGTGCCCATTATATGCTGCTAGTGTGCCCATCATGATTGGCGGAGAGGCGGTTTAGTGTTAGGAAAGACAATAGTCATTCGCTTTTCTAACACAGCTGAGTGACCTGCGAGCGCCCAGCATGGCGCTTGTAGGTCACCTTTTTTGACGCCTATTAGAGCCTATGGCTCTAATCAGGTGCTTAAAAAACACCCCCCGCCACTGTAATTCAGGCGTCCTGCATCCGAAAAGGGTCCGGGCACCTGAGTAGGTGGTGGCAGCGGCGGCCACAGATAGATTAATGCATTGCATGAATCTATCTATAGGTAATAGAGGGGTGGCAGGAGAGAGGGGGCGGCGCTCCCGTGCGCCCTTAATGCACGGGTCGCCATTGTGTTCTGGCCATATTTTGGTCTGGATGAAAACAGCTATACAGTCTGTATAGCTGTTTTCATCCAGATCAAAATATGGCCACAGCAGATGTATTGCAATACAAAAAGATGTACATTGCATTCTCTAGGCTGATATAAATTATATAGGTATGGACTGGTCTGGTACGCCTGGCCTGAGTAGTAACTTACAAAGTGAAAAAAAAAAACTAAAGCGCTGATGTGGATTCTCTATAAAATAACAAAACACCAAAAAGAAATGTGTAAGCTGCAACCAACCAATTCGTGCTGTGACACCTGTTGCTATAAATCAATATAAAATATGTTGGTGCGCTTATCAAACTATCCCCATCTGTTGGAGTGGTGCTTATATATAAAATCCTAAACCATAAAAATACCCTGATATCAATAATCAGTAAAGTGAATAAGTGCAAATAAATAATCAATCAATAAAGTGAATAAATGCAAAAAAATGCATCAAAAAACATATACCCTAATATCACAATCAGTAAAGTGAATAGGTGCAAATAAATATATCAATAAATAAAGTGAATAAATGCAAATAGATGCATAAAAAAACATATAAGGGAACACACATCCCTAGATATATGTAGATGAAGGAGAAAAAAAAAACAATAAATAGTGTCTGTTTGTGTTAATCCAGCTGAGGTCTAAATGTCCAATCAATTGCCTTTGATGAACTTGCTTGTATTTCAATTCTCACAGATCACAGTTGCATGATGAATTACATTTTCAAGGTGATGATTCACATAAAGATAAAAGAAAAACCATCATTGCGCAGTGTTTTTAAATGCTACAAGACTGGGCAAACAATGTGATCCACTTACACATTTGCAGTAGCTGAATTTCTTTTGTTATAATGGTCAGACAGCTTCACCGTCATACAGCTGTCGCTGTGTTTGCCGAACACTATACGAAGACGTCACTGACACCTTCTCCCCATGCATATCATCACACGTCACGTGACTTTCTCAAGGGTAGTCATGTGTCCAGCCAAGCTTTCTATTTAAGCTATAGACAGCATATTAGTTGCCATAGTGATATTGGTAAATAAGCAAGTCATCATTCCATTAAGTCTGCATTACAGCAATACTTATTTTTAGTAATAGATTACACAATATAACTTTTAATAATACAACTTTTAAAAGACACAAGTTAAAATCAAATTTGGAATTAAGAAACATTATTCACTAAAAGAAACATTATTCACTAAAAAGATCTATTGAACACAGACTTCAGGCTCCCCCCATGGTCAAACTTGGTATTTATATCCAAAGTAAATAATAGATGACAATAATCCATAGTACTATGCCCTCCAGTAGTGAGTATTAACCACTTCCCGCACGGCGCACGCTGCTGTACGTCGGCAGAATGGCACGGCTGGGCAAATGGGCGTACAGGTAAATCCCATTGAATTTCCCGCCATGCCATTGCATGCGCGGCGCGCGTACGCCCGCCGAGAGCTCCGTGAGTCGGGTCGTGGGTCCTGCTGACTAGATCGCTGCGGGGATACCTGCAATCGCCTCACGGAGAGGGCGATCAGGGAGATGCTGATGTAAACAGCATCTCCCCGTTCTGCCTAGTGACAGCGTCACTGATCTCTGCTCCCTGTCATCGGGATCAGAGATCAGTGACGTGTCACAGCTAGCCCATCCCCCCTACAGTTAGAAAACACTCCCTAGAACTGACTTTACCCCTCCCCGCCCCCTAGTGGTTAACCCCTTCATTGCCAGTGTCATTTACACAGGAATCAGTGCATTTTTATAGCACTGATTGCTGTATAAATGACAATGGTCCCAAATATGTGTCAAAAATGTCCAATGTGTCCGCCATAATGTCACAGTCACAATAAAAATCGCTGATCGCCGCCATTGCCAGTAAAAAAAAATTATTAATAAAAATGCCATAAAACTATCCCCTATTTAAACGCTTATTGCGATTTTTTTTTACCAAAAATATGTAGAAGAATACGTATCGGCCTAAACTGAGGAAAAAAAAAATGTTTTTAATTGTTTTTTGGGGATATTTATTATAGCAAAAAGTAAAAAATAATGCGTTTTTTTCAAATTTGTTGCTATTTTTTTGTTTATAGCACAAAAAATAAAAATCGCAGAGGTGATCAAATACCACCAAAAGAAAGCTCTATTTGTGGGAAAAAAAGGACGTCAATTTTGTTTGGGAGCCACGTCGCACGACCGTGCAATTGTAAGTTAAAGCGACGCAGTGCCGAATCGCAAAAAACGCACTGGTCAAGAAGGGGGTAAATTCTTCCGGGGCTGAAGTGGCTAAGTATAACATCACGAGCAAGAAGCATGCATAGATAAGTATAATTGAACCATAAATGAATTTAAAATTATTAAAATACACACCTCACAGCCTCCATAATATGGTTATATAATCTTTATAATATAGGACCCTTAAAACCATTCCCTCCTGTAATGAGCCATGGGAAAAACACTTAAAATAAATATATTTAAAAACCAAAAGAGATAACATTTAAAAACTAAAAATCTGAAATAAAACAATTCAAGTCAAAATCAATATTCAAGCCCCTCGGCGATAAAGTGCACATTTCAAAGATCCTTCTGGATTCACTTTTACTTAACTCTCTGATCTTATTACTACCCCTCCAGTGGGGTTTGTACTTATCAATAGCCCAGAATTTTATGTGAGCAGGATCTTTATTATGATGTAGTGCAAAATGGCGGGATACATTGTGTTTGGGGTAGCCACTTCTAATATTCTGTATATGTTCCCGTACGCGTTTCCATAAGGGATGTTTAGTTCGTCCTATATACTGCAGTAAACATGTACACTGCAACACATACACCACCCCTTCTGTCCTGCAAGAAATAAAATCCTTGATTACATACTCTTTGTTGGTACATGTGGAAATAAAATGTGTGCATTTTTGGCCATTAAGGTTTGTATTCCTGCATGCGTAACACCTTCTGCAGGGATAAAGACCTTTTCCCTGAAAAAAAGTTAGGTCATTAGACCTCTTAGGTGGATCTGAGACATTTTTTGCAACTAATGCCCCGTACACACGGTCGGATTTTCCGATGGAAAATGTCCAATCGGAGCGTGTTGTCGGAAATTCCGACCGTGTGTGGGCTCCCTCGGACATTTTCCATCGGATTTTCCGACACACAAAGTTTGAGAGCAGGATATAAAATTTTCCGACAATAAAGTCTGATCGCGTCAATTCCGACCGTGTGTGGCCTGTTCCGACGCACAAAGTGCCACGCATGCTCAGAAGAAATTCCGACACGGAACAGCTCGGTCTGGTAAACTTACCGTTCGCAATGGATACAGCACTTTCATCACGCTGCAATGTTAAAAATGGTTTAATACAGCGCACTCTCTTCTTCTTTATAATGTGACAAGAATTAAGTAGTTTTGCTGCTCATATTCACACACACTTCTCACAAACTTATTTCTTTACTATTTATCAGGATTCCCTCAATATATTTTGATTTGTCACATCTGACAACATTATTTTGGTGTTTTTTTTTTTTTTGGTTTTTAAGGCCGATTATTTTTTTTTTGGTTTGTATTTTTTGCCAGGCTTATTTTTTGTTTTTGGGATTTTTATTTGTACTCCAGAAAATTTTTGTGTGTGTTTTTTGTGTCAAGTTAACACAACACCATTGATATGTTGTTCTATTTAATCTGTAGGAGATTGTTTGGTGGTGTTGTCCCTTGTTAATTTCACATTTTATGTTAGAAATGTACCTGAATCGTCAACAACAAACTGTCCTTTTTGGATGAAAACACACATAGGAGAGTATAAATTTCCAAAAAATAACTTTTATTAAGGGCTCACAACTAAACAAAGAGGAAGGCAAAGCTGGAGAAACTGCCGAAATGGGTGAAGCCTTGGACCCCCAGGGCAGACATCAATTATTTTCAAGCAAAATTGGAGGCCTGAGGAGTCCTTATCTAAGGGAGTGCAGTCTGGTCCAGAAGTCCCAGAGATCCGTAAAGCAGCAGATGACATCTGTGTCCCCAGGCTGTGGTCATACGAGAGACTGCAGCTTTTGTCAGACCAGACTGAACCCAAGGTCATCACTCTCTTGTCTTCCTTCCATGCTTCCTTCCACGCGGTGGCTCTGGTGGTGGAGTTGTGGCAGCAGGAGGAGGAGGAGGAGGATGGTCCAACTCAATCACGTCGGTCTTGGGTGTTAGTTCCCCACTCACCCCCTTAGTTAGGACTTTATAAATAAGTTGCTCACACCGGAGGCGTTGACCCTCCTGCATGCCCTGCAGTTTGGTGGCAGCCATGCAGGCAAAGGCCTCTTCAGGAGTGGGTAAGGCTCAGAGGGACGCAGAAGCCTCCTGAATGAGCCTGAGCGCTGAATCCTGCATGGGAGTCGTCTTCCTCGCTCTTTTATATGGAAGGCGGTGGGGAGGAACCTGCGATTCAGTCAGGCTGCGACTGGTCCCAGGCTTCTCTTGGCTGACACTTAGCCCCGCCTCCTCCTGGCTGCCACTAATCCCCGCCTCCTCCTGGCTGCCACATATCACAACCTCCTCCTGGCTGAGGTCTTCCTGTGTATGAAAAAGGGACATAGTTTGAGTTTTTTATTCATCAATCACACACAATTTTCACCTCCTGACTGTTGCAAATTGAATGTTAACAAATATAACAGAGTATCCTTCTGAGCCCAGCATTTTTCATTCTTGTCCCAATTTTTGGTGCCCACTACTGTCTATTGATATGTAAAACACTTTTTTCAATCAGCAATTAGTGATCAATAATAACATCTAATAAACATCATTTATTTATTGACCAGAAATCTGTAGAAGAATGCTATACCTGACTCCAGCTGGGCTCCTCCACTTCTTCCTGGCTGGAAGGCCCAGGTTGGACATCGGAAGCCTCAGCTGGGGTGGAAGGAAGAGTGGAAGGAAGGGTTGAGAGGGATTCCCTGACTTCAGTGTGGTCTGACAGAAATCACAGTCTCTCATAGTACCACAGTCTGGGGACATAAATGTCATCTGCTGCAGCTCCGGACCTCTGGGAATCCGTGACCTTCTTGCGCTCCCTAAGATAAGTGCTCCTCAGGCCACCAATTTTGATTTTTAAATAAGGGATGGTTGCTGTGGGGACCACCGGCTTCACCAACTCCAGCAGTTTCTCCATCGCTGCCTGCCTCTTTTGTTTATTGTTGTAATGAGGATGTCTCACCTGCCACAGACAGGGCAGCTCCCTGTATTTGTCTATGAACAGGGGGAGGAAATTGTGGTCGTTGAAGCCATCCATTTTCTCTGCAAGACACAACACGAGACAAACCCTAAGGTCAGGCCAAACTCTCCTAATCTTGTTACAATATAAGCTTCAATTTCGAAGCAGTATAGGCCCAAGTTTAGATCTTACCTTCGTTATCACGATCGGCACTTTCGATGTTCCTTCCTCCGCTCACAGATCGTACGTAATACGCACGCGTGTTACGCTTTATACACAGTGCACATGCGTGTAACTCCGCCCGCCCCTGACGTTCTTTCTAGTCTATTCCCCACCCCTTTTCGTTCGGCGCAGTGGGGGGAAGAGCACATGGCGGAGACACAGCAGGTGCGTGCTAATTATAGCAACGAGGAGGAGGAGGAGGAAATGCCGGAGCCTGAAACGTCTGGATCCAGAAGGAGACGATTTAAGGCATCAAATATGTCCTTTGGGGAGATGTTGGAGATGGTCGACATTCTGAAGAGGGCCGACTATGATGGGAAGTATGGATCTTACCCCAACCCCAATGTCAGAAGGGCCAAGATCATGGTGAAAGTGGTCAAGAGTCTGCACCGGCATTTCGGGGTACGACGATCGAAAGATCAGCTCAGGAAGCGGTGGTCGGACCTGAAATTATGAGAACATGAGCAGTACAGAAAGATCCGGAGAGTGCTGCAAAAAAGTAAGTAGTTGCCCTGTGTTCCTATTCTTTATGTTTCTTACGTTCGTGCTGCTCCATGTGCTTTTCTTACAAGTCTACATTTTTAAATGGCAAATTTCATGTTCATGGGTACATTATTCGTTCGTATCAAACATTTTTCTTTCGGCCTATAAAACCCCTATGTTTAGGCCATATGCATTGGGCCACAATTTTTATGCCCTACTTGTCAGAAACTATTTTGGTTGGGTAGATGGCTTTGTTACTAGAATGAAATGCAAATTAGATTCTGTGTAAGGAGAGGACACTGAGCAGCTGTTTTCACATCTGGACACTGGAGCACTAGTGTGGGACACAAGAACACCATTTTTATTAGGGGGCCACACAGGTGCTCCAGTGTATACTATAGGGGTGACTCCATCTGTGAAGCTTGTACCAAACAGGTAAAGTATTGCAGCTTGACAAAGGACACTGAAAATGCCACATTTTGGAACTCTGCCAAAATAGAGAATTGTACCCCACTTCCAAGCAATGTTTCCTATTTATAGTTCTGCCATCAAATCACTGTGTGCTAAGTATAGCATTTTTGTTTGACATAGGGGAGAAAAGACTCGGAGGACACCCCTCATCCGAGGAGAACACAGACCCCCCACCTCTGGAAGAAGGGGAAATCCCACCAACCCAAGAAGAGCAGGAGGAAGAAGATGTGGTGGAAATTGTCACCAGAACAGGTGAGTGTCTGCGACCACAGGCTCAGGTAAGAGATGGATGCCGGTATATTTTTGATACCTTTTTTTTTTGTGTTTCTCTCTTTTTAGGTGATCGCGATGTTGTGGATTCAGATCCTTTCACATCAGAAAGTGCCCAGATCCTGATCGGGGAGATCATGGGGTGTAATTTAGAATTGGAAAACCTAAATAAAAACATCAATGATGTAATTCAAAAATATAAAAACATCATTGATATTTTGGGGCGAGTTTAAAACCCCTCCCAATCCCTTTGTTTTTTTGTGTGCTCCAATGTTCAAAATGTTTGAAAGATTTGTCGAAAAGCCTAATTTGGAGGATGCGCACAGTGTGCCAACATGTGCTATCTGCCATCACGGGAGATCAATGGACGCGTTTTGGGGGTGCAACCCCTTCCTCAATTATAAAGTAGCTGAGAGGAAGGGGTTTCTCCCCCAAAACATGTCCCTTGATCCCCCGTGATGGCAGATAGCACATGTTGACATTGGGAAATTTGTGTGTATCTTCCAAATTTGGCTTTTCCTGGGGTGACTTCATCCCATCTGAACGCAATATCAAACACAGTTCCTAAACACTCATGTCTGATATTGCCTTCTACCAAATTCTACCAAATGTGAACTTTTACACATGCCTGTTTTAGCTTAAATGGACATTTATCTGTTTGATAATGCCACCCCAAAAATTGTTATACCACAAACATGTTTTTTTGTTATAAAAACCTTTTCTAAATGCACATGTGATTGTGCAGGTATTAAAGAGATTGTTAAGCAAGAATGTGTGGATTATTGTGTCAACGCTCAAACACTTTGTTGGTGATGTAATTGCTGTTTTCTGTGAAAATGGGGGTTATTTCCTAAGGGCAAATCCTCTTTGCACTACAAGTGCAGTTTCACTGCACTTGTAGTGCAAAGTGTCTTTGCCTTTAGTAAATAACACCCAACAGTGCTTTGTATAAGGTTACACAATCACGCCATTTTCTGGACTCAACACATTTCTGTCAGGGTCAGCTAAAACAAACACAAGCAGTAAATGTCCACAAAGATTTTCTTTTTTTTGCTTTTTTATTTGATAAAGGCTTCACAAATTTGCTGGCATATTGATGCCCCCCCTACCCGCAAAGAACTCCAGGTATTGTAACCGGACATCACGGGCACTCAGGGAGGGCAAGCCAGGACGGCCACTTTCAAGTGCCGTCAGTGTTGTTTCATGGATCATTCCGGCCTCAGGCCCAACCGAGCCAGCATAGTTGGCGGAATGCTTGCGTAAAAAGTTATGAAGAATATAGCACGCCAGGATTATATGATTAAGTTTATACTCCAGAAATCTCTCCTGTACTCAGGTAATGGGTTCCTCAATATGTGGTATGACCGAATGCCTCAGTGGTAATTGCCATCTTGCAGCTCTCCTCAGAATAATGGGTATTCATAAACTACAAAAAGAGGAAAGACAGGAGGGCGCACCGACCTAGTGCATTACCACTGATAACATTTATTAAAAAAGTAAAACAGCAAATGGATACTCACAAACGAGCTTGAAATATCAGGCATATACAGTAGCTGCAGGTGAGCAGAATCAAACATCAAAAAACCCTGGACCGGACATTGGGTAGATGGGGCAATGGCTGATGCGTTTCTGAGGAGAACCCCTTTCTTCAGAGCCTAGACGGGTAATCTTTTTGATGTTTGATTCTGCTCACCTGCAGCTACTGTATATGCTTGATATTTCAAGCTCGTTTGTGAGTATCCATTTGCTGTTTTACTTTTTTAATAAATGTTACCAGTGGTAATGCACTAGGTCGGTGCGCCCTCCTGTCTTTCCTCTTTTTGTAAGTTTATACTCCGCCATATGGATGGGTGTCAGAAATAGGCGGAACTGGCTGGCCAGGATTCCAAATGTGTTCTCCACCACTCTTCTGGCTCTGGCCAGCCGGTAATTAAAAACCCTCTGTTCCGGGGTGAGGGTCCTCATAGGGAATGGCCGCATAAGATGGTCCCCCAGCGCAAACGCTTCATCAGCAATGAACACGAATGGGAGTCCTTCCACATTGTCCTCTGGAGGTGGCAAGTCCAAGCTGCCATTCTGGAGACGCCTGTAGAACTCCGTCTGGGCGATGACTCCACCATCGGACATCCGGCCATTCTTCCCCACATCCACATACAAGAAGTCGTAATTAGCCGACACCACCGCCAACATCACAATACTATTGAACCCCTTATAGTTGAAATAGTACGACCCCAAGTTGGGTGGCGGGACGATGTGGACGTGTTTCCCATCAATTGCCCCTCCGCAGTTAGGAAAGTCCCACCGCTCGGCAAAGTGGGAGGCCACAGTCTGCCATTCCTGTGGCGTGGAAGAAAACTGTTGAGGAAAACAAAAATAAATTAATATTTTTGCACATAAACATGGCAAGCAGATTAGACACAAACATTCTTGGCCAACCTCCAGATAGCATTTCTTAAGGGGAATTTAACAACACCAAAGTATAAGGTACACCTATCATATTCCCCCTCCCCCCCTCTCATGGGCCATTTCTAACATTATGGGGGGTGGGGAAATCTTGGACAGGTAACCCTCTCCACTTCATTGAGAGATGAATGCCTAAATACAGGGTATTACTTGGAACAGCCCCTCCTTAGTTACATTATTGGCAGCCCACTGGACAGGTAAGAAGTGTCATAATACAAAGATATAAA
This sequence comes from Aquarana catesbeiana, assembly GCF_042186555.1. Classification (NCBI taxonomy): domain Eukaryota; kingdom Metazoa; phylum Chordata; class Amphibia; order Anura; family Ranidae; genus Aquarana; species Aquarana catesbeiana. Next base: position 121,674,640 of record NC_133330.1, read on the forward strand.
TACACACTGTACACATTTGAGGACATTTGGACATTCTGCTATTACCTGTCAAGATAATAATAGGATATAAAAAGTTTAAACAGTACCATTTGAAAGTATACAGGCAGGCCCTTGCACTACATGCTTTGGGGAATTCATCCATACATCTGAGCACAAAAGAGATGGGTATAGTGTGTATGGGTTTGGCAAAGTCAGCAGATAGATGATTGAGGATAGATAGAGAATTGGGATCAGCTGACTTAGCAGTTGGGGGGAGGGAGGGTTACTAAAAATTATTTGGGGACACCACAAAAAAGGCCTCTGCCACTCTGCCTGAATTTAAAGCAAAAATCACATATAAAAACATTTTAGGGGGTGTTTGGGGTAAAGCACTACTATGGAGCTGACAAAATACATTGTTAAGTGACTACATGAGGTGAATATAGGGCAGGAGAGCATGCTGGTGAGGTTATTGAAGGCCAATCTGTATGAAGGACCTAAAAAATTAATTACATAAAAATCCAGCATGAATGAGGACAAAGGGGACATTCACAGCATATTACAATCATAGTAATTAGGGAATGAGGAAAGAAATACAATATATTATCAATCATTCAATACAATAAAATGTGATATTAAAGGATAAAAATCTTACCTTCATATACTCCTTCTGCAGGTCCTGGATGATGGCAGAACAGGTTTCTGGGATAATGATCCCCAGAGCCTGGGGGGAGATGCCTGTAGAGAACTTGAGGTCCTGCAGGCTTCTCCCCGTTGCCAAGTACCGCAGGGTAGCGATGAGCCTCTGCTCCGCAGTGATGGCTTGCCTCATGCAGGTATCCTGCCTGCTGATATAGGGGGTCAGCAAAGCCAACAAACGGTGAAATACGGGGTCCGTCATCCTGAGAAAGTTCCTGAAATTGTCAGGATTATTCTCATGGATCTCACGGAGCAAAGGCATATGAGAGAACTGGTCACGCTGAAGCAACCAATTCTTGGTCCATGAACTCCTCCCCACCCTGTTCATGGACTGGACTTGTGTCAAGGTCAGGACCCCAACACCAAGCCCCCCGCACAGCACGAACTCTACGAGGAGTATGTATACGAAACATGGCTAGAAAACGGTCGGCTGCTCAGAACGAAGTAACAGAACGCACTGAAGAACAGCAAGGCCTGTGAAGAGCGACCTGAAAAACAGTAACGAACGAACAAGAACACAATGACTACTTAAAGTCACGCGGAGCTTGCTTGCATGCACTGAAGAGCAGATACAAACCCACAAGCACAAACTGAACCGCAGAAAACGATCTGAAAGCCACGAGTCTGAAAAAGCGCGAATCGTCTCTCACCAAACTTTTACTAACACGAGATTAGCAAAAGGAGCCCAAAGGGTGCCGCGCTTGGTTCTGAACTGGCCTTTTCTAGTCTCGTCGTACGTGCTTGACATCACCGCGTTGTTGGCGATCGTAAATTCCGACAACTTTGTGCGACCGTGTGTACGCAAAACAAGTTTGAGCCAACATCCGTCGGAAAAAATCCTAGGATTTTGTTGTCGGAATGTCCGACCGTGTGTACGGGGCATAAGTCCCTCAGAGTTGGAGCCCTCCAATAAGTAAAACGTGGTTTCTCCGGTAAAATCGATTGCAATTGTCTGTCAGCTAAAATAAGTGACCAATGCCTTTTGATAATCTGTTCAATTTGTTTATGTTGTGTATTAAAATTCATAATTAAGGGAATTTCTTGATATTGTTTAGACTCCTTCACTTTATCCTGTATAAGTTTCTCCCGTGGAATATCATATACTTCCTGTATTTTATCTTCTATAAAGTTTTTATTATATCCTTTACTTGTAAATGTATTTCCTATAATTTTTGCTTGTTCAAATAATCATTTTCAGTGGAACAGTTCCTTCTCAGATGTATCAGCTGGCCTTTAGGTTTATTAATAAGCCAGGGTTCATGGTGGCAACTGTCTACCAGTATATAACTGTTCCTTTCCACAGGTTTGAAGAAAGTTTTTGTAGTTAGTATTCCCTCTTCTTGACATATTTCCAGATCAAGGAAGTGAACCTTTTCATTACTAATTTCATAAGTAAGTTTAACATTTCCATATAACTATACAGTCATCTATAAACCTTCTGTAAAGGATCAAATCTTCAGGAAGGTCAGCCTATATGGCCTGTTCCTCCCACTTCGCCATAAATATATTTGCAACACTTGGTGCATACTTAACACCCATCCCAATGCCATTCAATTGCCTATAATATTCATTAATATTCCAAAAATAATTGTGTTGCAAGCCAAAAGCCAAACACCTCAGAATAAATCTCTTTTGTTTCAAGATCAAATTAGTAAACTTATCTAGAGCCCATTTAGTAGATTGAATGGCTTCATCATGATCTATTATCGTATACAGCGATGATACATCTGCTGTGGCTATTAAATACTTATGTTGGGGTACCAAATCCATTTCACTTAGTATCTGAATAAGGTGCTTTGTATCTCTCAAGTACGCACATGTTTGTGGTACTAAAGACTGTATAAATTTATCTACATATTCTCCCAGTCTAGAGTTTATAGATTGTATTCCATTAATTATAGGCCTTCCTGGAGGATTTAGTGGATTCTTGTGAATCTTTGGTACTGTATATATAATGGGCACCCTGCACACCTCAGGTACCAAATATTTCTCTTCTTTCTTTGTTAGAATATTCTTCATACTTTCTTTTAATATAAGTTCACGTAACTCTTCTTTATATTGCCTTGTTGGATTACCCTTCAATTTTATGTAGGTACTAGTATCACTTAATTGGTCTATTAACTCGTTATTATAATAATTTTTTAACAAAACAACAATTGCTCCCCCTTTATCAGCTGGTCTAATCATGACTTGTTTGTTTTGCTCCAATTCCCTAATTCCTCTTTTGATAGCTTGAGGCTCATGTATTTTTTAAATTTTCAGTTTCTCGAGGTCTTGTATGACCATCCTGTTAAAAACCTCTATATGCTCATTATTATGAACCGGCGGGTTGAATAGCGATTTATTTCTCAGTTGGCTATGCACAATTTTTTCTGATATATCCGATCTTCCATTTTGAATATTTGGGGGTCTTGTTTAGCATGTCTTTTTTTACATTTAATCTCCTTGTATATTTCTGAATATCAACATACACTTCAAATTTATTAAGATTCAGTTAAGGGGCATACTTCAATCCTTGATCTAATGTCAGCATTTCTGATCTTGTTAGTTCTATTCCACTCAAAATAACCACTAGAGATCCGCGCTATAGTTGAATAACGGCTACAGTGTGGACCTGCTTTGCCGGGACTACATCCATTGACGTTGTCCCGTGCACGAGCAGCCTGCGTGCCCCCTGCAGGGCGCGTGGAGTGCTGTGTGATCAGCAAGTCTATGAGATTCGCCTGATCATGGAGTAAGAGGTCGATCCTGACCCCTTACCACATGATCAGCTGTCAGTCAATGACAGCTGATCATGTGATGTCAACAGAGCCGGTAATTGGCTATTTTTTTCTCCTCGCGCTGACAGCGTGAGGAGGAAAAAAAGCCGATCACCGGCGGCCATGAGAGGGATATCAGTCCTGATCATGGAGATCTGCCGCCAGATCACGAGTGCCCACCTGTGCCCCCTGCCAGTGCCACCTAGTAATAGGCAGCAGTGCCACCTACCAGTGCCCACCAGTGCCACCCATCAGTGCCCACAGTGCCACCCATCAGTGCCCACAGTGCTACCAATCAGTGCCCACAATCAGTGCCTCAACAACAGTGCTGCACATCTACCAGTGCCCATAAGTGCCCACCAGTGCTGCCCATCACTGCCTATCAGTGCCGCCCATCACTGCCCGTCAGTACCGCCCATCAGTGCTGCCCATCAGTGCCCATTAGTGCCGCACATCAGTGCCACCTATCAGTGGTACCTATCAGTGCCACCCATCAGGGCCCATCAGTGGCCATCAGTGCCGCCTTATCTGTGCCCATCAGTACTGCCTTATCTGTCCCCATCAGTACCGCCTTATCTGTGCCTATCAGTGCTGCCTTAACTGTGCCCATCAGTGCTGCCTTAACTGTGCTTATCAGTGCCGCCTTAACTGTGCCTATCCGTGTCCATCAGTGCAGCCTATCAGTGTCCACCAGTGCTGCCTCATCAGCGTATATCAATGAAGGAGAAAAATAACCTGTTTGCAAAATTTTATAACAAACTATAAAACATGATTTTTTTTTTTTCAAATTTTCCATCCCAGCTGTGGTTAAATACCACCAAAAGAAAGCTCTATTTGTGGGGGAAAAAATGATAAAAATTTAATTTGGGTACAGTGCTGTATGACCGCGTAATTGTCATTCAAAGTGCGTCAGCGCTGAAAGCTGAAAATTGGTCTGGGCAGGAGTGGGTTTAAGTGCCCAGTAAGCAAGTGGTTAAGGATGCCTTCCCCTACTATTTTCTTTTTCTTTTGGGCCTCCCGTCCTCCACGATATCCTCTTTTGAGTTTGGACTTCTTGTATTTAGTATTTTATCCTGCGTGGAATAGAACTAACAAGATCAGAAATGCTGACCTTAGATCAAGGATTGAAGTATGCCCCTTAACAGAATCTTAATAAATTTGAAGTGTATGTTGATATTCAGAAATATACAAGGAGATGAAATGTAAAAAAATACATGCTAAACAAGACCCCAAAAATTCAAAATTGAAGATCGGATATATCAGAAAAAATTGTGCATAGCCAACTGAGAAATAAATCGCTATTCAACCCGCCGTTTCTTAATAATAAGCATATAGAGGTTTTTAACAGGATGGTCATACAAGACCTTGAGAAACTGAAAATTAAAAAAATACATGAGCCTCAAGCTATCAAAAGAGGAATTAGGGAATTGGAGCAAAACAAACAAGTCGTGATTAGACCAGCTGATAAAGGGGGAGCAATTGTTGTTTTGTCAAGAAATTATTATAATAAGGAGTTAATAGACCAATTAAGTGATACTAGTACCTACATAAAATTGAAGGGTAATCCAACAAGGCAATATAAAGAAGAGTTACATGAACTTATATTAAAAGGAAGTATGAAGAATATTCTAACAAAGAAAGAAGAGAAATATTTGGTACCTTAGGTGTGCAGGGTGCCCATTATATATACAGTGCCAAAGATCCACAAGAATCCACTAAATCCTCCAGGAAGGCCTATAATTAATGGAATACAATCTATAAACTCTAGGCTGGGAGAATATGTAGATAAATTTATACAGCCTTTAGTGCCACAAACATGTGCGTACTTGAGAGATACAAAGCACCTTATTCAAATACTAAGTGAAATGGATTTGGTACCCCAACATAAGTATTGAATAGCCACAGCAGATGTATCATTGCTGTATATGATAATAGATCATGATGAAGCCATTCAATCTACTAAATGGGCTCTAGATAAGTTTACTAATTTGATCTTGAAACAAAAGAGATTTATTCTGAGGTGTTTGGCTTTTGGCTTGCAACACAATTATTTTTGGAATCATAATGAATATTATAGGCAATTGAATGGCATTGGGATGGGTGCTAATAATGCACCAAGTGTTGCAAATATATTTATGGCGAAGTGGGAGGAACAGGCCATTTACGCTGACCTTCCTGAAGATTTGATCCTTTACAGAAGGTTTATAGATGACTGTATAGTCATATGGAAGGGGGATGAAAATAGTTTGGTACAATTTTTTGAAAAACTAAATAATAATCAGAAAAATGTTAACCTTACTTATGAAATTAGTAATGAAAAGGTTCACTTCCTTGATCTGGAAATATGTCAAGAAGAGGGAATACTAACTACAAAAACTTTCTTCAAACCTGTGGAAATGAACAGTTATATACCTGTAGACAGTTGCCACCATGAACCCTGGCTTATTAACATACTTAAAGGCCAGCTGATACGTCTGAGAAGGAACTGTTCCAGCGAAAATGATTATTTGGAACAAGCAAAAATTATAGGAAATACATTTACAAGTAAAAGATATAATAAAAACTTTATGGAAGATAAAATACAGGAAGTATATGATATTCCACGGGAGAAACTTGTACAGGATAAAGTAAAGGAGTCTAAACAATATCAAGAAATTCCCTTAATTATGAATTTTAATACACAACATAAACAAATTGAACAGATTATCAAAAGGCATTGGTCACTTCTTTTAGCTGACAGACAATTGCAATCGATTTTACCAGAGAAACCATGTTTTACTTACCGGAGGGCTCCAACTCTGAGGGACTTAGTTGCAAAAAGTTATCCCAGATCCACCAAAGAGGTCTAATGACCTAACTTTTTTTCAGGGAAAAGGTTTTTATTCCTGCAGAAGGTGTTACGCATGCAGGAATACAAACCTTAATGGCCAAAAATGCACACATTTTATTTCCACAAGTACCAACAAAGAGTATGTAATCAAGGATTTTATTTCTTGTAGGATGGAAGGGGTGGTGTATGTGTTGCAGTGTACATGTTTACTGCAGTATATAGGATGAACTAAACGTCCCTTATGGAAACGCATTCGGGAACATATACAAAATATTAGAAGTGGCTACCCCAAACACAGTGTATCCCGCCATTTTGCACTACATCATAATAAAGATCCTGCTCACATAAAATTCTGGGCTATTGATAAGTACAAACCCCACTGGAGGGTAGTAATAAGATCAGAGAGTTAAGTAAAAGTGAATCCAGATGGATCTTTGAAATGTGCACTTTATCACCAAGGGGCTTGAATATTGATTTTGACTTGAATTGTTTTATTTCAGTTTTTTAGTTTTTAAATTTTATTTCTTTTGGTTTTTAAATATATTTATTTAAGTGTTCTTTCCCATGGCTCATTACAGGAGGGAATGGTTTTAAGGGTCCTATATTATAAAGATTATATAACCATATTATGGAGGCTGTGATGTGTGTATTTTAATCATTTTAAATTCATTTATGGTTGAATTATACTTATCTACACATGCTTCTCGCTCATGATGTTATACTTAATACTCATCACTGGAGGGCATAGCACTATGGATTATTGTCATCTATTATTTACTTTGGATATAAATACCAAGTTTGACCATGGGGGTGCCTGAAGTCTGTGTTCAATAGATCTTTTTAGTGAATAATGTTTCTTTTAGTGAATAATGTTTCTTAATTCCAAATTTGATTTTAACGTGTGTCTTTTAAAAGTTATATTATTAAAATTTATATTGTGTAATCTATTACTAAAAATAAGTATTGCTGTAATGCAGACTTAATGGAATGATGACCTGCTTATTTACCGATATCACTATGGCAACTAATATGCCATCCATAGCTTAAATAGGAAGCTTGGCCGGTCACATGACTACCCTTGAGAAAGTCATGTGACATGTGATGATACACGTGGGGAGAAGGAGTCAGTGACGTCTTCACATAGTGTTCAGCAAACACAGCAATAGCTGTATGAGCGGTGAAGCTGTCTGACCATTATAACAAAAGCGATTCAGCTACTGCAAATGTGTGAGTGGATTACATTGTTTGTCCAGTCTTGTAGCATTTAAAAATACTGTGCAATGATGGTTTTTCTTTTATCTTTATGTGAATCATCACCTTGAAAATGTAGTTCATCATGCAACTGTGATCTGTGAGAATTGAAATACAAGCAAGTTCATCAAAGGTAAGGTTCATCAGACACTATTTATAGTTTTTTTTTTTCCTTCATCTACACATATCTAGGGATGTGTGTTCCCTTATATGTTTTTTGATGCATACATTTGCATTTATTCACTTTATTGATTGATATATTTATTTGCACCTATTCACTTTACTGATTGTGATATCAGGGTATATTTTTTTTATTCTTTTTTTGCAGTTATTCACTTTATTGATTATTTATTTGCACTTATTCACTTTACTGATTATTGATATCAGAGTATTTTTATGGTTTAGGATTTTATATATAAGCACCACTCTAACACACGGGGATAGTTTGATAAGTGCACCAACATATTTTATATTAACTTACAAAGTGACGAAGACATGAATTATCTCATCAACATAATACACTAAAAAGACATATCTTTCCAGCAAATCTAGCAATAAATAAATCAAAATCCTGGCTGCTACTAACTGCTGTTACCTGTGGAACCTTGCTGTTTTTGTTGCCTAGGCACAGGTAGCATATCACTGAGCGGCTCGCAGTTGAGTGGGCGGTGGCAGTGTCGGCCAGGATCTACATAGTGGAAGACATGGCAGCATATCACTCGGTGGCTCGCACTTGAGTAGGCGGATCCAGGGGCGTACCTAGAGCATTTGGCATCCGGGGCGGATCCTATATCTGGCACCCCCTCCCCAGGTGGGCAGTCGGCGCACAGCATGTTGACATCAAATGACGTCATGTGTAGCGCCTCCACGCACTGCGGCCTGTGCTGCTGCCAGTGGCATCCCTAGGGCCGGTGTCACCTAGTGCAGTAAAACATAGTGTCACCCCCCAAAAAATATATATTTTCCTGTTTTATGAAGGTGCGCCAAAGATGCAGACTTTTGGTGCGTTTTCAGAAAATGCCGAAAAAAATATGCAACCTAAGAGAAATCTATAGCACTGCATCTATAAATGCTGGTAAAATGTAGGAAAACCCCCTTAACATTACACAGCCCCGTACCTCTGGACCCTTTCACATTACACAGCCCACACACCTCTGGACCCCTTTACATTGCACAGCCCTCATTAACACCAATGCTTGGGGGTAATTATAGCATCCACTGACATCATTGCTTGGGGTTATTAACAAATGGGCTTATTTTACTCCTGCTCTATTTCCATGTGCCTTGCTGCAAAAAAAATGACATTTACAGTGTATTATGCATCCGTAGAACAGGAATAAAATAATATTATGGGAGCATTGGAACTACTAAAATAAATACTGTTAAAATTGAATGAATGAATCAGGTGCGCGCCCACAAGGTAACCCCCTCGGGAGAGCCCTTCTTCTAGGGGGTTATCTAATGCGGGGAGGAGCCGCGAGAGCCACTGAGGGACCCCAGAAGAGGATGTTCAGGGCCACTCTGTGCAAAACAAGCTGCACAGTGGAGGCAAGTATGATATGTTTGTTATTTTTTAAACAAACCTTTAGTATCACTTTAAGGGCTCGTTTATACCAGAAGGTGGTGCAGGAAATCCATGTTCTGTGTGCGTTTCCCACACTGCGTTCAAAATGCACCGGGTATGTGATCTCCTGCAGGTGTATATATATTTTTCTAAGGACACCTCAAACACAGATCACAATTGCAGTGCTTTTCCCTGCCCCAGATCTCATGGTACCATAGTACCATGCAATTTGGTGCAGTACGCTTTTGAAAAAGTAGTGTGTGCATTACATTTTTGTGCGATCCAATGTGATTTCATCCCAGTTAAATGAATGAGCTGAAAATTGCACTGCATGGAGTTGCACAGGAATCCAGCAGGCATTTTCAAAGCTGCATTGGAAAAACAACAAGCAAAATATGGAACAGCAAGCAATTAAAGTCAAATCAAAAAATGACTCCCAGGTAAAATTTTATTGAAAATTATTGCACTCCAATCACTGAACCACCCTTTAAACTAAAAGCAGTGAGTTAGTACATGTAGTGGGTGGTGGTGGACACAGCAGCCTCCCGCCTTATCAGACCAGGTCAGGGAGGCAGAAACAAACATCCCACCCTCTTCTCACAGCACACCAGCTGAGGGCAGCGAACACCATGCCAACCCACACCCCCTTATCACAAGCTCACCTTGGAGGACACTGGCAGGGAGGGTGGCTGGCTCAGCCTCAGGTACACCAGGTTTGGAAGACACAGTGTGCGGTAGCAGCTGTGCCGCTCGGGTGGAGAATAATAACAGCAGGCCTGGCTCGGCAGCGCAGCAGTGGTGGGAGGAGCGAGGAGGAAAACACAGACCAGACCATTGCTGCCGTAGCGCGAGGGGTGATCAGAGAGAGCTCAGAGCAGCCAGCAGAGAAACAGACTTAGAAAAAAAAGTCAGCGGCGGCTGCGATTGCGACTGCGGCAGACATTTCAACACACAGTCTGCAAGCCAAGAACACCTGATGATTCCGGGGGGGGCAATTGCCCCGCCTTGCCCCTATTTGCGGATGCCCATGATGGGTTACCATACAACCAGGATGCTCAACAGTTTGCTCAGCAAAAGGAGAGCAACAAAAGAGGAACTCATAGCGTAGTAATTAAAAATCCAGGCTTTTTAATGAAGGTTAAAACTACTTACAAGAGGGCAGGAGTAGAATCACATGCAGACACTCCAGCGGGTGTAATAAAGTCACCGCTGTAGCTCCTCCTGACTAGTTTTGTTCAAATGAACATTATCAAGGGATAAAGGATTGTTAATATATGAGGGGTCTTCAAAAATTTGTGGAAAAAGTGTGGAGACTTTTTAAAGAACCCATGTATACAGTATACTTGTATATATATATATATATATATATATATATATATATATATATATATATATATATATATATATATATATATTCTTTTTTTCTTTTTTTCACCCATGTTCCCTGTTTCTCTATGAGGCACTATCTTTATGTATGATTACTTATGTTTTGTTAATATTTTTCACTGTTTTCTGGTTAGAAATATTGTATTTGTATTTGCTGTTTTCTATTTTCAGTGACTTTTATGGTATTGTAATGATATTGGAACATCTACGAGGTCTGTAAGGTCCTGAGGAACGAAACGCATCAACTGCTTTACAGAGACTGCCTTGACATTCCCTCTGCATTTTTAAGAAATTGGTTGTTGATACATTTATGACCTCCAATATGTATTTTAATATTTGTCAGTATGGTTTTGTTGTATACTAATGTAGCGCACTACTCCCTTGGGAGTTCATTCCTTTCTGTTAGTATTGTTCCGTTCTCCTCCCCCCACACGAATAACATCAGTAGACAGTCCAGAACAATTGAACATCAAACTTTATTCTTTTCCTTGCTGCATGGTAGAAAAGAATGTGCAATATTTACAGTCTGTATCTTCAGGAAGTATGAGCTGCCTCTAAATCTTTGGTTCCTTTAAAAGTAGTTCTATCCTTTTCCCTTAATGAATCAACAGGTGCCTCTCTGAAAAACAACTTGGAATCCGGATGTTAGAAGTGCCAGGCCTCACCTGCCTATCTTGACTCCTGCCATCCTTCCTGGTCAATTCAGGAAAAGTCTGGGCGCACCCTGATCTACTGCATCCTCTTAGTAGCCACTTCCTGCTCCGCATGTTCAGAACCATCCCAGCCGGTGACGTCTGATCCATTGCTCCTGGAGTTTCTTTAGATGACTTTGGTGAATGAACCATCCAGTGCTCAGGTCTCTGAACCCTCAGGCCTTCAAGTTCAAGATCTAGTGCTATCCAGCACTGAGAGCATTACACCCCCAGGCCTTTGAGCCTGGACTCCTGAGGGTCACATTCTTGCAGCCTTTCTGGATCAAAATCCCATCTCCAACCACCCCAGGAAACATGTGACCTTAGCTTTTATAACAGTCCCTCCTCTGCCCAAGCAAAACAATGATTGGTTCAGAGGGGTCTCCAAAAACTACCTGCCACTCTTCTACTTCAGTCCACCCACTTTCCAGAACATTTCAGAGAAAGTGATGGGAATCTTACAGGGCAGAGTGTAGGTGGCCACACCCTCCTCTATTCTATCAAATCTCCCAACCAAATTAACCAACCAGCTTATACCAACAGGGTAAAACACTGGCAATTTTACCTGATACTAATCCTAACTAACTAACTAACTAACTAACTAAATAACTAACTAACTAACTAACTAGCACACACCTAAGTGGGTGGGCGCTACATACACACCCTCCTGAAATCACAACTGTCCCCAGTTGTGGAAAAGAATCCACAGACCAGGAAACAGTCCTAACCTACCTCCCAACATGAGGCATCTCATATGTACATCTTTGAGGTGATGTGTATGGCATAACAGAAATAAAAATTAATATCTTCACAAAATCACAATTTCAATACTGTACAAATTCCTAACTATAGCTCCCTATAGCTACAGTCAATACAAGGAGAACCAAGACACTACTCCTGAAGGAGGGATGTTTTATTTACTCCAGGTCTTCATCCATAATCTTCATATCATCTCAGACAGCCGTCTTTCCAGAAAATACCTGTAGAAAAGAACATAAACATACATCCTAATCTGTATTCTATGTACAAATATACCATTTGTTGGCATGGGTAACACTACCAAGACTACCATCCCCTCAAAAGGAGTCTGGGGACTCCTGCAGGACAGAGCCTTAGTAGACACGCCAGATTATTTACACTTGAGTCCATAAGCCAAATACTTTTTGAGTGACTCCAACAGGAGTTCATAACATTTTATTTAACATAGAACTAGCAAAGGGACTGACAGGGACAGCAGAGAAATAGTGTCCATACTGACCAGGTAGGCACTGAAGCTGTTGCCCTGTGTAAGAAGTCAATGGGATAGCCCACCCTAACCCATCTGCGCACTTACAGTCCTAAGTTTTTCCAGCATAACTGTATAGCACCCTCTACAGATAATACCGGGGGACGGGCAGTCTTTTAAACGTGTCTCCTTCCCCTCTGACTGATATACAGTAACTCTTTGTATGCTGGCCAGGCTTTTGAACACGGTCTTGTAAATTGCCCTTCCTTGTCGCCATTCCCGGAAAACGTCCTGGAATCTCACCCACATCACATGGTCAGGTGTCCTCTGAGGTTTAGGCACATGTAAATAGTCCCAGATGAGATCCCTTTCCCACTGTTCACGGGAAGCCTCCACAATCTCCATAATTTTGTCTGGTACATAAGGGAAATCTAATCCCCATTCCTGGGCAACCCTTTTCTGGACGTCCCATTGGAACCATGACTGCCGTGGCAGCTCCTTAGGCCTTCCCCGCCCAGGCAGTACACACAAGTCAGAGGCTCTCACAGCCCTTTGCTGGTATGTAGGTGCTTTGTTATGAGGGGTATAAAAACATAATTTAACAGAGGGTACTGGGGGTGCTGGAAATGTGGCTATGCTCTCCGGAGCTCCAGTCGATGCATTTATTGCCCCTATTTGCGGACGCCCATGATGGGTTACCATACAACCAGGATGCTCAACAGTTTGCTCAGCAGAAGGAGAGCAACAAAAGAGGAACTCATAGTGTAGTAATTAAAAATCCAGGCTTTTTAATGAAGGTTAATACTACTTATAAGAGGACAGGAGTAGAATCACATGCAGACACTCCAGCGGGTGTAAGAAAGTCAACGCTGTAGCTCCTCCCGACTAGTTTTGCTCAAATGAACATTATCAAGGGATAAAGGATTGTTTATTAAAAACCATGTATACAGTATACGCACGTTTGTGTGTGTGTGTATATATATATATATATATATATATATATATATATCTTTTATATTTATACCTTTTTTTCTTATTTTTTTATTTTTTTCACCCTTGTTCCCTGTTTCCCTATGAGGCAGTAGAAGTAGAATCACATGCAGACACTCCAGCGGGTGTAGTAAAGTCACCGCTGTAGCTCTTCCCGACTAGTTTTGTTCAAATTAACATTATCAAAGGATTGTTAATATATGAGGGGTCTTCAAAAAATTTGTGGAAAAAGTGTGGAAACTTTTTAAAGAACCCATGTATACAGTATACTTGTATATATATATATTGTTCCCTGTTTCCCTATGAGGCACTATCTTTATGTATGATTACTTATGTTTTGTTAATATTTTTCACTGTTTTCTGGTTAGAAATATTGTCATCTTATGTATTTGCTGTTTTCTATTTTCAGTGATTTGTAAACTTGTAAACTTCAAGGATGAAGCACTTTCAGGAAGGCAGAAACAAACGCCCCACCCTCTTCTCACAGCACACCAGCTGAGGGCAGTGAACACCATGCCAACCCACACTCCCTTATCACATGCTCACCTCGGAGGACACTGGCAGGGAGGGCGGCTGGCTCAGCCTCAGGTACACCAGGTCTGGAAGACACAGTGTGCGGTAACAGCTGCGCTGCTCTGGTGGAGAATAGTAACAGCAGGCCTGGCTCAGTGAGGGGAGGTTACACTTGAGGAGAAAGTCAGTGTTGGCTGTGCCACCTGAAGAAAATTCCAGGGACTTGTAAACTTCAAGGATGAAGCAGTTGCAGAGAGAGGCTCCAATGCTCTGGGAGGACCGGAGGGCAATGTTAACCCAATGGAAGGACTTGACACTCCTGAAGTGCCCACTAAAATGGTAATCACTAAAAACTCGGGATTGGCCCAGGTGGGAAGAGCCACAGATTTGTATCTGCCCCAGGCAAGGGGAAGAGAAAGAATTGCCTGTTGTCCCACCAGTGCTTTTTAAACCATTTTAGTACTTGAATATGAGTGGAAGTTTCCCTATCTAACTGAGGTTTATTTGAAGCTATCTGGGAATACCTAGATGTTCCCAGAGTACAACACATCTGGAGCTAGGAAAATCTGTATCAGAAAAAAAATGATGCTTCAGGAGTTAAAAGCAGCAGTACAAAATTTTCGTAACTGTAAAATTTGCCAGTCTTGGTAGCTTTACCGAAACATGCAACAAATTCAGAGAGTTGTTAATAGCACCAGTTTTCCAAAATGATGCAAGTAGGCTGTGATGGCCTACCTATTGAAATTTATAAGCATTGTGGGGGATACTCTCCTCTCTGCCGTTCTTCAGACTTTTACCAAGGCACTTAGCACAGGTTTCTTCCTGACTCTATGTATAACACCACTCTAATGGTGATTCGTAAAAAGAATAGAATCCTACTTTACCCAATTCTTATTGTTCTATTTTCCTTCTTCCTACTGATATTAAAATACTAGCTATAGCTCTCGCTATCAGGCTTAATCAAGTGATAACAAGTATTATACACCCATAGCAGACTGAATTTATCCCTAAGCTTTCCACTGCCATCTATACTAGACGTGTTTATTTAAATATGCAGATTCCCAACAGATGCTCCAAGGAATAGGACACTTCTTGCTCTCGATGCTTAAAAAGCACTTGATAGCAAGGTAATTTATGTGAGCATGTCTTGATCTGTTTGATATATGCCAAATCCTTTTGTTCAAGCAAATGGCCTTCTTTGCATATTGTGAAAATCCTGCGAGCTACTAAATGAAAATAATAACCAAAAAGTAGGCTGACTATGCTGCTGGTACTGTTCACACTCTCATAAATGTGCCAAATATATTTTAAGTTTAAATAGTACCACGCTACAGTAATCAAAGTAATGGAACTATTATAATAATAACAATAATTATAAAAAAATATATAAAAAATTAGGATCACAGTGCTAGATACATCGAAATATACATAAATGAATCCAATATCAGTGAATAATTTAAATCAATGCAAACAATGAACAGTCCATGCAAAAAACTGTATAAATAATAAAAGTAAAAAAGTGATGGAAAAACGAAGATGCAGCCTCCCATTAAGAGCTACAATATCTCACAGAGTGCTTCTTATGCCGCGTACACAAGCACAGACTTTTTGACCGGACTGGTCCAACAGTCTATCCGACGGGCTTTCGGCGGACTTCCGACTGACTTTCCGAACAAACGGACTTGCCTACACACGATCACACCAAAGTCTGACGGATTCATACGGGATGACGTATGACCGGACTAGAATAAGGAAGTTGATAGCCAGTAGCTAATACCTGCCCTAACGTCAGGTTTCTTTTTTTTTTTTTTTTTTTGTATTGTAGTTTTTTATTGGAGTTTCAAAAAGGTACATACATGTTATATCCATAACAGTGGTTACAATTACAGATGTTACGACTAGAAACAATCTTTTCTTTAATTAACACAATGGTAAATGAAAACAGTAAAATTTTGAACAAAGGTTGGGTGTCGAGTAGTAATAGGTTCTAGACGGGGAAAAGGGGGGGTTAGGGATAAGGGGGGGGGAATAGGGGGAAGGAGGGAGAAGGGCACCAGCAGGTTTTGAGATAAAGAATAAACAATCTATAAGTAGTTCATACCTGGGTAATTACAGTTGAACAGTACATTTTGGATGATGTAACCAAAGAGACCACATATCTTAGAATTTGTTTAATCGTGAGTTTTTCCTAGCTACTATTCTCTCCATTTCACATTGAAAGTTGAGGTCAGCGATAGTATGTGAGATGGAGGGAATTTTAGCAGTTTTCCAAAATCTAGCGATATTCAATTTGGCAGCATAGAGTAGGAAAATAATAATACATCTAGCTGAGAGTGGGATTTTGTCAATGCCTATATGTAGCAGGGCTAGAGCTGGGGATGGGGGTCAGGATGCCCTAGTAATGGAGGATATTAAAGCGAATACTTGGTTCCAAAAGGACCTAAGGGATTTACAGAACCAGAGGGTATGTGCGATGGAACCTATACTTCCACAGTTCCTCCAGCATGATGGAGGGTGGCCGGGATACATTTTTGAGAGTCGGTAGGGTGTGAGGTACCATCTGTGGATAGTTTTCTGGTAGGATTCCCAGTGGTTGGAACAGTGAGATGCTTGAAAGGTTTCTGTAAAGGCCCTTAGCCACTGGGCTTGGGTGAAAGGGACGTTCAGTTCTTCGGCCCATTTATTTAAGGAATGCACCTGAGAGCAGGGTCTGGTGTCATTAAGGCAAGAGTACATCCGGGAGATACCTTTGCCAGGGTGTGGGTTTGAGAAGTAATGTAGGTATATTGGTAAGGGAATGTTCACGGTGGAGGGTAGTTTGGTCGTATTCAGGAAGTGAGTTATTCTAGTATACATGTAAGCTTCTGAGTTTGGGAGATTAAATTTAGTTTGCATAGCTGCAAATGAATGTAGTGAATTGTGGTTTATCATGTCACCGATGGTCAGCACACCAGCTTTGTGCCACTGGGAGAGGTTCAAGTCGGGAATGCAGGAGGACAGGGCTCTTAGCGGTATAGGTAATGACTTACTAGGTGAGTCACGGGGGTACGCGGTAAAAAGTCTATTCCATGCCTGCAGGGAGGCAGATGTAGGGATAGAGTATATCTAGGGATTGAGGAGTATCTGGCCGTCGATAGTAAGAGGAAGTCAGTTAGGTTAGTAGGTTGGGGATAGGAGGCTTCAATGGTGGACCATTGTTTTTCAGGTGTAGGATGCCACCAATAGTACAGTTGGTCCAATATTGAGGCGTAGTAGTAGTTGCCAATATGGGGCAATCCAGCTCCGCCTATCTTATGGGGCCTAGTGAGTATGTAGCCAGTGCATCTAGATGGTTTAGAGTTCCAGATAAATTTAGTTATTTGACTTTGGATTGACGTCAGGAGGGAGCGAGGAACAGGTAAGATGAGTGTTCAGAATAAGAATAAGAATAATAATAAGAGAAGTTTTGGCAATATTTTAATTTTGAAGGTAGCTATACGCCCCAATGTAGAGAGACCCATGCAACGTAAAGATTTCAGTAGTGTGGGTAAATTTCGAGAGAAGGTATGGAAGTTCAAGTCGATCAATCGTTTTAGGTCGGGTGTAAGCTGAATTCCTAGGTAGGGAATAGATGTATTTGCCCATACGCTAACGTCGGTTTTCATCTGTCGGACTAGCATACAGACAAGCGGACTTTTCGACCGGACTCGAGTCCGTCAGAAAGATTTTAAACGTGTTCGAAATCTAAAGTCTGTCAGATTTTCAACCGAAAAAGTCCGCTGCAGGACGGATGAAGCCCACACACGGTCGAATTGTCAGCCGGACTTGGTCCGTCGTACCAGTCTGGTCGAAAAGTCTGCTGGTGTGTACGCGACATTATGCGGCGTACACACCAGCGGACATTTCCCACCGGACTGGTCCGACGGACCGCATCCGGCGGACAATCTGACTGTGTCAAAAATCACTCAAAAGATCCCCTTAAAGTTCTCCCCCCTCCAGGAATAATCTCACCTAAAGGTTGTGTGATCTCTACAATTAAGTGAGTTCAATACAAGCCTTTTAAGCTCTCCGAGCTTTGAAATTCTTTGCTGTTGTCCTCTCAGATGTGGCTTATGGTGATTTGTAGTATCCAAAGTGCATATATAAAGAAAAACAACTAATAGTGCTTATATCCTCAAAAAAACTTACATTTATTAAATAAGTACAGGTTACTCACATTGCTCAGGTGCTTCCAGCACCCCAGGCTCTGACAAGCATTAAAATCCATGTTTTGAACACACTGTTCTCTCCACACAAGCCTTGCAGACAACAATCCAACTCACAGCTCCACGCTGGATGCAGATGTTGTAATTTGATATTACTGGTTGCACTAGGTTTACTCCTTTATGGGTTAACAATCTACTTCCCGAGATTGGGAAAACACAGGGATTTCATAACCAGACCAAGGCAGGCATTTTGATGATTTTCTATCTGTGTTTCAATCAATCTTTAACCACTTTCTGACTGCCGCTTGTACATACACGTTGACAGAATGGCACGGACAGGCAAATGGGCGTACAGGTACATCCCTTTAAATTTGCTGCTGTGTGGACGCGCGCATACGCCAACGGCACGCGCACGACCCAGCCGCAAGCTCCGTGAGTGTGAACGCGGGTCCCGTGGACTCAATGTCCGTGGGCATACCCCCGATCATCTCACGGAGAGGAAGAACGGGGAAAGGCTGATGTAAACAAGCATTTCTCCGTTCTGCCTAGTGACACTGACACTGATCACCGCTCCCTGTAATCGGGAGCGGTGATCAGTGTCGTGTCACACATAGCCCATCCCCCCCACAGTTAGAACACATGCCTCCTGGTTAACCCCTTCACTTTCAGTCACATTTACACAGTAATCAATGCATTTTTAATCGCACTGATCGCTGTATAAATGTGAATGGTCCCAAAATAGCGCCAAAAGTGTCCGATCTGTCTGCCATAATGTCACAGTCACGATAAAAATCGCTGATCGCCGCCATTACTAGTAAAAAAAAATTATTAATAAAAAAGCCATAAAACTATCCCCTATTTTGTAGACACTATAACTTTTGCGCAAACCAATCAATAAACGCTTATTGTGACTTTTTTTTTACCAAAAATATGTAGAAGAATATGTATAAACTAAACTGAGGAAAAAAAAGTTTTTTTATATATTTTTTGGGGATATTTATTATAGCAAAAAGTAAAAAATATTGCTTTTTTTTCCTCAAAATTTTTTTGTTTATAGCGCAAAAAATAAAAACCGCAGAGGTGATCAAATACCACCAAAAGAAAGCTCTATTTGTGGGGAAAAAAGGACATCAATTTTGTTTAGGAGCCATGGCACACGACCGCGCAATTGTCAGTTAAAATGATACAGTGCCAAATCGCAAAAAGTGCTCTGGTCTTTGGCCAGCCAAATGGTCTGGGGCTTAAGTGGTTAAATCATTTCAGCAACTCCAAGCAGAACTTTGTTTGGATAAGAGGAACTTTTATCAATGTCTTAGACATGCCTTCTTGGCCCAAAATGGCTCCCTTGATTTCTCGATTACAGACACCCCATTATTTGACAAAATTTTTATGGCACAAGACCCAAAGAGAAATACATACAACTTCTATTAAAAATTTTGTTGAAACATCCAATTTCCTGTAGTCAGAAATGGGAACAAGAGTTAGGTCCTATCCCTGATGTCTGGGAGGGGGTACTGCAAGCAATCACTCTTGTTTCTCCTTCCACCTGACATCAGCTTACACAGTTGTTATATTGGGTATGCCTCACTCCACTTTTTTGGTATTGTATAAGTTCACGTCAAGACTCTAGTTGCAGCAGTTGCAATCAACCTCATGGAGACTTGATACATCTATTGTGGCATTGTCCTAAGCTTAAACAATACTGGACTGAGATTATCCATATCCTTAATGTTGTTCTTTACAAACTGCTGATCCTTTGACATATATCCTTGGTTACTTTGACTCATCTTCTTGGGATGAATATAAATGTTTGGCAGTTTCCAGATCACTTTTTGCTACTTTTAGAATGATTGTTGTTAAAAAGATTTCAAACTGTCCTCTCTTGATAGCAAAATGGTTACAGGAACTGAATAGGTGTATCATATATGAAAAGCAATGATATTTTCCTATCACCTTCCAGGACGGTACACCTGAGAGATAAGAGGCTCCTCCTTACAGGAAACACAATCAATTGACAGCTGTTATAAGTCCCCAGTATTTCCCTTGCCCCTCACTATTGATTGTGTTTCTTCCTACACATTTGTTTTTTTCCTTTAACCAAAAGACCAGGGAGGGTCAGATGGTACCCATTTGAGACAAGCATAGGAAAGCCAGAGAGGTCTGAACTAACCTGCAGGCTGAGTCCTTCTCACAGGTTGCCCAGAAACTGTACCAGGGGGTGTGAACCGTTGCTGCTACACACCGCTCGGCAGTATCTGCCTCTGTCTCATACTGTCCCTCTCTGCATGCAGGTGAGCCTGATCGCCAGTCTCTGGTAAGGTCAGCGACAGGGGGATTGCGACAGCATGACCCAGAAAAGAGGGGGAGGCACCAGAGTAGACGCTGATGCTCGTAGTGGCTGAGGAGAGAGCTCAAGGAGGCACCAGATCACTACTCTGTGAGCAAGGGGTGCAGCACAGTGATTGTCTGCCTACCACCCCAGATGGACTGAAAGGCATTGCTGGTGGCTGCAGGAAAGAGCAAGTTGGTAAGTTCCTTCCCTGAGTGAAGCTAAAAAAAAGTAGAGTACCCTAAGAAGAAAGTTTGTCTGCTGGCCACCCCAGGCTTTCATGGCCCTGGCCTTTCCCCCTTTCCTTTGGGAAAAGTTGGATTCCAGGAGAGGTGTGTGTATGCTGCTGGTGCAGTGTGGGACACATAAGCCAACTTGGCAGCTCTCCAGGAGGGACAGCAACTTGGAAGGAGGTGATTTTGGCTGCTATCCTCCTTTGTGTGACCCTGAGGATGGCTTAGCAACAGAATCCCTAATAGCAGCCAGGTGGTTTCTGGGCATTGAGACAGGATTCCCTTCCTCAATCCAGGTTGTTCTTATCCTTTACCTTGGGTCTGGAAACAAATATCCCAGAAGCTTCAGCTAAACCAATGCCGACAGCTTCTTCTTACCTCAGTAGATGCTATGGTTATTACAACATTACATTGCCAGTCTCTTACTATAAGTCCTATTGTAGTACATTAATAAGGGTGAATCTAATGAAGAGGTGACACAAAGTGTCACACAAAGAGTGAACATGTTTATGACAGATTGGTCAAGAAATGATCGACCATATTAAATTCTGTGTGAAGACTAGCTGGTTGTTAAGGAGCAGGCCAGGAAGCCGGCCGCAGTGTCCTTAACTACTCATGACTCATTAGCTGTCAGTAGGCTTCCCCACTGACAGCTGAAATGTAAACTAAAGAATGACAGCAATGAAAAATTCAGAAAAAAAACAACATGGGCCCCTCCCAAAATTCATACCAGACACTTATCCAAGCATGCAGCCCAGCAGTTTAGGAAAGGGGGGACATGCAAACGGCCCACCCTCCTGAACCATACCAGGTCAACATGCCCTCAATTGGGGGGTGCTTTGGAGCAGGGGGGCTCTGATCCCCCCACCCTAAAGCACCTTGTCCCCATGTTGATGAGGACAAGGTCCTCTTCCCCACAACCCTGGCAAGTGGTTGTGGGGGTCCGTGGGTGGGGGCTTATCAGAATCTGGGAGCTCCTTTAACAAAGGGGTTCCCAGATCCTGTCCCCATGTTAATGAGTAGGGGTACCCCTACCCATTCAACAAAAAAAGTGTAAAAAGTGAAGACACAACATGAGTTTTTGACAATTCCTTTATTAAAAATAAATACAAAAAATACAATGTCCCCTGGTGTAGATCAGGACCCAAAAAAAAAACCTAAAACCCTTCGGTCTCGTCAAAGGCTCTCACCATCTGCCTGCCTCGCCAGCTGACATTTCTTAAATAGTAAGGGGCGTGGCCACCCAGCAACATCACCGGGTGACTTCGCCTTCTTGTGACATCATCGACCAGGGCTCCTCCATAAGGAGGCGGGTCACCTGATGATGTCATCAGGTGACTCCACCCCTTAGTTATTTAAGCAGTGGAGCAGGCAGACGGCATGACCCTTCGACGAGACCTGATGGTTTTTTTCTTTTGTCAGGTCCAGCAGTGCGGCGGGTGTCCCGTTTGACGATGGATCTATACTGAGGGAATTAATTTTTTTTTTTTTAATAAAGGTATTGTCAAAAACTTGCGCTGTGTCTTCACTTACTTTTTACACTTTTTTGGCGAATGGCTAGGGGAACTATGTACCCCATACTCATTAACATAGGGGGGCGGGATCTAGACCTTGTTCTGAATTTTTAATTGCTGGCATTCTTTTGTTTACATTTCAGCTGTCAGTGGGCAAGGCAGCTGACAGCTGATGAGTCATCGGTTGTAAAAAACGCTGCTGGCAGCTTCCCGGCCCGCTCCTTAACAACCAGCTATTCTTCACACAGAATTTAAATTGGTCAAACATTTTTCAACCAGACGAGAACACCGGAGGAAGAACCAGAAGAACCAGAAGAAGAAGAAGATGGAGGAAGAAACCGAAGGAAGATAGAAGATAGAAGAAAGGAGACAGAAGATAGAAGAAAGAAGCATTTAAATAAAGGAATTGTCAAAAACTGTCTCTTGTCATTTTTAACATTTTTGACACTTTTTTGTGAAATGGTAGGGGTAGTTTTGTACCCCTTTACCATTTCACACAGGGGGGTCCGGGATCTGGGGGTCCCCTTGTTAAAGGGGGCTTCCAGATTCTGATAAGCCCCCCACCCGCAGACCCCCACAACCACCGGGCAAGGGTTGTGGGGATGAGGCCCTTGTCCCCATCAACATGGGGACAAAGTGTTTTGGGGGGCTACCCCAAAGCACCCTCCCAATGTTGAGGGCATGTGGCCTGGTATGGTTCAGGAGGGGGGGCGCTCTCTCGTCCCCCCCTCTTTTCCTGCGGCCTGCCAGGTTGCGTGCTCGGATAAGGGTCTGGTATGGATTTTTCGGGGGACCCCACGCCATTTTTTTTTTAAATTTTGGCCGGGGTTCCCCTTAATATCCATACCAGACCTGAAGGGCCTGGTATGGAATTTAGGGGGACCCCCCACGTCATTTTTTTTTTTAAATTTTGGTTCGGGGTTCCCCTGTGGGGAATTCCCATGCCGTTTTTATCAATTAACTTTTATGTGTATTTTTGGACCGGCCATTCATTAATAGCCATGAGTAGTTTTAAATGACTTTTTTTCCTTTGAAATGTCATTTTGCTGTCAGACTGTTCTAAACACGGGAAACATGCGCCCCTTTACAGGCATACTATAGACACCCCCCCAGGTACGAAATTTAAAGGAATATTACACTTTTATTGTTTCACTTTAAGCATTATTAAAATCACTGCTCCTGAAAAAAACGGCCGTTTTTAAAACTTTTTTTTGCATTGATCCATGTCCCCTGGGGCAGGACCCAGGTCCCCAAACACTTTTTATGACAATAACTTGCATATAAGCCTTTAAAATTAGCACTTTTGATTATTCATGTTTGTGTCCCATAGACTTTAACGGTGTTCGAACAAATTTTTTGCCTGTTCGCATGTTCTGGTGCGAACCGAACAGGGGGGTGTTCGGCTCATCCCTACTTAGGTGTGCTGTCCTGGAAGGTGATAAGAGAAAACCAACAGTTAAACTTACCGGTAACAGTGTTTTTAGGAACCTTCCAGGATGAGACATGATAAAGCAAAAAAAAGAGGACCCAGTCCTAGTGCTTTAATCACTTCCGGACCAGCCACTGCAGTTTTACTGCGGCAGGTTGGCTTGGCTGGGCAAATCGATGTTACCTTACGTCGCTTTTCCTTTTGGCCACTAGGGGCCTGGGCGCGCCTGCAACGTGTGCCCGGAACGGATGCGAGTCCCGGCTGGTGATCGCTCGTGACAGAGCGAGAACCGGGATCTGCGTGTGCAAACACACAAATCCCAGTTCTTTCAGGGGAGCAGAGACAGATCGTGTGTTCATACTAAGTATGAACACCGATCTCTCGCTCCTCCTTGACAGTCCCATCCCCCCTACAGTTAGAACACAGTGAGGGAACACAGTTAACCCCTTGATCACCCCCCAGTGTTAACCCCTTCCCTACCAGTGACTTTTATACAGTAATCAGTGCATTTTTATAGCACTGATCGCTTTATATTGTCAATGGTCCCAAAAATGTGTCAAAAGTGTCCAATTTGTCCCGATAAAAATCGTAGGTCGCTGCCATTACTAGTAAAAAAAAAAAAATTAATAAAAATGCGATAAATCTATCCCCTATTTTGTAGACACTATAACTTTGTGCAAACCAATAAATATACACTTATTGCAATTTTTTTTTACCAAAAATATGTAGAAGAATAGATATCAGCCTAAACTGAGGAAAAAATTTGTTTTTTTGAAAAAAAAATGTGGGTTATTTATTATAGCAAAAAGTAAAAGATATTTGGGCTGATTTACGAAGCATTTGCGCCATGAGTTGCGGCACATGCCGATGCGCAAATGACATTCTCGTATTTACAAAACATTTGCGCCGGTAACACAGCACAATCCCCCATTTATTATTTTCTTCCTGGCGCATGGGAAGAGGCGATCAGTACGCCACTATGGACATGGCGCACAGCATCTTTAACTTAAAACTGAAACAAGCTGGAAGTGCCAATATTATGGGGGTGATGTGGGTGATGTGAGGAAGTATAGTACTAACTGCCCAAGTCACAAATATGCCCAAAATAGAATGAGAAAGTAACTTTCTTCGAACAAGCCAGCTGTGCCGGCAAGTACATTTAGGACTGCAGGAGGTCAATTTATGCACCACGCATGCTCAAACGGCATTTGCGATTGTTCAAATGCTTTGGTTCACTGTGCCGGCAAAATCTTAGTAAATGTCAAGCAACGTAAATGCATTTGCATAGGTTGAATGGGCGCACCTCTAAACATTTTTTTTTTTTTTTAACGCTGGTTCACTTCGCGGCTTTAATGAAATGTCAGTCCGGCAATATACATAATAGTTCATTGATAAAAACAGCATTAAGAAAAAAAACTAAATTAAGAAAAAAAATGCATGGGGTTCCCCTGAAATTCAATACCAGGCCCTTCAGGTCTGGTATGGAAATTAAGGGGAACTCCATGCCAAAAAAAATAAAAAAATGGCATGGGGGTGCCCCTCAAAATCCATACCAGACCCTTCAGGTCTGGTATGGATTTTAAGGGGAACCCCGCGCCAAATTTTTTTTTAAAAAATGGCGTGGTGTTTCCCTAAAAATCCATACCAGACCCTTATATGAGCACGCAACCTGGCAGGCCACAGGAAAAGAGGGGGGACGAGAGAGCGCACCCCTCCTGAACCTTACCAGGCCACATGCCCTCAACATTGGGAGGGTGCATTGGGAAGGTGCTTTGGGGTTCCCCCAAAGCACCTTGTCCCCATGTTGATGAGGACAAGGGCCTCATCCCCACAACCCTTGCCCAGTGGTTGTGAGGGTCTGCGGGCGGGGGGCTTATCGGAATCTGGAAGGCCCCTTTAACAAGGGGACCCCCAGATCCCGGCCCCCCATGTGAAATGGTAAGGGGGTACAAAAGTACCCCTATCATTTCACAAAAAAGTGTCAAACATGTTAAAAATGACAAGAGACAGTTTTTGACAATTCCTTTATTTAAAGCCTTCTTCTTTCCATCTTCTTCGGGTCTTCTTCCTTCCCTCATTCTTCGGTTTCTTCCTCCATCTCCTTCTTCCTCTGCTTCTTCCTCTGATCCTCGGCTTCTTGCTCCGGTGTTCTCGTCTGGCATCTTCCTCCGTGGCGTTTTCTTCCCCGCTTCGTTCTTGGGCCGCTCCGCATCCATGATGGGAGGCTCCCACTGTGTGATGCTTCTTATCTTCTGACATTTCTTAAATAACGGAGGGTGTGGCCACCCGGCGACCCCACCCCCTCTGAAGCATGGTTCTGTTATATAAGAAGAAGAGAAGCGTCACACAGCGGGAGCCTCCCATCATGGATGCGGAGCAGCCCAAGAACAAATCGGGGAAGAAGATGCCGGACGAGAAAACCGGAGCAAGAAGCCGAGGATCGGAGGCAGAAGCAGAGGAGGAAGAAGATGGAGGAAGAAACCGAAGGATGAAGGAAGGAAGAAGACCCGAAGATGGAAAGAAGAAGACTTTAAATAAAGGAATTGTCAAAAACTGTCTCTTGTCATTTTTAACATTTTTTACCCTTTTTTGTGAAATGGTAGGGGTACTTTTGCAACCCCTTACCATTTCACACAGGGGGGGCAGGATCTGGGGGGTCCCTTGTTAAAGGGGGCTTCCAGATTCTGATAAGCCCCCCACCCGCAGACCTCTACAACCACCGGGCAAGGGTTGTGGAGATGAGGCCCTTGTCCTCATCAACATGGGAACAAGGTGCTTTGGGGGGACCCCAAAGCACCCTCCCAATGTTGAGGGCATGTGGCCTGGTACGGTTCAGGAAGGGGGGTGCTCTCTCTCTCACCTGTGGCATGCCAGGTTGCGTGCTCGGATAAGGGTCTGGTATGGACTTTTGGGGGGACCCCCACGCCATTTTTTTAAAATTTTGGCATGGGGTTCTCCTTAAAATCCATGCCAGACCTGAAGGGCCTGGTATAGATTTTGAGGGGGACCCCCATGCCATTTTTTTTATTTTGGTGCAGGATTCCCCTTACTATCCATACCAGACCTGAAGGGCCTGGTAAGGAATTTCGGGGGAGCCCCACACATTTTTTTTTCTTAATTTTGTTTTTTTTCTTAATGCTGTTTTTATCAATGAACTTTTATGTGTATTGTCGGACCGACATTTCATGGTTATATGGTTTTCAATGGCATAGTTCACAGCAGTGCTTGCAGTTCTAGTGCATTTCCAGTTCCCGAAAAAAATAGAACATGCTGCGACTGAAACGATGTAAAATGCATCAAAAACGCATTGGAACGCACCTAAATGCACCAAAAACGCACTACAACACACTTGTCCTTATTTCAGGTTAAGACAAAAGAGGGGGAAAAAAGCACTGGACTGTATCAAAAACGCACCAAAAATGCACTGGAACGCAACAAAAACGTGCATGCGGAAAAGCACCTGGAACGCATCCGGACTGCGTTTCTATGGTGTGATCTGGCCCTTAGGGCCAGTTCACATCATAGAAACGTAGTCTGGATGCGTTTCAGGTGCTTTTCTGCATGCACGTTTTTGATGCATTCCAGTGTGTTTTTTGTGCGTTTTTGATGCAGTCCAGTGCTTTTTTCCCCCTCTTTTTTTCTTAACCTTGAATAAGGACAAGCACATTCCAGTGTGTTTTTGATGCGTTTTACAGCTTTCCAGTACAGTCCAGTGCAGAAAAAAATGCAGCATGTTCTACTTTTTTTTCTGGAACTGGAACGCACTGGAACTGCAAGCACTGGTGTGAACTATGCCATTGAAAACCATATAACTGACTTTCCATGCATTTTTGATACATAAAATATGCACTGGACTGCACTGGTGTGAACTGGCCCTTAAGCAATTTGGCATATTTAATGGCATTTCTCCTTGTTTCGTTTTTTGGGTTGTCCAATTGGTGACATTGATATATGTCCCTTAGGGTGGGACCTGGGCCCCATACCCATTTTAAGGCCAATAACTAGAAGATAAGACAGCCAAGTGGGGACTAGTAAAATTGCCAAGTCAGTTCCCTTAGACTGCAATGGTATTTGTTGTATAACTTTTGCACATGTTAGGCTCTTTAGTTGCCCCCCTGGACTGGGGGGTGTTTTGTCCCATCTGTAATTTTGGTGCATGCTGGAAGATGTGCTTCATTTTTGTCAGGGGGTTGGCTTATTTTGTGCTAGCTGCATTTGGGTTGGTCTGGGCATGCTCAGGGACTGTTTTTTTGGTGGTGCTTTTTGTGTGTGAACAGCACTTGGATGTTTCTGGGCATGCTCAGAGTGTGTTTTTTGGGTTAGTAATTTAATGATATCCTTAACAGGTGTACTCACTCACACGTTTGCCATTGCCTCATTAGCACACAAACCTATGTTATATAAAGCTTGCAGATAGCAGTCTTTACTTCGCCCTGAAAAGAGCCAAGATTGTGTGATGGTCTGAATTTTTCTTTGCTGAGCTCAATGGAGCGAAAGGGGATTCAGAACACCCTGCGGTTTCAGGTTATGCCTGGTCATCTGCATAAAGTGAATTTGGAGTTCCTTGTTCAGGATTTGCTGGAGAAAACAGTTGCAGTGGAACCATGTCATATCTATTGTATCCAGGACCATGCAGCACCAAGGTACTATGATGTTTCTTTTGTGCATAGCAATTTTTGCATGGGAGTTATTGAGAAGTGTAAGGAATTGGAGAAAGCTAACCATGAGTCTATAAGGCCTTTCATAGTTGAACCCTTGTATGCTATGGAGGAGAAACCATTGGTTGTTCACCTGTTTAACCCCTTCATGGACATTGCCTGGGTAGTGGCCTTTTTGAGGAGATACTGCTCTGCAGTGAAGGGAGGCTTCAGGCTGACTAATCGTCTGGGGATCTTTAATGGCAAATTAAAGTTTTTTTTTTGTCAAGCTGAAGGTGGATTCTGAAGGGATTGGTGGAGTGCGGCATCCACCAGCTAATTTTTCAATAGCAGGAAATAGAGGGTTTCTCTACTACCCTGGTCAACCGACATACTGCAGAAGATGTCATAAGTTTGGGAATACCAGAGATGACTGTAATGCGGAGATGCACTGCCGGAATTGTGGGGAGGAGGGATATGAGGCTGGGGCTTGCTTGATTAAGCGGGCCTGTGATATATGTGGACTATGTGATCATACAGTGAAGAATTGTCCAAAAGTAAGAAGGGCCTATGTCTCTTATGCTGAAGCTGTCAGGCACACCGCTGAGAGTGGACGACCAGTGTCCACACAGGTGCTGTCTGACTCTCCTGAAAGACAGGAAGAGGAGGAGGAGGTGGTGGAAGAGGAAGAAAGTGGGCACCTGGGTGTGGAGGAGAGAGTGGAGGAAAGAGTAGAAGTGCCACCCACTAGTGTGGAGCCATTAACAGCGGGGAGTGGAGCAGAGGTGGAGAGGGCAGTGGAGGAGGCTATGGAGGAGTTGGCAGTAGCCTTACAGTGGGAGCCGGAAGTGCAGGAAGCCCAAGAAGAGGAGGTGGAAAAGATGGAGACACTGGGTGCCAAGACCAAGGTGGACGCTTTGGGGAGCCCTAAGAAGAGAAGGGCTAAGAAATTGAAAGTAGATACAGCTGGGATTGAAACACCTAACCCCTTTGAGGTCCTAGGGGATGTTGGAGTGGAGGTAGAATCACCAGCACTAAGTCCAGGGACTCCAGAAATTTTTCAGCCGGCCACATTGTCGCCGAGTCAGGAGTTTTTGGATGATAAAAGCGTTATGGCCCTGAGGAATGTATGTCAGTTTTCTGGCTTAAGTGATAGGTCTGGGGGTGAATGATGAACATCTTCATGTGAATGAGCATCAAGCTGGTGTCCCTCAATGTGAGGGGTTTTGGGTCTCCTGCTAGACAATGTGCTGTTTTTGAGGACTTGAAGGTCAATGGAGGAGACATTTGTCTACAGGAGTTTTTTTAATCGACCGCCCAAGCCTCTGGAGTGGGTGGTGGATTATATATGGTCGGCAGTTGGGGACAATAGGAATGCTGGGGTAGGCATCATCATTACAAATAGGAATATTCGCATTATGTCTCATGTTGTGTTAGTGCCAGGAAGATTAATTATGGCAGATTTAATTTTGTTTAACCAGAAGTTTAGGCTTTTTAATTTATATGCTCCTGTGAATAGCCAGAAACGTCTTGAGTTTTTTGAAGTTACATGCAGTGGGAAGGAGACCTAGTGTGATCATGGGTGATTTTAATACGATCCGATTTGTGAAAGATCGGAGTAGCGGAGACTAAGTTAGATGTAGGTAGCACTATGCTGAATGGGGTAATTCAGGACTTGCATCTCAATGATGCTCATACTGTTCTGGGTTTGGTGGATCCATATTTCACTTTTTTTCGAAGTGTGGGCGCACCAAATCCAGAATTGATTTATGGTTGTTTTCTGATGCTTTCAAATGTGCTAATGTTAAACACAGGCCAGTAATTTTTTCAGTTCATGTGGCAGCGTATGTTGATTTGAGTATGGGAGATAGTATTAAGTTTGGTTTAGGGGTATGGAGGTTAAATAGTTTATTGTTGCAGGACGAGCATGTCAAAGCCCATTTTAGTAAGGTATATAGTAGATGGGTTAATAGGAAAAAAGATTTTATTAATATTTTGGGGTGGTGGGATTCGGTCAAAAGGAAAATTAAATTATTTTTTCAAAAAAAGAGTAGGGATAAAAGTAGCAGTGAGAAAAGGAGATATTCTCGGTTACAAGTCAGGTTGGCTACATTATATTCATTTAGAAATATATGGGCTATAACATGGCCGATGAAATAGACCATGTTAGGAAGAGGATTAAAGAGGTATTAACTGAAAGAGGAAAGCTGTGGCAAGCATGGGGGGCGAATAAAACCCCGGGAGGGGATGGCTTACCAAGTGAGTTTTTTTAATTGTTTTGGGATATTATTAAGCGGGATGTGGTTGAGATATAGAGTTACATGATGAGAGAAGGCATTATATCAGAATCTATGAGAGAGGGGGTAGTGGTATTAATTTATAAGAAGGGGGATAAGATGGATATTCGAAATTGGAGGCCTATCTCCCTAAATTCAGACAAGGTCTTTGCAAAGTTGGTGGCGAGGAGATTATCTAAGGTCATTAGTAGGATGGTTAGCGAGATGCAGGCCTGTGCAGTGCCGGGTCGAATGATCTCGGAGAATTTAATTTTAGTTAGGGATATAATTAATTTTTGTAAAGGTAGGAATAGTTCGATTATCCTGACATCATTTGACCTTGAGAAGGCATACGATAAACCAAATCATGGGTTTTTGTGGGAGGTTTTGAAGCGGATGGGTATACCACAGCTGCTCATTAATGTAATAAAAGGGTTGTATTGGGGGATCAGTAGTCGGGTTCTGGTTAATGGGAGTTTGGGGCGGGCTTTTTTGGTTAAATCTGGGGTGAGACAGGGGTGCCCCCTGTCCCCTATTCTCTTTATTTGTTTTATTGATCCACTGTTAAGGATGATACAGAGGGATGAGGTGGTGAGGGGATTTTTGGTGCCTGGGAGTGGGGGTAAAATTGTGAAATGTTTAGGTTATATGGATGACGTGGTGGCAGTGTGTCAGTCGGTGGTGGGCGTAAGAAGGGTGAAGTTACTTTTGTCAATTTTTTGTGTATGTGCGGGAATGAGTGTGAATTGGAATAAGTGTAGTTTGGGTGTGTATGGAAGACAAGTGGAATGTGTGGATGATCAGATTGGGAAGGTTGAGGGTGGAGTGAGGATTTGGGTATTGTGTTTGACTATGGAATGAAAGGGGAAGTGTGCTGGAATGAAGTGGGAGAAAAGATAGCCAAGAAGTTGAGGTTTTGGTGTCTAAGAAAATTGTCGATTTATGGGAAAGTTTTAGTAGTCAAGGCAGTAATCTTACCTTTAATTTTGTATGCAAGTAATATCTTCCCTCCTGGGGAGATAAGATTGAGGAAAATAAGTTATTGTTTACCTTTTTATGGGGGTCGAAAATGGAAAGAGTTAAGAGAGAATGTGTCTAGACGTGAATGTAATGGTGGGTTGAGGTTTCCGAATGTGAGTGTTTTTGTTAATGCATTATTGGTTCTGTGTGGTGAAAGTTTTGAGGAATGGTGGAGTGTGTGCTAGGATGATAGCTTTTTCTGGTGGGTGGTTGTTTAGATGGGGGTGGTTGGGAAGGGATTCAAGGATACCGGTGGCTTACGTGGTGGCACGCGACTACTGGGTATTGGAAAAGTTTAGGGTAGAGTTTAAGTTGGCAGATTTAGGAGAAGGGGAGAGGGATAAAGTGAAGGTGAGAAAGTGGTTGATAGAGTATGTGTGTAACCTTAGGGGAGTTAATGCGTCAGTGGCTGGGGAAGTATGGAAGAAAATGAGTATATATGGGGTGACAAATGTGCAGAGACAGATAGTATGGATGAGTTTGCATGACTGTCTAGCTACGAGGCTATTTATGAAAAGGAGGGATTCGCGTGTGTCTGATATTTGTCCGAGAATTAATTGTGGGGGTGTTGAAGACAGTGAGCATGTGTTCTGGGAGTGTGGTGTAGCGAAAGATGTGATCAATAAGAGTCAAGGTCTGGTGAAAGAAATAACAGGAGTGAAGGTGAGTGAGTGGAAAATGATGATGTATGGCTTTGGGAAACTGGAAAAAGATAAACAGAGTATTGTGGTTAGTGCTATGTGCATTAAAGGAAGTGTTGTGGGATGCACGCAACTTGTATGTATATAAAAATGTTTCGTTAGACAGTAAACAATGTATAGGATTATGGCTAAGCAAGCTATACCTTTTTATTTCGTGTTGGATAAAAAGAAGGGTGTGGATGCCGAAGGCATCTGGAAATTTAAAAAATGGAGAATGTTGATTAAAAATTAAGTCTCTTCCACGATGATGCAAGACCTTGTCGGAGACAGTGAATGAGCGTCAAGCTGAATAGTCTCTCGAGAGTTTTCTGAAGTGGAATTAAAAAAAAAAGTACATTTGGGTGTCCTTATCGAGTGTCTAACACATGTATTTGTGTTTTGTTTGTTATGCTGTTGCAAAACAGATGTGTTTATTTGTTAGTTTGGTTTGTTGCATTTTTTTGGGTGGTGGTTAATTTACCATGAAATCTTTTTTATGTTGGCAATGTTTGTTGTTTTTATGTTCACATTGATTTAACTGTCTGTGCTGCATGATTTTTAAAATTCTTTCTCAAGGTGTTGTGCTTAATGTTGTTTTAATCCTTAATAGAGATCCATTTGTGGGCGCACTCCATTTTAACTCCTGTTAATTTACACTGCAAAAAGATCAAACCTCAAACATATTCTGTTAGTGTCTCAAATTAACATACATGTGATACATGTGTGTGTTTTGCTTTCCTTGCTTCTTTTCCAAGTCCTGTGTGAGGTTTTTTCTGTTTTTTGTTTTTTTTTTTTTTTTTTTGGACCAATAAAATAGTTTCAAATTTTTTTATGTTTTATGTGTGTTCTTTTCATGCAACGGATTTCCCAGCTGCAGCTTAACCAGGCTGATTGGCATGTCTTAGACAAATCCCTTTTTTATTTTTTAGTTTTAAGTTACTTTCCTGGTGCCTTCATGGTAGCACATGCATGCCATTGACTTTCAGTTCAAGCACCTGTGCAAGATGAAGGAAAACCTGCAAACATGGCCTGTTCGGGGGTACTTGAGGACTGGGTTGAGAAGCACTGAACTAAAATCAATCTCAAGATAATCCTATTCTAATTGTGGACATTTGAGGGAAATCAAGAATTTTTTTTTTTGTTTTTAGGTTGGGCTTTGTGTCCCTTTTCTTAAAATTGGCTTTGCTTCCTGTCACATAGCCAAACAGGAAGTGAGAGTAAAACCCTAACAATATTTTTCCTTGGACACACAGGTCAATCTAACTAGTATCCCCATTATGCAAATTGCACTCTAGCACTTTGTTGTGTAAACCCCAAATTATTAGGTATTTTGGGGTTTATTAAAGGCAAATCCTTTCTGCAATACAAGTGTAGTTGATGAAAATCTGAGGGGAAGCATTGGTGATTTTATCATTCGATCATGTAGAGGCAAAGATGCTGTTTTTTTCTTTTCCTTGCTTGTCCCCCTTGGATCTCCAGCAACTGCACTTCTAAGTGCACGTGTAGTGCAAAGTGGATTTACCTTTAAGTAAATAAACCCCAAGATGTATAATTTGGGATGTACATGGCAAAATGCTAGAGTGCAATTTCCCAAATGGGGAAATTATTTAGATTGACCTATGTGTCCCCAAGGACATACATTGGTAGGGTTTTACCCTCACTTCCTGTTTGGCTGAGAAATTGGCAAATTTGGGAGGGGTCTTCACCCTATCAGGCGTGTAGACATCCCCCACAACTTCTAATCCCTCTGTAGTCTATCCCCAAGCAAAAATAAGAAAGGATTTTAATTAGTTTAGCTTTGCAAAGACACATTCCTAAGTTCAATTGTTATGCATGTTCATGGCCCATTTAGACCTTTAATAGAAAGTCATCAGTTGCCTTTGACTCTAAACATTATTTTTGGCCAGTCCTAGAAATCTGCACCTGTTTTTCTATTAACCACTTGGTGTCTGTGATATAGCCAAGTGACGGCCACAGCGTGGACCTGAATTTTTTGGGAGGCTGTCATAGGATGGGCTCCCTGTGTGCTCCCTGCAGGGCGCGCAGTGCGCACTGAGTCACTGAGACTCGGGTGATCACTGATCGAAGTAAGGGCAGATCCTGGCTCCTTACCACGCGATTAGCTGTCAGCCAATGACAGCTGATCACATGATGTAAACTAAAGCTCAGCAATTGTTTATTTTTTCTCCTCACGCTGACAGCATGAGGATAAAAATAAAAGCCGATCACCAGCTTAGGTGCAAGGGACATTGGTCCCGAAGAGGCAATTCTGCCTCATCTGTGCCCACCAGTACCACCTGCCAGTGCCACCTATCAATGCCTACCAGTGGTCCCAAGCAGTGCTGCCTATCAGTGTAAACAATCAGTGCCGCCTCAGCGTACATGAACGAAGGAGAAAAATCACCTGTTTGCAAAATTTAATATGAAAATATCCAAAATTATTTATAAAAATCTGTTTTTTTTTTTCTTTTGTTCAAAAAAAAAGAAATCAAAGAGGTGAACAAATACCACCAAAAGAATGCTCTATTTGTGGGAACTTTGAAAAAAAAAAAATTTGGCTAAGTATGACCGCGCAATTGTCATTCAAAGTGCATCAGCGCTGAAAATTGGTCTGGACAGCAGGGGGGTTTAAGTGCCCAGTAAGCAAGTGGTTAATTTCCATGCCAAATATGGATTTCTGTAATAAAGATGTGTGCCCGCTGTGTATACGGCATGGGCGTAAGCAAGTCGCACACATATGAATGGTACTCATTGTAAATCATGGGGTACAACTTGTGATGCAACTTTTCAGTCCCAAGTGGCCTTAGGCTCTCTTTCCACTAGTGTGAGTTGTTGTGCGACTCGACACGTGAAGTCGCATGACAAGTCAAAACACATGTATTTCACAGTATGTTCCCCCGTTCTAATTGGTGCAACTCCAAAAAAAGTTCTTGCACTACTTTGTTCCAACTTCAGTGCGACTTTTTCTCAGATGTTTTGAATTAGTCGCATGACATGGTATTAAGGCTCGGTTTCCACTATTGCAATCCCAAAGTTGCACATTTTTTGTCGCGAGTTTCCCACAACTTTTTGACGAAACTTGAAGCAATGCCTGTGTATTTTTGAGGTCTATGGACCAAGTTGCATCAAAGTGGGACCAAAGTAGTGCAGGGACTAATTTGAAGTTGGTGCGACTTGAAGTTGCACACATGAACGGTACTCATTGTAAATCATGGGGTAGAACTTGTGATGCAACTTTTCAGTCCCTAGTGACATGATAAGTTGCAATAGTGGAAAACAAGCCGAAAAAGCACATTGTAAATCACGCAACTTTGGGGTTGAAATAGTGGAAACAGAGCATTAGGCTAAAGCGGTAATAGGAAGATGCACTGTAAGAATTAATTCCAATTGTAGAAAATCAAACAGGCTCTTGCACTGAATCTAATTTATGGAAGGTCTAACTGATTGCCCAGTGTATGTTGACCTTTAAAGATATGAAAACTTGAATTTCTGGTGTTTAAGCCTCATACACATGATGGGACTTTGTACAAACTTTCCAGTGGATTTTTGTACAAAGGGCGTTAGCCTTAGAGCTCTTTCACATGGACGTGTCCATGTACGGAGCCCGCTCTGCTCAGCGGGGGATCGCTCTGTCGATCCCTGCTGAGCAGGCAGATGAGAGGTCTGTCTCTGCACACTGTGCAGGGACGGACCTGTCAGATTGCTGCTCTCCTCTATGGGGGACTGGATGATGATGGACCATAGAGTCCATCGTTACCTGATCCGATCTATAGACGGATGGAAAAATAGGTTTTTCTTCCGTTACTTTTTCGGATTGGAGTGGGTCGGATGTCAGCTGACATGTCACCACTGACATCCAACCCTCCATAGAGGTCTATGGAGTGTCCGTTCAGGTCCGAGGCGGACCTTAGGCCCCTTTCACACTGGGGCGGTGCGGGCGGCAGCGGTAAAACGGCGCTATTTTTAGCTCCGCTTTACCGGCGGTATTCGACCGCTAGCAGTTATAACCCCCGCTAGTGGCCAAAAAGGTGTTAAATACTCCTGCAAAACGCCACAGCAGCGGCGTTTTGCCTGGCGGTATAGCCGTGCTGTCCCATTGATTTCAATGGGCATAAACGGTTTATATACCACTCCAAAGGTGCTGCGAGCAGGACTTTTTTTAGGCCCCTTTCACACTGGAGCATTTATAGGCGCTACAGCCTAAAAATAGCGCCTGAAAAACGCCCTAAAGAAGCAGCTCCATTCACTCCAGTGAGGGCTTTCACACTGGAGCTGTGCGCTGGCAGGGCATCACAAAAAGTCCTGCCAGCAGCTTCTTTGGAGGGGTGAACTCACCGCTCCTCCCCATTGAAATCAATGGGGCAGCGCTGTGATACCGCCGGCAAAATTCCTCTCCAGCTGCGTTTTGCGGGCGGATTTAACCCCTTTTCGGCCGCTAGCAGGGGGGTTAAAACCACCCCGTGGGAGGTTAAAACCTCCTGGCTAGCAGCCAAATAACGCCGCTAAAACGACAGTAAAGCAGCGCTAAAAATAGTGCCGCTTTACCGCAGACGCCCTCACTGCCCCAGTGTGAAAGGGGCCTTAACGTCCTGCTAGCGCACCGCTCCAGTGTGAAAGCCCTTGGGCTTTCACACTGGAGTGAATGGAGCCACTTCTTTAGAGCGTTTTACAGGCGCTATTTTTAGCGCTATAGTGCCTGAAAAATGCCCCAGTGTGAAAGGGGCCTTGGGCCCCTTTCACACGGATGGATAGAATTGTGCTTTTAGCTGCGTTTTCTACCGTAGCTAAATGCACACAATGCTTTCCTATGGCCCCATTCACACACTGCGTTTTGATTACATGCAGTTTGGTGCGGATAGAAAAAATAGAATTGACTGAGTCCAGGAGCGATTTAGCGCAGCTATCCGCACATAACTGCAGGTAATCGCAGTGCACTGTGTCAGCTGCAGATAGCAGCGCCGAGCTGGCTCGCTCATCGGGAAAGGAAAAAACGTTTTTTCCTTTCCCAATGAGCGACAAGCACAGGGATCCGACTTGGATCCCCGCCAATGCCAGGCACTGTGGTCTGAATCTTGAGGGAGAACTCCACGCCAAATTTTATATAAAAAACCAGCATGTGTTCCCCTCCAAGGCCCTTCGGTCTGGTATGGATTTTAAGGGGAACCCCCTACACCGAAAAAACGGCATGGGGGGTGTCTCCCCCAAAATCCATACCAGACCCTTATCCGAGCATGCAGCCCGGCCGGTCAGGAAAGGGGGTGGGGACAAGTGAGTGCCCCCCCTCCTGAACCGTACCAGGCCGCATGCCCTCAACATGGGGGGTGGGTGCTTTGGGGAAGGGGGACATGCTGCGGCCCCTCACCCCAAAGCACCTTGTTCCCATGTTGATGAGGACAAAGGCCTCTTCCCAACAACCCTGGCCGTTGGTTGTCGGGGTCTGTGGGTGGGGGGCTTATCAGAATCTGGGAGCCTCCTTTACTAAGGAGGCTCCCAGATCCCAGCCCCCCACCCTACGTGAATGAGTATGGGGTACATGGTACCCCTACCCATTCACCTGGGGGAGAAGTGTCAAGAGAAAAACACACTAGACAGGTTTTTAAAGTAATTTTATTAGGCAGCTCCGGGGGTCTTCCAACTTCGGGGGTCTCTTCCGCGCATGCCCTGGGATTGTGCCGTCACACAGGGGGTGGGGTCACCCGGTGACATCACACGGTGACCACGCCCCATGCCTATAGTCTAAGTAGCCTAAGTCGGCGCACACCTCACAGACGGCATTACAGCGGGAGAGAGCATCGTGTCAACATCAGAAGAGAAGAGGGTACAGGACGACGGAGAAGACCGGGCCACTGCTATCAAAAGAGCTGGAAGAAGATAGCGGGAAGTCTGGCAGAAGATACCGGAAATTGGAGAAGAACCGGACAGACAGAAGAACCGGACAGCGGGAGAAGACCGGGCCACCGCTAGCAAAAGAACTGGAAGAAGATAGCAGGGGAATCCGGCAGAAGATACTGGAGAGCGGAGAAGAACCGGACAGCGACAGAAGAACTTGACATCAGGAGAAGACCGGGCCACCGCTAGCAAAAGAGCGGCAAAAGAGCAGAAAATAGCGGAGGAGCCCAGCAGAAGAACCGGACACCGGGAGAAAATGCGGAGAAGAGGCTGGAGAACGCAGAAGAGACACCTGAAGTCGGAAGAAGACCCCCGGAGCTGCCTAATAAATTACTTTAAAAACCTGTCTAGTGTGTTTTTTTTCTTGACACTTTTCTCCCCCAGGTGAATGGGTAGGGGTACCATGTACCCCATACTCATTCACATAGGGCGGAGGGTCGGGATCTGGGGGCCTCCTTATTAAAGAGGGCTCCCGGATTCCGAAAAGCCCCCCACCCGCAGACCCCAACAACCAATGGCCAGGGTTGTCAGGAAGGGGCCCTTGTCCTCATCAACATGGGGACAAGGTGCTTTGGGGTGGGGGGGCCGCAGCGCGCCCCCCTTCCCCAAAGCACCCATCCCCCATGTTGAGGGCATGCAGCCTGGTACGGTTCAGGAGGGGGGGTGCTCGCTCGTCCCCACCCCCTTTCCTGACCAGCTGGGCTGCGTCCTCGGATAAGGGTCTGGTATGGATTTTGGGGTGACCCCCCACGCCGTTTTTTCGGCGTAGGGGGTTCCCCTTAAAATCCATACCAGACCGAAGGGCCTGGTATACCCCAGGAGGGGAACCCATGCCGGTTTTTCTCACGCTGCTTTAATAGAGATGTGTTTTTCCTATTGCAGCGAGCACGAGATGTACCCCGCCGAGAACCAGCACGATGAGATTGCGCAGGTACTACTGTGCGTGCACCGGTTCACATGCCCAATTAAAGATTTATCCGGCGTACCAATTAAGGTATGAGCCAGCGCAGCACATTCATCTTAGTAAATGACCCCCATTGTGTTTTTCTCCGGGGATGAAGTGGTTAAGTGTTGCTTCCATATAGTCCTAGGCTACCCTGTCAAATGCCTTCTCAGCATCTAGGGATAGAAAGAAAACCTTTCTAGTCTGATTGGGTCAGTGCATGATGTAGATTGAGGGCTTTGATGGTATTATCTCTGGCCTCAAGACCAGGGATAAATCCTACTTGGTCTCTGTGGACAATTGTCGGAAGAAATGGGAGAAGCCTATTTGCTAGGATTTTGAAGAATATTTTAATGTTGTCGTTGAGGTGTGAAATAGGTCTATAGTTTGCTGGAAGTGAGGGATCTTTCCCTTCTTTTGACTGCTATATGGGTTTCGAGCATTCTAGGTGTAAGAGTGAAAGAGGTGGAAAGAGAATTGAAAGCTCTTATGAAGGGGGAGACCAGCACTTCTGGAAAAGCTTTATAGTATGCCGCAGTTAGGCCATTGAGACCGGGGCTTTTTTTTTTTTAATTGTTTGATTTCTAGTTCCCATTCCTTTGAGTTAATTGAGTGGTCTAGAGAGTTAACAGAATCTTGAGGAAGTGTTTTAAGAAAATGTTTGGTCAGAAAATCTTGGATAGAGTACACTCGACCCTCACCTGATTCGGTTGGGAACCCCTCCTCTAGGGCAACCTCCCACTCCCAACCCTCTTCCCACACAGAGTTGAATGCAATCAACTTAAGTCCTTACCATTGCACAGGTGAGGAACTCAATGGGGGTAATTTACTATAGCGCTGCGGTGCTAATTAGCACTAATTGCCGCTAATTAGTGGCAATTTAGCGCTAATTAGCGCTAAAACAGTATTCACTATAGCGCTGATGAGAAAATACTCCCAAAATCGAATTTCCTATAGTCCCTGAAACCAAATAGCGCCCAAACCCTAACTCTGCTAAAACCTGGAGGTAATGCACATGGAAATAATGTTTAGAGCATGATATAATTGCCTAAATGGTACTGAAATATGCGGTATATTAGATAAAAATAATCTGCTTTTAAACTGTGTGAAAAAGTGATTTCTACACTGAAATATCTTTAAAAGTCTGTGAAGTGAAAAATTCCCCGTTTTGGACAACTAGGTGCCAACACAACTGAGCATGCTCAGACCTGAAAATAGGTCTCATTTTAGCTCCAGTGTCTTTTTTACCCGGCGCTATGGGAAATACCAAAATGAGAGCTAATTAGAGCATTTTTTGGAAGTGAAAATCTGCTCTATTCTAGCCCAATGCAACTTTTAGCCATTGATTCTAATGGAACAATTGTAACTTTCACAAAAAAAACCTTTTAAGCCCCGGTTCACACAGGGGCAGCACGACTTGCAGGTCGCCTCACCGAGGCAACCTGCACACGACTTCCACGGCGACTTGCAAAACGACTTCTGTATTAGAACGGTTCCATAGTACAGAACGGGAGGCGACTTGTCAGGCGGCTAGGTCACCTGACAAGTCGCCCCTGTGTGAACCGGGGCTTAAAGCGGGGTTCCACCCAAATTTTGAACAATATCTGTATGTATTCTCTTCCTTGCCTAGATGCTGACGTGCCGTTTAAAAAAATTGAAATCGCCGTAATTACCTTTTTTATTTTTCTATTCTTCTTTGCACTTCCTGGTTCTCCTCCCGTGGGAGTAGGCGTGTTTCTAGCCTCTCCCAGACTCCTGGGAGCTAGTCTCAGGCTTCCCAGGATGCCACTGAGCATGTGCGGGAATGAGCGGTGAATGCTGGGTGCACAGCATTCACCACATCCAGGAAATAAATGCTTGTGGGCTTCAAATGCCCACAATGAAGATGGAAACCGCCTGCAGTGAATAATATAAGTTATTCTTTCCGATGAAATCTGACACAGGCGGACATATTACACACAATATGTGAGTATGTAATGCTGAGAAGAAAAGTTTGTGAATGAACTAAAAAAAAAAACGATAGGTGGACCCCCGCTTTAATGTTGAGATGAAATGTATCTTTCTATGAAATAAATTTTCCTTTGAAACATTGTTGCTTCTACTTAAAATATTTTGTTTTTAAGAATGCTAGAATGTGGAATGTTTTGATGTTTTGGTAAAATATATTTTTCTTTCACTTGTTTTTCTCCATCTCACAACAATCTTTACCCAAACTCACACAGGTGTCTTTACAATCCACAAACAATATCATTGCTGATGCAAATTTAAAATGTCACAATTTTTTGTGCTTTTTATTATTTCCAAATATTCATAATTTGAGCCCAAAAAATGTGATATGTTACACATAATGTGTACCAACATCAGAAAAAATTTGAGGGTAATATTCTACTCACCCACAAAAAAAACACCATATATCACAGAATAAATCAAGAAGAATAACTCTTGAGTAATGTAATTCCATCACCTGTATGTCCAAAGAAATGCAGTATTTATGTGTAGTTATGTGTAGGGATGAGCCAAACACCCCCCCGGTTCAGTTCGCACCAGAACCTGCGAACGGACCGAAAATTTGCACGAACGTTAGAACCCCATTTAAGTCTATGGGACTCGAATGTTCGAAATCAAAAGAGCTCATTTTAAAGGCTAATTTGCATGGTATTGTCCTAAAAAGGGTTTGGGGACCCCAGGACACATGTATCAATGCAAAAAAAAATATTTTTTCGGGAGCAGTGATTTTAATGATGCTCAAAGTAAAAAAAAAAGTGAAATATTCCTTTAAATATCGTACCTGGGGGTGTCCATAGTATGCCTGTAAAGTGGCGTGTGTTTCCCGTGCTTAGAACAGTCCCTGCACAAAATGTCATTTTTAAAGGAAAAAAAGTAATTTAAAACTGCTTGCGGGTTTAATGTAATGTCGGGTCCTAGCAATATGGATGAAAATCAGTGAGACAAACGGCATGGGTACCCCCCCAGTCCATTACCAGGCCCTTTGGGTCTTGTATGGATATTAAGGGTAACCCCACACCCAAATTAAAAAAGGAAACAGCAGTATACAGGCGGTGCAAACAAGACAGGGACTGTAGGTTTGTTGTTAAGTAGAATCTGTTTGTAATTTTGAACTGGTACATTTTGAACGTGTTTAGCTCCAGCCAAAAAATCTATTTTAAGCTTTTTGGAAAACATAGGGAAGGGTTATCACCCCTGTGACATTTGTTTGCTGCCTGTGCTCCACTTCAGAAGATTTCACCTCACTTTTTGTCCCAATGACAAATCTTTTTTGAAAATTTTAGTTTTTTTGTGAAACAAGGATTGGTGATAAAGCATCAATGGAAAGGAGAAATGTTTTTCCCATATTAACTCTTACAGGAGAGAATTTCCCTTCCTAGGGGTAGATTTCATCTCACTTCCCGTTGTCTCCTGTGTGCAAGTAGGAGTCGTTTGTAAGTTGGATGTTTGAAAGTAGGGGACTGCTCTATATACTCAGCAGAAATTTGGGCCTTAGGTGTTGTTGTGGCCACAACACTGTAAGCCCTCACAGGGCCCTGCTGTGAAATATTAGATCAAGAATTCTAATTACATGCCCCTGTTAAACAGGGGCTGAAAAATTGGGCCTTTGGTGGTGCCACAACACTGTAAGTCCTCACTCGCTCTTGGTGGGTGCAGAAACGGGCCCTGCTGTGAAATATTAGATCAAGAATTGTAATTACACGCTCCTGTTAAACA
Source organism: Aquarana catesbeiana (assembly GCF_042186555.1). Taxonomy (NCBI): domain Eukaryota; kingdom Metazoa; phylum Chordata; class Amphibia; order Anura; family Ranidae; genus Aquarana; species Aquarana catesbeiana. Next base: position 121,717,385 of record NC_133330.1, read on the forward strand.
GGGGCTGAAAAATTGGGCCTTAGGCACTGGTGCTGGTGCCACAACACTGCAACCCCTCACAGATACTCTAGTTGGCGCACAGGAACTAGACCTGCTGCAAAGAATTGCATCAAAAATTGTAATTACATGCCCTTGTTAAACAGGGGCTTAAAAATTGGGCCTTAGGCACTGGTGGCGGAACCCAGAACCAAAAATGTTCTTACAAGCTATCAGCATGATCATTGAGGAGGAAGAGGATAATTACTCAGCATAACAGGATAGTCACTCAGCATCAGCATAGGCAGTCTTTGAATGGATCTGACATTTCAAAAAAAATTATTCGGTTACATCAGCATCAGGTGCTTGGTAGCTGGTGGTGATCCAAGACTGATTCATTTTTTTGAAGGTCAGGCGATCGACCGAGTCGGTGGACAGACGCACCCTGTGATCGGTTACAAAGCCTCCAGCAGCACTGAATGTGCGTTCCGAAAGAACGCTGGATGCAGGACAGGCCAGTAGCTCAATTGCATACTGTGCAAGCTCTGGCCAGTGATCCATCCTCAAGACCCAGTAACCCAGAGGATTTTCGGTGGGAAAGGTGTCCAAGTCAGATTTTGCCCCTAGCTATTCCTGCACCATGTAAAACAGACGCTGGCGATGGTTGCTGGAACCGATCATACCTTGGGGCTGCGGACTAAAAAATTGTCTGAATGCATTGGTCAGATGGCCACCTTCTCCACCGCTCCTTCTTTGACTGACCGAAGCCTCAGCAACACGTTGTCCAGAAACAGGAGTTTGTAACCTCCCAGTCTCTGGGAACGCGTTGCACAGACCTTTCTGCAAGGCCTCCCGAAGATGTTTCATCCTCTGCTCCCTCTGCAATGGCAAGATAAGGTCCGCAACCTTATCCTTGTAACGTGGATCAAGGAGGGTTGCCAGCCAGTATTGTTCGTTCTCCTTGATACCACGAATACGAGGATCCTTGCGCAGGCTTTGCAGGATCAGGGAGCCCATGCAGCATAGGTTTGCTGAGGCATTCGGTCCAGAGTCATCTGAGTCACTAAGGACGACATGGTCCACAGCCACCTCCTCCCAGCCACATACAAGTCCATGTGTTTCTTGGGACTTATCCCTTAAAGACTGCTGCTGATGCTGAGTGGCAGGCTCCACCTCCATACTGACACAATCCTCCTCCTCTTCCTGTGTGATCAGTGGGCATGAAGGAACACTGTCTGGATAAAGGGGGCCTTGAGAGCTAAGGAAGTCCTCCTCTTACTGCCTCTGTTCTGCCTCAAGTGCCCTGTCCATTATTCCACGCAGCGTGTGCTCCAACAGGTGGACAAGGGGGACAGTGTCACTGATGCATGCACTGTCACTGCTCACCATCCTCGTGGCCTCCTCAAATGGTGACAGGACAGCGCATGCATCCCTGATCACGGCCCACTGGGGTGGGGAAAAAAAACAAGCTCCCCTGACCCTGTCCTTTTGCCATAGTCACACAGGTACTCATTGATGGCCCTCTGCTGCATGTGCAGCAGCTGCAGCATGGCCAACGTTGAGTTCCACCTGGTGGGCATGTCACAGATTAGGCGGTTCTTGGGCAGGTTAAACTCCTTTTGGAGGTCTGCCAGCCGAGCACTGGCATTATATGACCAGCGGAAATGCACACAGACTTTCCTGGCCTGCCTCAGGACATCCTGTAAGCCCGGGTACCTGCCCAACCGCTGAACCGCTGCACCACCAAGTTAAGGACGTGAGCCAAATAGAGCACATGGGTCATTTGTCCCTGTCGGAGGGCAGAGAGGAGGTTGGTGCCATTGACGCAAACCACCATTCCTGCCTTAAGTTGGCGTGGCGTCAACCACCTCTGAACCTGCCCCTGCAGAGCTGACAGAACCTCTGCCCCAGTGTGGCTCCTGTCCCCCAAGCACACCAGCTCAAGCACCGCATGGCATCTTTTGGCCTGCATACTTGCGTAGCCCCTTGAACGGCTATGGAGCACCGCTGGTTCCGAGGACCAAGCACAGGAAGAGGCCATGAAGGAAGAAGAGGAAAGGGTGGAGGAGAGAGGTGTCACAATCATTAGTAGTGGCATTTTGGAGGCGTGGTGGTGGAACAACCTCCAACACTACTGCACCTTGTCCTGCATCCTTCCCAGCTGCCAGCAGAGTCACCCAATGCGCGGTGAAACTTAGGTAACATCCCTGTCCATGCCTGCTGGACCATGAGTCAGTGGTAATATGCACCTTACCACTGACCGCCCTGTCCAGCGAGGCATGGACATTGCCTTCCACATGCCAGTAGAGCCGGAATCGCCTTCCGTGAGAAAGTGGCGTTTGGGTGCCTGCCACTGAGGAACCGCACATTCCACAAACTCACGGAAGGGGGTAGAGTCTACCAACTGAAAAGGCAGCAGTTGAAGTGCTATAAATTTTGCCAAGCTAGCATTCAACTGCTGGGCATGTGGATGGCTGGGAGAGAACTTCTTCGGCTGTGCAGCAGCTGGGGCAGGGAAATTTGCCTGGTACAATTTGACGTCGGTGTACCCAAATCAGATTGCCCACAAGTACTTGGCTGTGCACACCTAATTCTACCCCTTCATTCCTCTCAGTGCAGGTCTCAGAGGACTGAAGGTATAGTGGAGTTGGAGATCTCAGCTGATGAGGAGCAAGGAGAGGTCCTCTTTGTTCTTTGTGGGTCTTTTAGATACGCTTACCAACGAACTGCATGTCTGGTCAAGAATGTGGTGCCCAAGTGGGAGATGTTTTGGCCACGCGAGATACGCTTGAGACATATGTTGTTAAAAAAGCCCACACCAAAGAACTTTTGGAATAACGTGCAGAGATAGCAGCGCCCTGCACATGCGGAGCTCTGGGGTGTGATGCAATCAGTGTGCTGCCCTTAAGCTGGCCCCTGGAGGGCATCCTGCCTCGTTGGTGATGTGCCTCCTCCTCCTCCTCCTCCTCCTCTCTCCTATCAGGCACCCACGTTTAGTCAGTTTTAGCTGAACACTGAGGAGGACGCACTACCTTAACTTGTAGCTTTAGCTGAACACTGTGCAGAGGTCACACTACACTAACTTGTAGCTTTAGCTGAACACTGTGAGGAGGACGCACTACACTAACTTGTAGCTTTAGCTGAACACTGTGCAGAGGTCACACTACACTAACTTGTAGCTTTAGCTGAACACTGTGCAGAGCTCGCAAAAAACTAAATTGTAGCTTATTTAGCTGCTTGCGGTAGTGATAGGATCAGGAAAACACCACCAACCTTCTACAGGTAGCTTTAGCTGAACACTGTGCAGAGGTCGCATTACACTAACTTGTAGTTTTAGCTGAACACTGTGAGGACGATGCACTAGCCTAACTTGTAGCTTTAGCTGAACACTGTGAGGAGGACACACTACACTAACTTGTAGCTTTAGTGAACACTGTGAGATGGACTAACTACCCTAACTTGTAGCTTTAGATGAACACTGTGCAGAGGTCACACTAAACTAACTTGTAGCTTTAGCTGAACACTGTGGAGGACGCACTACACTAACTTGTAGCTTTAGCTGAACACTGTGCAGAGCTTGCAAAAAACTAACTTGTAGCTTATTTAGCTGCCTGCGGTAGTGATAGGATCAGGAAAACACCACCAACCTTCTACAGGTAGCTTTAGCTGAACACTGTGCAGAGCTCACAAAAAACTAACTTGTAGTTTTAGCTGAATACTGTGAGGAGGACGCACTACACTAACTTGTAGCTTTAGCTGAATACTGTGCAGAGGTCGCACTACACTAACTTGTAGTTTTAGCTGAACACTGTGAGGAGGACGTACTACACTAACTTGTAGCTTTAGCTGAACACTGTGCAGAGGTCACACTACACTAACTTGTAGTTTTAGCTGAACACTGTTCAGAGGACACTATACACTAACTGTAAATAGTCTAGCTGCCTGACTGTGGTACTAATAGGATCAAAAGAACACCAGCAATTTTCTTCAGGTAGCTGTAAATACTGTAACAAGACAAGCCTGCCTGTCAGGAAGATAACAGGAATGGATCTATCTAAACTGAATTCAGTGTGTGTGTGTGTGTGTGTGTATATATATATATATATATATATACACACACACACACACACACACACACACACACACACACACACACCACCTGGGATGCATATATATACACAATACACTGTAAGTGCAGCTAACTCACTGACTGTCCTGCCTAATCTTTCTAACTCAAATGAAATGACACTGTCTCTCTCTAAGCACGCCGGAACACGCTACACAGGGCCACCGTGCAGGCGGCCTTATATAGTGTGGGGCGTGTTCTAAACCCCCCTGAGCCATAATTGGCCAAAGCCACCCTGGCTTTGGCCAATTACAGCTCTCTACTGACGGCGCTGTGATTGGCCAAGCATGTGGGTCATAGTGCATGCTTGACCAATCATTAGCCAGCAATGCAATGAATTATGGGCCGTGATGCGCCACACGAATTTGGCGCGAACGGCCCATATCGTTCGCAATTCGGCAAACGATCGAACAGACGATGTTCGAGTCAAACATGGGTTCGACTCGAACGCGAAGCTCATCCCTAGTTATGTGTAGGAGGCTCTCACATGTGGCAGCTCTGTGGCTTAAAGGTTAGAACTTCTGCTTGGTATCCCTGAGCATCTGGGTTTAAATCCCAAACATGCTTCTTCATGTAGAGAAGTTGTCTCATCTCCCAGGTCCTATAACTATGTCTAAATGTAATATTTATGTGTAGGAGGGTTCCACCACTATTGTAAGTCTTTTCCAGATACCCTATTTAGCCAAAAGTATTGGGACGCCTGCCTTAACACACACATGAACTTTAATGGCAGCCCAGTCTTCGTCCGTAGGGTTAAAATTTGATTTGCCCCACCCTTTGCAGCTAGAACAGCTTCTGGGAAGGCTGTCCACAAGGTTTAGTGTGTCTATAGGAATGTTTGATCATTCTTCCAGAAGTGCATTTGTGAGGCTAGGCACTGATATTGGATGAGAAGGCCTGGCTCGCAGTCTCTGCTCTAATTCAGCCAAAGGGTGTTCTATCGGGTTGAGGTCAAGACTCTGTGCAGGCCAGTCTAGTTTCTCCACCCCAAACTCCCTCATCCATGTCTTTATGGACCTTGCTTTGTGCACTGGTGTGCAGTCATGTTGGAACAGGAAGGAGCTATCCCCAAACTGTTCCCACAAAGTTGGGAGCATGAAATTGTCCAAAATGTCTTGGTATGCTGACGCCTTAAGAGTTCCCTTCACTGGAACTAAGAGGCCAAGCCCAACCCCTGAAAAACAACCCCACATCATAATCCCCCTTCCACCAAATCATTTGGACCAGTGCACAAAGCAAGGTCCATAAAGACATGGATGAGTGATTTTGGGGTGGAGGAACTTGACTGGCCTGGACAGAGTCCAGTGGAGTCCTGTAGGTCAGGCCTTCTCGTCCAACATCAGTGCCTGACCTCACAAATGCACTTGGAAGAATGGTAAAACATTCTGACACACTCCTAAACCTTGTGGACAGCCTTCCCAGAAGAGTTGAAGCTGTTATAGCTGCAAAGGGTGGGCCAAATGAGTTTTGAACCCAATACTAATACTGGGATGCCATTAAAGTTCATGTGTGTATAAAGGCAGGTGTCCCAATACTTAGGCCAATATATTGTATATGACTTAATCACAAACAAACTGAAAAGTGACAACCTCTTAAGTGTCATATAAATAATAAGCAAAATTATTCTAATGTGAAAAAATTAAACAGTGTATAAATTGGTAACATAAAAGTCCAATAAAATAGTGACGTAGTGATATGTGTGATGCTTCACAAATAATACAGATCTTCAGTGAGCAAAAATCTTCCACCACACCGCTGTGCACTGTGATCTCCTCTCCCCTTCAGCGAGCAGACTCACCAGCTATTTTTGCCTTACACTCTCGTGCTTGGCTCACAGGCTATTCCCACACAGTAGGGGGTACAGTGATAATTTCCACTCAATTCCTGTTGGATATCCAGAGCATATGCTAGCGTACTCTCCACATGAAACAAAGAAAAGCGAAGCAATAGTGCAGTAACGCAACAAACTTTAATAAAAATAACACTCTCCTCCACCATTAAACTCACATTTCAAAAACTTGAATCAAGCAGAATAGCACAGCACACATGGTCATCACCAAAAAACACTCTCCAAATAATAACCGGACGTATGGTGGTCACGGCGGACCCAGGCAGTCGGATGTTCGGATGACTCTCACCCGTTCCTCGCGTCTCCTGGAGCCGCTTCCCCGCTTTCCCGTATGGCGCCTCCTATCTCAGCGTCCTACGTCTAGCGCGTCAGATTGCCTCGTAGCCACGCCCCTGGGGATATGCTACTAATGCCCTGAACCTTAGAGAGAGAAGGTACCTTGTCCCTAGTGCGTGTAGGATTCCTGTTATATATACACTTCCTAAAATTCACAAGGACGCCAAATTACCACCAGCGCGCCCGATTGTAAACGGGATAGGATCTGTCACGGCGAGGTTGGGAGAGTACCTAGATAGGTTTCTCCAGCCAAGTGTAAAAAACACTAAGGCGTATCTACGAGATACCACCGACCTACTCCAAAGATTGGGGGAGGTCTGTTTGAACCCTGCCGCTGACATCTTTTTAGTGACAGCAGACGTGTCCTCATTATATACGATCATTCAACATGAGGACGCCTCCCTGTCATTGAATTGGGCCATGAGTAGGAGAGAGGACATTCCAGACATGCAGAAGAGGTTTGTGGGCCAGGCCCTAAACTTCTGCATGTCACACAATTATTTTTGGTGGAATGGGCACTTTTTCTCCCAACGGGTTGGCGTGGCTATGGGGGCTAAGTTTGCCCCCAGCCTCGCCAACCTGTTCATGGCTGAGTGGGAAGACAGATTCATTTTCAGTAAATCTTTTCCCCAGCTGAGATTCTATCGAAGGTTCATAGATGATCTCCTGTTCATCTGGGAGGGATCTAGAGAATCTGTTGAAGAATTTTTGAAATACCTCAACACCAATAATAACAACATCAAATTGGAGGCCCAGATTAGTGAAACATGCGTCAATTTTTTAGATGTGTCCATTGAAAGGAAGGAACAGTCTCTGGTGACTAGTGTATACTTCAAACCAACGGACCGGAACAGTTTCTTATCCATCAGGAGTGGTCATCACCCCGTATGGATAAAGAATATTCCGAAGGGACAATTTTTGAGGGTCCGTCGAAATTGTACAGAACAAGGGAAGTATTACACACAGGCAAAGGTTTTAAAAGAGAGATTCCTCCAGAAAGGGTATTCAGAAAAATCCATGGATGATGTCATAGAACAGGTAGCTAATATACCAAGGGAGGACTGTTTGAAAAAGAAAGAAAGGACTAAGTCTGAGGAAAAACATCAGTGGAGTTTCATATCCAACTATCATAGTCAATATAGAGAGATAGAGACCATTTTTAAAAAATATTGGTACATACTCCGTAGGGATCGACATCTAGGAGAGATGTTACCCGAAACCCCTAAGTTCATCTATAGAAGGGCCCCCAACTTTGGAGACAAAGTGGTAAAGAAAATTCTTGACCCCCCAGTTCAACCATCAATTAAAATTAACCTTAAAGGTTTTTTTCCATGCAACAAATGCATATGTTGTAGAACAGTGAGGAACAGGAGTAGGAGTACGAAGAGTATCACTAATCGAGCAAATGAAACTTTTGAAATCAAGGAGTTCATTACATGTAACTCATCATTTGTAGTATATTTGATGTGGTGCCCATGCGGCCTGTTCTATATAGGACGAACCAAAAGACTACTAAGGGTTCGTATTTCTGAGCATTTAACCAATATAAAAAATGGTTTCAAGTATCACAGCGTGTCCCTCCATTTCAAAGAATACCATAACCAGGACCCCAGTTTATTACAATTTTGCGGGATAGACATTGTATATCCATCGTGGAGGGGTTCAAACAGAATAAGGGATCTGTCCCAACGAGAAACCCGATGGATATACCTCTTTAAATGTCTTTTTCCGGGGGGTTTAAATATAGAATTGGACCTCAACTGTTTCATCAATGATTATTGATAATGATTGGTGGGCGGTTGATGACCGGTTGGGGTCCTTCTGTATTTGTCACCCTAAATATAGAGAGGCTAAGAATCCATAACACCAACGCAATTATGAGATTCACCTACTAAGGGGGGTGACAGGGAGGGGGGACAGAGTGGATAATAATATGCTGCACTTCGATAACTGTGGAAGGTGCACCATAGATAAAAAATTGTGTGTCTGGGATGGACCGTAATGGGTTAAGTTTTTTATTTTTATTTTTATTTTTATTTTTATTTTTATTTTTAATAATTTTTATATTTTTTTATTCATTTTTCCAACCATTCAGTTTTAATATTAATGACAGTCTTTTATAGAAATAAAAAAGATATAAATTTCAAAAAGTATATATTTTTTTAAATGTTTTTTGGGATGACACTTAAGACCTGCAATATAGAACACATGTAAAGATGATTGGTGACCCGCACGGCCTATGACATGAGCTCACGGGATTACCAAGTAGTTCTCTTGCAGATATATAGTGTCATACTCAGCACTTGCAGTAACTGAAGCTCTTAAATGCATGTTAACTTGTGTATACTAAGCAATGTACACGTATGGTGCGAGCGGAGACACAGGGAGTGCGCAGGCGCGGTGTCACCAATACCGCGTCATACGAGAGAGGAGGGTATTTAAGAAAGATTGCCAGATAGCGCAGCCAATCCCATGAATAAGTCCCTTGTGACGAAACATGTAAAAGAAAAAAAAAAAAAAAAAAGGGGCGTGGCTACGAGGCAATCTGACGCGCTAGACGTAGGACGCTGAGATAGGAGGCGCCATACGGGAAAGCGGGGAAGCGGCTCCAGGAGACGCGAGGAACGGGTGAGAGTCATCCGAACATCCGACTGCCTGGGTCCGCCGTGACCACCATACGTCCGGTTATTATTTGGAGAGTGTTTTTTGGTGATGACCATGTGTGCTGTGCTATTCTGCTTGATTCAAGTTTTTGAAATGTGAGTTTAATGGTGGAGGAGAGTGTTATTTTTATTAAAGTTTGTTGCGTTACTGCACTATTGCTTCGCTTTTCTTTGTTTCATGTGGAGAGTACGCTAGCATATGCTCTGGATATCCAACAGGAATTGAGTGGAAATTATCACTGTACCCCCTACTGTGTGGGAATAGCCTGTGAGCCAAGCACGAGAGTGTAAGGCAAAAATAGCTGGTGAGTCTGCTCGCTGAAGGGGAGAGGAGATCACAGTGCACAGCGGTGTGGTGGAAGATTTTTGCTCACTGAAGATCTGTATTATTTGTGAAGCATCACACATATCACTACGTCACTATTTTATTGGACTTTTATGTTACCAATTTATACACTGTTTAATTTTTTCACATTAGAATAATTTTGCTTATTATTTATATGACACTTAAGAGGTTGTCACTTTTCAGTTTGTTTGTGATTAAGTCACATATGTATGCACATTTTTATAATTAGCGCTGCTATCTGATTTCACTTGGAGGGAGGGCAGTCATTAGTGAATCATTTATCATTATTTTTGCATTGGTTTAATTTAAGCAGCAGCTGTCAGTGAGGGGTAGGTCTGTGAGCGCAGCGTTTGGCACATAGGAGAGGGCGGTATTCCTGTGTACCATATCAAGTGACAAATATATTGTATATACAATATATTGGCCTAAGTATTGGGACACCTGCCTTTATACACACATGAACTTTAATGGCATCCCAGTATTAGTGCATTGAACCAACATCCCAGGTGCTGCTAGATCAGTGGTTCTCAACTCCAGTTCTCAGGACCCCCCCACAGGCCAGGTTTGCAAGATAGCTGAAATACATCACAGGTGATATCACTGATTGCAGCTCAGTGATTGCAGTATTCTAGTCTGCAACTCCCCAAGGTAATACTTAAAATCTGGTCTGTTGGTGGGTCCCGAGGACTGGAGTTGAGAACCACTGTGCTAGATAGAACTGCTACCCACTTAGCTACCAGGCAGCCTCGAGGCAGCTACCGTGGGTAGCAGTTCTGTCTAGCAGCACCTGGGATGTTGGTTCAATTCCCCAACATGCTAATGCTTGTGTTGAAGTTTATATGTTCTCCATGTGTGGGTTTCTCACCACAATCCAAAGACATGCCGGCATTTTATTTGTCTCTTGTCAAAATTTAGACTTTAGATTGGAAGCTCATTGCAGCCAGGGACTGATGTTAATGTTTGTTAGCGCTAATCATGCCCAGGGACTTGGACATTTAAAATTTTAGGGTTTACACCACACAGGTACATATGCTTAGAAAACTGTTGCTTTGTTTATGTGGATGCAAATGGCCTTCGATCTTTGGCCTGTAGTTGGAGATTTTTTTTTTTTTTTTTAAATGATTTTTATTGAGTTTTGCATGTTATACATAGAGTACAGTGTTACACCGTTATGTTGTACCATATTACATTAACATAGGTATATCTATTTTATTTAGACAATCTAATTCTTCAAGATGTTATTAAGGTAATGGTCTCGTGAGGCGTATTAATATCATTATTATAGTTATAGCTGAATAACATGTTATCCATATGCGGATATAATATTGCTGGAAATTTAACGTATAAAGAAAATAATAACATAAAGGGAGGGAAGGTAGGAGGGAGGGAGGGAAGGTGGGAGGGAGGGAAGGGAGTAGGGAGGGAAGGGAGTAGGGGAGGGAGGGAGAAGGTTGAAGGAGGTTCATCCATGGTCTGATCTCATGTGGACATAGTGGAAGCATCTAGATTTTGAATAGTTCATCTAATATTTGTTAAAGTCAGTTACCTTTAAACCATGTTGTCCAAATTTTCCAATTTTTATCAAACTTTTCTTTTTGGCCATTCTTAATGGCTATCAGAGATTCATAAACATAATGTGTCTGGGTGTTTGTGAGGACTTCGGATACATTTGGAGCTCTGTCTGCCTTCCAATGTTTGGCTATTAGTGTTCTTGCAGCTAGGAGAATATGTGTGATTACAGTTTTGAATTCAGGTGGGAAATTTTCAATACCCACATTTAAAATTGCCAAGCTTGGTTTAGGGCGGGTCAGAATTCCCGTAATGCTAGAAATAAACCGGAAGACAGAGCTCCAAAAGCTATTTAGGTGCCTACAGGACCAGAACATATGTAATAGGTTACCTATGGAGCCACATTTTCTCCAGCATAGCGGGGAGCCATTGTTTCCAAATTTTAAAATCCTGTAAGGTGTAAGATACCAGCGTAATGCAATTTTCTGGGAAAGTTCCCAGTGGTTGACACATTTTGAAGCTTTGTAGAGTGATCTAAATGCACACTGCCACTGTGAGTTCGCAATGCGCACGTTTAGATCTGTTTCCCATTTCTGGAAAGGTTGAGATTTGATAAAATCTAGTTTACTTTGAAAAATGTTGTAGAACAGAGAGATACCTTTTGGAGGAGTGGGTTTCGAGGTGAGATATTTCCACGCCTCTTTAGGTAGGTATATATGGTATAATTTAATAGAGCGTAGGAGATGAGCTATTTGATTATATTTATATTGATCTGTAGGGCATAGATTATATTGGTCCTGCAGTGTGGTGAAGGGGATAAGGGAGTTATTGGAATATAAATCCGTGATAAATTTTATACCTCTGTTGTGCCATTCTCCCATGTTAAGATTGGGGATGGCTTGAGAGATAATTGCTATGGGTATAGGGATTTCCTGGAGTTGGGGTGGCGTGGTTGGGTTTTTACATAGGTCTCTCCATGCAGATAATGATGCTTGGAGGGTGAGTGGGAGGGTGTGTAGTGGGTGGGGTTTCCACACATCGAAAAGTAGGAAACATTGTAGGTTGTTATAAGGAATCAGAGTTCTTTCAATTCCGCACCATAGGTTGTCAGATGTTGGGTCAAACCATTCTTTAAGTTGTGTAAGAACTGCAGCACGATAATAGTCCCTAATGTCCACCAGTCCCATCCCTCCCGCTCTTCTATGTTTGACCAGGAGGATTTTAGAGCATCTTGGTCTCTTGGATTGCCAGATGTATCTGGAAAGTAGAGTATTTAAGGCTTTGATATGTGTGTTGTGTATTGGGACAGCTAATGTTCGGAATATGTATAGTATTTGGGGTAAGATTAACATTTTGAATGAGGCAAGACGGCCCGACCAAGTTAGTTCTATTTTTGCTAGTCTGTTTGTTTCTTTGGTGAGTTTAGTAATTAAAGAGGAGTAGTTGGTTTCTGCTAGGTCATTTGGGTTTTTGGTCAATGTAAGACCTAGGTAGGTGATGCTCGTCTTGCTCCATGTATAGGGGAAGGATGTCTGAAGTTCGGATTTTAAGGAGGGGGGGTATTCCTAAATCTAGTATAATTTTGTAAAATTGACTTTATAATATGAGATGTTGCTAAACTCATTTAGGGTATTGTGTGCATGGCTTAATGATATTTTGGGTTGAGAGAGGAATAAGATGATGTCATCTGCAAATAGATTTATGTTGTGTGATTTCCCTTGTATGGAGAAGCCTAAGATTTTCGGATGTGTTCTGATTCTTTCTGCAAGGGGTTCGATCAGTAGGTTAAAAATTGAGGGGGAGAGGGGACAGCCCTGTCTAGTCCCGTTTGATATGTTGAAGGTGTCAGATAGTAAATTAGATGTAAAGACTTGTGCACAGGGAGAAGAATACAATGCCCGTATAGCAGATAGGATGGGGCCAGCGAACCCGTATTTTTGCAGGGTTTGGTTCATGTAACCCCAATGTATCCTGTCGAACGCCTTCTCCGCATCTAAAGAGAGGAGCAGAGAAGGCGTCCGACACGACCCGGCATGTTGTATTATGTTGATGACCCTTCTGGTGGCATCGGCCGGTTGTCTTCCTGCCGTGAAGCCAGATTGGTCGGGTTTTATAAGAAGTGGGAGGATTGGAAGCAGTCTGTGGGCCAATATTTTTGCATAAAGCTTAACATCAGTGTTAAGTAATGATATTGGCCTGAAGTTGGCCGGGGAGGTAGGCTCCTTACCAGGCTTTGGGATAGTTACTACATATGCTTTAAGCATTTCTGGGGGAAACGAGGCAGAGGACACCGCAGCAGAGTATACTGTTTGCAGGGTTGGGGCTAGTATGGATTGGAATGCCTTATAATACCCATTAGGGAGGCCATCTGGGCCTGGAGATTTACCCAGGGGGAGTGATCGTATCCCCCTTTGGATCTCAGACTCAGTAATGGGGGCATTAAGGGTCTCAAGTTGTGTATGAGATAGAGAAGGGAGATTGAGTTGCGCTAGAAAAGCCTGAATTTTCTCCTCAGTTGGCTGTGGAGTGTCAGGGTCTGTTTTCAGATTGTATAGCGTAGAGTAGTATTCAGCAAAGGAGTTTGCTATGTCTTTGGGATTGTAAATGTTGTGTTTAGTGATGGGGTGTGTCAAGAAAGGAATTTTGGACTTGGTTCTAGCTATCTTGAGCCTCTGGGCTAAGAATTTGCCTGCACGGTTGCCCGATGAGTAATGAGACATTCTAAGGTATTGTATGTGTTTGTCATATCTTTCGATCAATAGGAGTCTGAAATCCAAACGGAGCTGGGATAATTTTTGGGCATTGTGAGGGGTAGGGTTTTGTTTGTTTACTGTCTCCAGGTCTTTGATATCATTGATTAGTGAGTTTAGCTTTTGCGTCCTCTGCCTCTTCTCCCTTGCACTTATCTGAAGCATCAACCCTCTAACAAACACTTTATGGGCGCACCACAGTACTGCCGGATCTGACACCGAACCAGTATTGGCTTCAAAAAATTCAGTTAGGTTTTTACTTCAATTCTTAACATGCTGTGGCATTTGAAGAATACGTGTGTTGGCTCTCCATATATATGCCGGGCTTGGAGTGTGCCCCTCCATCACCGTGATCGATACAAGAGCATGGTCAGACCATGTGATGTCATGTATGGTGGAGGAGGACACTGCCTGCAATAACATTTTATCAACCATAATCAAATATATTCTGGAATATGAATTATGTCTAGCAGAATGAAAGGTGTAGTCCTTCTCATTTGCATGTTGGCAGCGCCATACATCGAATATATTTTCCGAGTGTAGCAGAGGCTGAAGTGAAGGAGGAGGACGCTTGGCCTTGGAGGTAGTGTCCAAAGAGTGGTCAGGTGCTATGTTGTGGTCTCCACAGACAATCAGAGATCCCTGTTGAACGGTAGAAATTTTACGGTAGAGTCTCCTCAGGAAACGGAGTTGGTGAGAGTTAGGAGCATATAGGTTAGCGATGGTAAAGGGTTTGTTATTAAGCTTTCCTATGAGTATTATATATCTTCCAGCTGGGTCTACGTGTGTTTCCAAAAGATGAAAGGCTACAGAGTCTCTAATAGCGATAAGGACCCCTTTTTGTTTCGAAGGAGCTGAGGCTAGAAAAACATGAGGAAATTGCTGGTGTTGAAAATGTGGGTTATTACCAGTGGCAAAGTGTGTCTCTTGAAGGCATAAGACATCTGCTTGGAGCTTTATTGCTTCTTTCCATACAGAAGCTCTCTTGGCCGGGTGGTTGAGACCATTTACATTAAATGAAACTATTTTAAGCGCCATTTAGAGTAGTATGGGGAGTGGTGCGTGTAGTACCTTGGTCTCTTTGGAGTAGTCCATCTAGTTTTGATGAGTCGACGTTGGTTGGGCTGGTTGTTGCTTCTCAGGTCCATTTTGATGAGGATGTCCACTTGGAGCTCAGACAAGTAGAGGGAGAGAGAGATCAGAGTAGGGGAAAAAATAAAAGATAATTGTAAAAAAAACAAGTATTGCAAAATAACTGTGGGGTTGAACTTGCATCTGAGGGCACAGCAAATGCCCATATCTCAAGCGGGGGGGAACTTTGGTACATGCTCCAGGCCTTAGCAGGAACCTTGATGCGGTGAAGTAGAATTAGGTTTTATATTTGGGTGTTTTTGAGTTGTTTCGTTTGGTACTGCTCTTTCTGGACACTGTTTGCCATTCGTACTGAGTGTCGAGTTTTGCAGGGGGTGAGGGGCCCTCTGAGGGGCGAACGGGTAGTATGTCTAGTGATCGGAGCAATTTGAGTCCCTCCTCCACGTCTGTGATTACCGTAGTGTTACCATCATGGGTGACTGTTAATTTCACGGGGTATCCCCACCGATATGGTATATCGTGGTTGCGGAGAGCTTTGGTCACCGGCAATAAGGCTTTTCGTTTTTGCATGGTGAATTGTGAGAGGTCAGTTGGAGATGTGCAAACTTTTCTGGGGGTTGTTGGTTTTTACGGAACGCAGACATGAGTTGTTCCTTGGTCTGGTAAAAGTGCACTCGCATCAGCACGTCCCTGGGTATGTTGTCAGGGAGGTGTGCTGGTTTTGGGAGTCTGTGAATGCGGTCTATATAGATTTCATTATCTGGGATGTTAGGTAAGAAGGTTTGGATTAGATCCTGTGCATATTGCTGGAGTTGTGGGGGAAGAACATTTTCAGGGACCCCTCTAATCTTAATGTTGTTTCTTCTTGACCTGTCTTCAAGGTCGCCGACCTTTGACCTAAGCCATGTAATCTCATCAGACTGGTCGTTATGGGCGTCAATCAGAGTATTGTGAGATGCTGCAAAATCCCCCATTTTATCCTCTATGTGATCAACTCTTCTCCCTATAGCTCCTAGTTCAGATTTAAAGTTGTGTACACATTGCATCATATCTGTATGCATAGAGCTGCGTAGGGAGACAAGCATATCTTTTAAGGTGGTGTCTGATACAGGCTTACCCGTTGTTGGGAAGGCTGTGAACGGGTCCACCAGCTCCCTTGTGTCCTCCATGGTATCCGGAGTCATGCTGCCTTGCTGAGTATCCTCCGCCAACCGAGGTTTGGACTTTGCTGGGCTGCGGGACATGGGTGTGGAGGCACCAGGAGAGCTGTGCTTGGAGCCTGCTTGTGAGCCCGGGCTGGAGAACGCAGACCTCGCGCTGCCTGTGGGGGAAGGAGGATCTCGCATGGCGCCGGCGCCATCTTGGAGAAGGCCGCGGTCTTTCATCTGGAAGAAATCCGGTAATTTCTTCAGCTGATCGTTGTCCTTTTTCCTGCGGGTCATCTTGCGATAGTTGCAGGGCTTTTAGGCTCGTTTTTGAGGTTGAGCAGGGTCGTTGTGTCGTCCCCAAGGCTTCGGTTCCTGAAGCTGGAGCGGAGCTGTGGGTTTAAGCGTCCATTCAGCTGCGCGGTAGCCACGCCCCCCTGTAGTTGGAGATTTGATGCACATAGCCAAGGGCTAACACAGTTGCGAATAGTATTATGTGTTCCTGCTCATCAGGTGCAAGCACTTTAGACATACATGAAGAGGTAGATTGAAAGATACTGGTGGGTGTGTAATTCTATTGGGTGTGTCAGTGTGCTAACAATACAACCTCTCTTATATAAAGGCCTGCAGTAGGGAGGTTCGTTTGGCCTGAGAGGGTCAGGTTTTTTGCTGTGATTTGTGGGGGAGAAGGAATGATATTGTGCCTATTGACAAATGCCCAACTAGGGATATTTGCTGAAATTCTTGTGCATTTTTTCAATCAAAAGTGGGTTTATGTGGCCATGCTGTCAATGTTGTGTGTATTGTTCCTGTCTGTTCATGCAAACATTGTTTGGAAGCATCTGCTGACCTTCTACTCTTTTTGATCTCGTTTAAATGTGTACACCAAAATGCAGCTTCCAGCAGAACATGGTCACCAATATATGTATGTGTGGATTGTGGGCTGGTGGTGGGTGTTTTGAATAAGTCTTTTTTAATATTATGTTTGCTTTGTAAGAATAATGACTGTTAAGTATGTTTCTGTAATCTTTCAGATAAAAATGTGATGTGTTGCCCATTATACACTGAAAATAAAGCTGTGTCCGCTCTAAGGTTTTGTCAAATTTTAGATTGTAAGCTATCACCAGGGCCCTTAAAATCCTATTGCTAAATGTAGCACCAAATATCCTCTCAATTTTTTTGAAGCTAGTAAATGAATGTACTTTTTTTTTTTTTCTGCTGGTAAAATAAAAGTACATTATTGAGCTTTGTTGTGTTTTTCTTCTACTTTTCTTTCTCTTTAGTTTTTGTGGGTGGTGGTGGTTTTGGGAAAGTGCAATATCGCTTATATCTTATTTCAATATGTATTTGTGCACCAAAAAACGAATCTCTTCGCCCTGGTTCACAATGATGCTACTTTGAAATCGCGCTACTTCACTCGAAGTAGCACAATTTCAAAGTAGCAAGGTCAGCGTGATTTCAGGTGCTACTTGATAGACATCCGTGTGGCTTCATACACAGATGTCTATTGAAGTCGCACCTGAAATCGGCAAAAGTAGTGCAGGAACTACTTTAGCAAATTGGTGCGGCGCCACAAAATCTGTGTTGCATCGATTGGAACAGTGCCATTGCTGCCAATAGTCATGCGATTTGATCTCTCAAATCGCATGACAAATCACTCCAATGTAAACCTAGGCTTCTGCACACCTGCAAGTAAATGATAAAGGTGGAATCTTTATATATAACAGCTGTGGAGAATTGCAGGTAATGAATTCAGCTGGTGGAAAGGCAGTGTTGTATGTGTCAGCTTTAGTTCACATTGGTGCGATTTAACATGTCAAAGCGGTGGCAATTGCACCTTTTTTGGTGCGACTTTGGGGTGCAATTTGTATTGATATCAGTGCAGAAACCTGCACAGATATCTCTGAAATTCCCCCTGCAGTCGGGACTGACATGCAGGAATGAAATTGTGTGATTTCAGCTGAACGATTTCCTCCTGTCAATGTCAACCTGGGTGTAGTGATATAAATATACAACACTGGGCTCAAACTGGGCCTTTTGTTTTTGTCATTCACCTGCTGCTATCCCAGGGACACCATTTCTTATTGAATGCCTTTTAAATATTATTAGTAGAAATACAAATTTGCATGTCTGCAAATAAACAAAAATAATAAAATTCTAATCGTGGTCGTGATCAAATATTCGCAGCAACGATCAAGAGTGTGGTTTAGCCTTCTGACCCAGAAATAAATCATTGTAATCACCCGGAAGTTCCTGTGCTGGTCAGGATCTCCATCTAGGTGGACATGGTGAGCTCCCTCTTTGTTTGAACACGCAAACACCGTTAAAGTCTATGGGACACGAACATGAATAATCAAAAGTGCTAATTTTAAAGGTTGATATGCAAGTTATTGTCATAAAAAGGGTTTGGGGACCCAGCTCCTGCCCCAGGGAACACGTATCAATGCAAAAAAAGTTTTAAAAACAGCCATTTTTTCGGGAGCAGTGATTTTAATAATGCTTCAAGTGAAACAATAAAAGTGTAATATTCTTAAAATTTCATACCTGGGGGGTGTCTATAGTACGCTTGTAAAGTGGCGCATGTTTCCTGTGTTTAGAACAGTCTGACAGCAAAATGACATTTCTAAAGGAAGAAAAAAGTGCTAGTGCCGGTGTTCTGCCGAGAAAGTTTCCCCAGCAGATAAGGACCCTGTACTGCATAGGCGCAGCGCTTGCGCAGTGCGAGCCACCGAAAATAGCCTAAGCTGAACACCTGTGAGTCAGCTGTACATGGTGCCTGTAACAGGGCCACTCGCGGGCTCGCTTCGCTCACCATGCTTCGGGCACGGCCTCGCTTTGCTCGGCATATTTTTATTCTAACTCTATGTCCACTTGGATGGTGGGGCTTGAACCTGGACTCAGGGCAGTATGTAGTGTGCAGGCGCCATGTAGAGCTGACGATCAGCTGTTCAACTTCGGAGACTTTCAGCGGCTCCATAGTCATTTGTACTGCGCAAGCTCAGCACATGTGCAGTACAGGGGGGTCCTTATCTGCCGGGGGAACTTTCTCGGCAAGACACCAGCTATTAATGAATTGTAGGTCCCGACAATACACATAAAAATTAATTGATATAAACGGCCTGGGATTCCCCCAAAGTCTATTACCAGGCCCTTTGGGTCTGGTATGAATATTAAGGGAAACTCCGAACCAAAATTAAAACAAGTGTGGGGTTCCCCCCAAATTCCATACCAGGCCCTTCAGGTATGGTATGCATATTAAGGGGAACCCCGTGCCAAAATTTAAAAAAATGGCATGGGGGTCCCCCTCAAAATCCATACCAGAACCTTATCCGAGCACGCAACCTGGCAGGCCGCAGGAAAAGAGGGGGGGATGAGAGAGTGGCCCCCCTCCTGAACCATACCAAGCCACATGCCCTCAACATGGGGAGGATGTCCCCATGGTGACCCCGCCCCCTCTGATGCCACGGAAACCCACGTAGCGTCAGAGGGGGGCAGGACCACCTGTACATGTCACTGGGTAACCCCGCGGTGTTTCCCCGTTTCATCAGAGGGGGCGTGGTCACCCGCGCACGCATGGGTAGCCCCGCCCTCAGCTTTTTAAGAACTGTCATTCAGCGGGCTTCTCCCATGGAGGCGGATCGTGTCATGGCGGCGTCTTTCTCCGTAACCTGGGATGAGGAAGGATTACATCGCTGGAATTTTTTTTTTCTTTTTTAATAAAGGACTTGTCCCATGCTGTGTCTGTGTGTTTTTTACAATTTTTGACACTTTTTTTGTGAAATGGTAGGAGTACAATGTACCCATTACCATTTCACACATGGGGGGGCCAGGATCCGGGGGTCCCCTTGTTAAAGGGGGCTTCCAGATTCCGATAAGCCCCCCGCCCACAGACCCCCACAACCACCAGGCAAGGGTTGTGGGGATGAGGCCCTTGTCCCCATCAACATGGGGACATCCTCCCATGTTGAGGGCATGTGGCCTGGTACGGTTCAGGAGGGGCCTGGTATGGAATTTGGGGGGACCCCCACGCCATTTTTTTTTTTTAATTTTGGTTCAGGGTTCCCCTTAGTATTCATGCCAGACCCAAAGGGCCTGGTAATGCACTGTGGGGGATCCCAGGCCATTTTTATCAATTAACTTTTTTGTGTATTGTCGGGACCGTCAATTCATTAATATCCGGCACTGGCGCTAGCACTTTTAAATGACTTTTTTTATCCTTTGAAATGTCATTTTGCTGTCAGACTGTTCTAAACATGGGAAACATGCTCCACTTTACAGGAATACTATAGACACCCCCCAGGTACAAAATTTAGAGGAATGTTACACTTTTATTATTTCACTCTAAGCATTATTAAAATCACTGCTCCCGAAAAAACGTCTATTTTTAAAACTTTTTTTGCATTGATACATGTCCCCTGGGGCAGGACCCGCGTCTCCAAACACTTTTTATGGCAAAGAACTTGCATATAAGCCTTCAGTGAGAACTTTGGATTTTGCAGGTTCGAGCCCCATTGACTTCCACTATTCCAGCATCTGTGATCTGAGAGGCATTATTGCCGGCAATAGCGCTGCTTTCCATTTGCGCTGAGTTTCTGAGAGTTGAAGTCTTTCTGGCCTTTTTTTGAGAGCTATTTTTTTTGTACTGCAGGATAATTTTTTGTCGCTATGGTAAATGACCCCCAATGTATTCCAATTGGGACTCAGCTTTTGCTCCTCTGCCAACATTGACAGATATGACACTATCAAAGACGTGTATATTTTTGCAGGTAATCTTACTTTTAAATACTTGTTTGACACTGATCGGGTAAGATCGAACCAAAATAAAGAACAGAAAAAATAAAACATTTTACAATGGAAGAGTTTTGGGCCCTTTGTGACATGATCCTCCTATTAGAAGAGTGATTTTACAAAGCATCAATCTCACTCACACCCTTACATCAAATGGCACTATGATTTCTACTATGCCACCTTCCTTTAGGAATAAATCCCCAAAATTCCCTGATTTGTGCCTAAATCCTAACGTCTGGGCTTTCCTTACATCTATGGTTAATGAAATAAAAAATACGAACGTCAAACCTGCTGTAAATAACTCCCAAACACCAAGCCATCCTTAGCCTCAAAGGCAGATCTAATATAATAATCAAAAGTTCAGGCAAAGGAGGTAACATGGTTATGACCCAACCACGAAATGAACATACAGTATGTGCCTCAACATACTTAATAACAACTTTCTATGTTAAGTTGCGCTATGCTCTCATATAAGTGAATTCTAGCATTAAACATTTTTAATGCTATATTTTATATGTAAAGCGACTCCGTGCATAAATGAGAAAATTGATTTGTTAATTATCACATTGTATCATGTTTTGAATAGTCCACTGTGTTAAAATGATTTTCAAACGTGAAACTGGCACACGATGCATCCAAGAGTCGTGGTTGAGAAAGATGAAACCTCCACCTCTACACACACTGCTGCTTACCGACTCCAAATGATCTCCTATTACAGGAGATCACACTCGCTTGTGGCTTAATACCCAGCCCAGGCTTTTAAGAGATGGAGCGATAATCCCAGCGTCTTCCCAGAGTATAATCCTTCAAAGGCACGTATTGCCACACAAAAGCTTCCATAGTGTAAAATCCTAGGTGGCTTTATTAAGTAAAAAGATATTGCACTTACAGTTTAAACAATAAAAGATTGCAATATAAACAGGCCGGCTCTCAATTGCAGACCATCACTCCGGGACCTGCATGAACGTGGTGACGTCAGCACGTCGCTTCTCCCTATGCATTTCATCACACCTGATGTTGTCCTGGGGCACAGGTGGCGTGCCAATTCACCACCTTATATCCTTCCAATTGTTCAGAGACTCCACCCCGGTCTGAGCTTTGGGTGATACATCCTTAATGCGCCATCTTGCAAAAAGTAAACCAAAGGTAACTGCTCCACCATAGCCGAAACCGTCTCATCTGTCTCAGCCATACAGGAGCAACCCCCCAGTATTGTGCAAAACTACTGAAAGTTTATTTAGTTAAAACTAATGTGTCAATTAGACATGTGCATTCGTTTTCGTCCTAATACATTTTTGTTCGAATTTCAGGTATTTTCGTTATCGTTTTAACAAACGATAATGAAAGTGCAGAATCCGAAAAATGAAAGATCCGACATAAACAAATGCTTTATCTTCATTTTTGTTGCAACAGTTCGATATAGATAGGAGATTCGACATGATGATAATAACAATCTGTGTCCGTCAAACCTGTGGTCTGAATGTGCCTAACTCTATTAGTCCAAGATTATTCTACATCATAGGCGTGCGCAGAGGGTGTGCCAGGTGTGCCTGGGCACACCCTTATAACCAAGGTTGCCAACCATGCAGTGTCTGTAAAAAGCCAGAGGCTACAGTTGCTCCATGTCTCTGCTGCCTCCTTAGCCAATGGTAACGACACCACACAGCCCCCTTCCCCGGCGTGCCTTATTTAACATTACAACAGAAGGTGCTGGCAGCTGGAGCAGGCAGGAGAGGTAGGAATAAACACAGCCTGCAGTGTGGGACAGACTTCAGTCTACCAGGAGAAGGTAAGCACCATGTAGTCAGTACACATACAAACACATAAATGCATGTGTGCTTGAGCTTTGGGGTGCACACCCTAATGGAATAGGTTGCGCACACCTATGTTCTACACAAATAGAAAAGATTCGACGTAGGGGAGAAAAGATAAATAAAAATGATGATGATGAATTGTTATTGCTTGATTGTAACCAAAGAGGAGGAGCAGTAAAATAGCTAGAACTAAGTACACACGTACTTTGGCTTATGGTGTCTGTTGAAAGTTCTAAGAAGATTCGACGGAGCAGGTAAACTATACGGCGTTGTACAGTTTAGCTGCTCCGTCGAATCTTCTTTGAACATTCAACAGACACCATAAGCCTTCAATGACAGATTCGACCTTAATTTGGATTTTCGGACGAATGCAATTTTTAACGAAAAACAAAATAAATAAATAAAAATGAATTTCGGGAGTAACTAAATAAATGTATTTTTCAGACGAAAATGAAATTCTGAAACGAAATATTTCAGTGTGCACGTGTCTAGTGTCAATACCTCAATTTGCCATGCATTTCTAACTACAGGCAAGATGTTTGATTGCTGGAATCTCCATTCAAATCTGGGAAAAAGCATCTAATAAGAAAGGAACCATATTGTTCACATAGATGGACCCAAAGTCCTCCACGTGCACAAATAAACTCTCCCTTCATGTAAAAAATGTGGAAAGGAAAAGCCCAAAAAAAGGACCCACAATTTAATTACATATGTCAATCTCTAATAAAAAATTTGATGCTGCAAGTGGACCAAATCACATCTCCGGTGACACCCAACTTACAGATCTTTCTGTCCCCAGTGGTGAAAGGAAGGCATAGGCAGCGTACTGACTCGCCCCTTTATGTTTCTCCAATCACTCGAAAACCACACCCCGGTCTATGCTTTGCATAGCACATCCCTAAATCGCCATCTTTTAAGGGGGCAAATGCCCACACTCTGCTAATTATGCTAAACAAAATAATAATAATGAAAATAAAAATAAATATAAACCAAAGGTCACCGCTTCGCCACAGCAAAAACTGTCTCGCCCAGCTAAACCCTATGGGAGCAACCCCCCCCGGTATTATACAAAACTATTAAATGTTCATTCAATTAAAAATGATATATTGATGCCTTAATTCATCATACATTGCTAAGGGCATGATACTAAACTACTAAAATCCCCTTTCAGATCTAGGGAAAAAAATAACCGGACAGGGAAAAAACATATCATTTATATAAATGAATCTAAAGTTTTATGCGTGTACAGATGCGCTCCCAATACATATAAAAAGATAGAAAAGAAAAAACCCAAAAAAGGAAAACCTCATTTATTACAAATATCAGTCTCTAACTAAGACTCAATATAAGTGAGCCGGAAGTGGAACAAATCACATCGTTGGGGACACCCAGCTTACAGGTTTCTGTCCCCAGTGGTGGAAAAAGGTAATTGTCTATTGTCAAAATCCACCATATAACCCTTATTGGAAACCTAGAGTTTGAAATAGCAAAATTACGCCACTATAAAATCGAGTCCTACACCAGTGGCATTCTTAGGATGACCCAAGCTGGTAAAAAATATTCATTCTATCTCCAAAGATTCTGCAAGATATTGCAAAACTCAGGAAGAAAGAAATACACTTAAAAAGATGTCCGACGAGAAATTAGCTTGTCATCTAAAAAAATTATAATAATAATAATAATAAATGTAGTCATCCCAAAACTCAAATCGGGTTTACAATGCAACAATCTGTATATTCAGGAATTGTCTATAAATGCATTGACGTCCACATCTATGTTGAGACCAAAAGCGGTGTTGCACCGTACTCTATGTATCCATGCCATTTCCAATTGGGATAGCTCTCTAACCAGGGAAATGCCCCTCCAATGACTGCTAAATTTATCGATACCTATAAATAAGGTGTTAGCTGGATCTTTGTTGTGGTATGTGGCATAGTGTTTTGAAACTGAATGGTATTTAAAACCATTTCTAATGTTGGCAATATGTTCACCCAAGCATACTGCATGGTGCGTTTGGTCCTACCTACGTATTGCAACCCACAGGGACATTGAAACAAATAAACCACATCCGTCGTGGAGCAAGTGATAAATGATTCAATTCTGTGCTCCACTGAGGTGCTCACTGAAACAAAAACATCCGTTCTCCTGCTTCTATTCCTATTTAGAGAACAGACTTGGCATTTTCGGCATTGATGATACCCTGTCAAATTTTGAAAAATAGCCAATTTTTTAGTGGGGGGATCCACAAAATTGGGGCAACCTTATCTCTAAGTAAGGGGACGTCCCTAAAAACCACCTGTGGATTGGTTGGTAAAAAAAAATCCTAATAACCCGATCATTGCCCAACAGATGCCAATGTTTACGGATGATCCTCTTTATTTGATAATGTTGGGTCGAGAAAGTGGTGATAAAGGGCACCAAAGGTGCTCCACCTCTGTTCTGCTTTTGTGTTTTCTACCCCAACAGGCTAGATCTATCAATTGTGCCAACCTGTTCAATAATACTTTGTAAGGAATTTGAATCATAGCCCTTTTCCACTAGTCTACCTTTTAAAACACCTGCCTGGACCCTATAGTCACCTATCTCTGTACAGTTGCGCCTCGTCCTTAAGAATTGGCTTCTAGGCACTGATTTTAGCCAGGAATCATGATGGCAACTGTCCAGAGGTATAAAGGCATTGTCGTTGTTAAATGTGTAATGGTACTGAAACTTTCTCCCCCCTTGGATATAGTTAAGTCCAGTAAGTTGATTTATTTTTGGTTTGCCATAGACAAACCTAATCACCCTATTGTTGTCATTAATGGAGGAAAAGAACTCATCCAACTGGGGGAATGTACCATCCCACAGGAGGAGGACTTCATCAATATACCTGATCCAGAAAGTCAAATAAGGACTTAGATCAGTATAGATGACATTCTCCTCCCATTTGGCCATAAATAAATTAACCAAGCTAGGTGCGTATTTGGCCCCCATTGCTACGCCACGTTGGCGATAGAATTGATTATTGAACCAAAAATTATTATGATTTGCCGTGAATTCCAGCAATTCCATAATAAAGTTCTGTTGATTAATTGGTATTTTAGACAAGGTTTCCAAATATTTCACAGCTATTAAACCTAGATTATGAGGTATAATCGTATAAAGGATGTGACATCTGCTATCACCAACCAAGTATTCTCTTTAAGTTTAAGTTGAGAAAGCAAATTGATCGCATGTAGTTTATCCTTAAGATACGATGACATTTGCTGGACAAGGGGCTGAAGAAAAAAGTTTATGTACTTGCCCACCAGGGACGTGATCGAGTCAATGCCACTGACAATCGGACGACCCGGAGGGCAAGTCAGACTCTTATGAATCTTGGGCAAATAATATAGAGCAGCTACACGTGGGGCTTTAGGTATCAAGAATATTTTCTCTTTATTGAGAATGTTATTATCTAGACCCTAGAACTTTTATTTTTCATACTCACAATTGGTTTCCTTACCTTGACGACCACTACCTCCAGGTACAGGGGTTCACCATGGGAACCAGGTGCGCACAGTCCTATGCAAACCTGTATCTGGGGGGGGTTGGAACATGAGCTGTTTGCTAGTGAGACCCTCATTATTATTTGGACCAGGCCCTCTGCTTGTTTCAATTAATTGACAACATATTTCTAATATGGACAGGTACAGTAGAGGCACTCAACAAATTTGTGAATTTAATTAACATCAACAAACACAACCTTCAATTAACCCTTAACAACCATCTTACCATGGTTATATCTATTGACCTACAGATTTACATAGACTCCAATCATTTTCTAGCCACTAACCTACACCGCAAAGATACAGCAGGCAATACTATCTTGCACGCGGCCAGTGCCCACCCCCAATCTTTGGTACACAGTATCCCATATGCACAATATATCCACCTTAGACTGAATTGTACCCAACTTAGTGACTTTAAAATACAATCAGCCCTTCTTAGACAACAGCTTTTGTTGCTAGGATACAGCAAAATCCCCACTCAGGAAGGCGTACAATAAAGCGCTTGCTCAGGACATAAACACACTTATATATAAAACTAATGTAGTTCAATTAGGAGTCAATTCCACCGTCAAATTTTCTACTAATATTCCTCTCAACACCAAGATCTTTGTCACATTTTACACAAACATTGACGTTTGCTTGTGAGCAATTCCATTATTTCCAAATACATCAACCCCTGAGATTGTCTTCCGGAGGAACATGTCCTTCCGAGACAAACTCACTCAAAGTCATTACATTCCTATCCAACGTAACAATGTATTACCCCAAGGTATTTACAATTGTGAAACAGTGTGATATGTGCCCTTGGGTGAATGAAGGCAACCATTTCACCCAACCCAATGGAGAGATTTTTATCCCATGTTTCCATGCCGACTGTAACATACAAGGTGTGGTTTACCCGATGTTTATTCACTGCAGATCGTTTTACGTAGGTGAAACGATCCTTTAACTCAAACGAAGAATCAATGATCACATTTTTTATTCCTCTAATGGAAAGCTGATTCATCTAGATCTTTATCACAAATTCAACACGTCATCAATATCATTTATTGTCCTAGAGGTCATCCCTTGTGACCCCAGTAAAACATGTATTTTACTGTTCAATCATTTACATGAACTTTTTGTCTATATGGACTGATGCTGAATGATGATTATATTTTATCACCTGAATGAATTACTGTAATCATGGTTATATACCGATTGTATACTATATTTGCTGAGAAGGCTCTGTAACAATAAAATATGCTTCCAACATTATTCATTATTCCTACTGTATATACATAAATTATTAAAGCTTTTTACATATTTACCAATTACTGATTGTATACTATGCACCACATTTAAAGTTCCAAACTCCTTTCCTTCTCAATTATACATAGGAATGGAGGCATTTAGTTATGTACACTATATGCCTCATTTAAAGTCCCAAAACCCTTCCTCTTTCATTATTGAACCAGGAATGGAGGTGCATAATTGCAGTCAGTATCCCTGACTATAGATTATTGGCACTATGTCAGACGGCAGACCCCAATTGAGGTATTCTGGGACACATATTGGGACCTATTGCATTTTACAACATTGTGTATTCATGTGTTTCATTTATATGGTTATGAGCCATTCACATGTGGCTGTATGTGAAATTTGATGGTTTGTCTTCTGCGCCCGGGACCTGCGATGCACTCCAGAGGTCCTCGCATCGGCACCATGCCTTCTGCACCTGACGTCAGACATCAGCTTCCTTGACGTCATGACGCCGATGCGTGGTTTACACACTGATATTCGATGTACGAGGATGTCTTTTTTGGCGCCATGCCTGGACAGACATCATTGCTCAGGTGTGACGCCTCTCCTTGTTGTAAGCGTTACGTGATGCTTGGAGGAACTCTCGGCTGCATCAGTGGTATATATTCCCCCTATCTAGGACCAAATATTTTTCAAAATGTTTTCCTTTTCCTCTTGGGACAACTGCACTTTGGTCAATGGACACAATATGCACCATGCAATATCAGGTACTTTATTTGGTACATATCGTTTTTTTGGTTTCCTTATTGTTCTCTTTGTTAGTCACTATTAGTGTCTATACTTTTTGTATTTTTGTATCCCACCTCACTTGGGAATGGTACCACTGATACATTCTTTATCCCACCATTGGGGTTTTAACTATTCGCCCAAACATTCTACTATATATTTTTCACCTTGGTGCCAGACACTCAAGTACACCTGTTTTACAGCTGGGCTTTATTTTAAACTTATTTTTAATTTTTATTTTTTTCTTCTCCTGGGATCTAGTGGCAGTCACATTTTATATACCTGTCGGCAATTACTATACTTGCCCTAATGATAATTCACATATATAAATAATTTTCTCAGAATTCTTTTGGACTGCCAGGTATGCCATCAACAAATACCCAATGGAGATATGCAACTTCTATCAGGTCTTTCTATGTGTGTTCCAACAGTCACGGGTATTACCCCCATAGCTCCCAGTGCAGACACTCACTGACAATTCTCATTTTATAGTACCACATTTTGAATCCCGGGCTGATTTGTGAGCATATTAAGGTAGGGATCCCACCTTTTTGGTGGGTTTCTTTCTCTCCCTTTCCCTTTTTCCTACATCTGGGTAAAACATCAGACTATATAATATCATTTTTATATTCTTTATAAATTTGCATCTTCTCCTAAGGAAGTGGAGCATACTCCATGAAACGCGTCAAGCTATTTGGATGCAATTCTTTCTGTTTGAACGTGTTTTTACTTTTCACTCATTTACATGAACTTTTTTTTTATCTATTATGGACTGATGATGATGATTATATTTTATCACCTGAATAAATTACTGTAATCATGGTTATATATCAATTTTATACTATATTTGCGGAGGAGGCTCTGACAATAAAATGTGCTTCCAGCATTATTGTTTATTATTCCTACTGTGTGTATATATATATATATATATATATATATATATATATATATATATATATATATATATATATATATGAATTATTAGGGTGCATAGTATACAGTAATAGGTAAATATGTAAAAAAAGATTTAATTTAAGGTCCCAAACTTCTTTACTTCTCTCTCGTGATCCTAGGGGCAGAAATTGGGATAAGAAAATCCTGCAGAGAAACCCTCTGGATAGAGACCTTAGATGCTACCAAACCACCAGGTTTAAATTAAGTTCTATTATATAGACCCTTCTTGCAATTTTATAATACTGGTCTCTTTTGACACACCGGTCTAAACTGTTCCTAGAAATGATGTCAAACAGCAGCTTTTAAATCATCCATACATTCTCCACATTTTTATTCACTCTTTTTCATTTTTCTTTTTGCCTTCCCTCCCTTCCCACCAACCTCCTCCCCCTTCCTCTCCTCCCCTTCCCTTCTTTCCCCCCTTTCTCCCTCCTTTTTTCCCCTTTACCCTTTTACCCCCCTCCTTCCCTTTCTTCCTTTTATTTTTTTCTCTGGTGTAGTTCCCCCTTTTTTCATTGTTAACATTCTTTCCCGGCTTAATATGTTGCTTGTTATTATACAGATCTTAGTGGTACAACATAAACATCGCTGCACACTTTTGCATATATTGACATATTTGTTTAACAATCTTTAAGTTTATATTTCCTCACAAGGGATATTGTTTAGAGCAGCTTTGTTCATGAGCCTACTTAGGTCTGTATTTTTTTAGTATGCCATGTTGGCCTTGTACTTTGTATTGTTATGCTAATGCTGTATGGTTAGTATTCAGATGGGGGAAGTGGCAGTCTGAGCCTTTGGCAGATATGCAACTGGGAGCTCCGTGTGTATCAGCCTCTGGCCACGGCCTCCCCGGGCTCTGAGCACTTGCATGCAATGCTTAGAGGCTCAGCTAGAGGGCGTTCTACCTCTGACCACCTCCATGTATCCCGGATGTGGCCTGCATTGTTCCGTCATGGGCATGTTGTGCACATGCGTGAGCTTGGTTGGTGGATCAATCAGTGGGTCAAGTGACGTCACACGCTGAGGGTGTGTATATATATTGTACAGGACACCGTGGCTGGGTCCTGGAAGGACGCTACGTTTCCCCTCTGTTTGGACTGTGGTCCCTTTAAGGGAACAAAAAGGGTTAACTCACCTGTCAGAGGAAGTGGGTTTAAAACAAGACAGGAAGCTGTAGGTGGGTGTGGATGAGTGTAGAGGAGATTGTGGACGGTGGATGGTGTTTTGTGTGCAGCAACAAAAGTGAACAGCAGTGTCCTGCCTGGAAGCCTCCTGGCAGGGGAAGCTACCTTCAACAGAAATCAATGACTGTTTTAACTGCGATAGCAGTTCTGGATTTTGCAAGTCGGTGAGACTGAAATCTTTCTTTTTGTTTTTGCTGCTGTAAAGCTATTTAAGTTCAATGAACCTCCTTTTGACTGAAAAGCCTGTGTCCTGTGATCTAGCTGGTTCCCCGAATGTTACAAGTGGAGAATGCGGGCAGGACAGAGTAACAGGCGTTTTCTTACTATTTTTTTTTTTTGCATTTGACTTAAACTGACATTTAAAGGGACAGTACAGTGGATTTATGTCCTGGGTTAAAGCTGCCCAAACCCTGAAAGCTGAAGCAATGGAGGAGCTAATTAAACAGCTGTCCCTGGCTAATATGCAAGCGCAGACTCGCAATGAGGAAGCTAATCAGCACTTAGCAACCCAACTGGAGGTACAACAAACGCACCACAAAGTGGCGCTGGCTCTGCAGCAAGAAAATACTCGCCTGTTGGTAGCCCAGTTGGCAGCCCAGCAAGCGCCCAGCAAGGGGTTATGCAGGCTCAGGTAACTGCCTTAAAAGAAGCAGTGCAGCAGCTTTCTCAGGGCTGCGAGCAAGCGGCTGTTGCCCCTGGCAACCAGGTGACTGTGAGGGCAAGTCATTTTTTGTATAAGTTGTCCCTGAGTGATGTAGAGGCATTTCTTGCTACATTTGAGAGGATGGCAGAGAGAAGGGTGGCCCCAGGACCAGTGGGCCGGCCTAATTGCTCCTTTCCTAACCGGAGATCCTCAAAAAGCCTATTTCGACCTGTCACCAAAACCTGTCATCAAAAACTAAAGGCAGAAATACTGGCTCATTTGGGGGTGACTACGGCCGTCCTGGCCCAACGAGTGCACCAATGTAAGTATCGTCCAGATCGTCCACCTCGGTCTCAAATACATGACCTGGTGCAACTGGTACAAAAATGAAATTCAATTATTCCGCACTTAGGACAAAAAAAGGAACTGCAGCCCCCCCGACACAGAATATCACCTAGGTGAAATTCAAATAAACTAGATACTCTAATGGGGGAATTGGCGCTTTTCAAACAAGTGTACAATAATTTTTTTAAATAATGAATAATAAATAAATGAATGAAAAATAAAAAATGAAAAAATAAATGAATAAATTAAGAAGAATATATATACGTGAAAATATACCAAAATGTTATACTATAAAGTGCAAAGTGCTAGAAAATGTGTATTCTGGAATATATCAATAAAATACAAAAAATTATACTGACAGTGATATAAAACATCAAATGACATATTGTAAAAAATCTAAAACCACTCAACCGCTGTGAAGAGGTGATAAAAATACCAAAATGGTGATACTGAGTGTAAAAAGTGATAATAAAAAATGATAATAGAGTGGTTTTAGATTTTTATGTCTGAATTAAATAATAATATTAATAATATTTTTACTAATATGGTTTCAGAAATATTTTGCTGCTTAAAACCCCCCCCCCCCCCCGGGAAACTTTTCCACTATTTTTACAATGCTTTTTGGGGTGTGCAGCTGTGCCAACTCTTGCACGTGTTACTTCACTTTGTTCTTCTTTTGGGTGGCTAAAACACCCGTTCCCCTTCCAACACATGCGAGTTGTAATAAGAGTAGAGGTATATCCCAATTCCTTGAAAACATAGCAGTTGATTTCCCTTCCAGTTACCTGTTTAGGTCAGACATGAAGGGATCTGTAATAGGCAGTATTAGCCTATATTTAAGGGAACCGTTAATCGGTCAAAATAGACAGAGCTAGGTAGCCAAGTCTAAGAGGAAGAAACTACACGGGCGAAAGACAATATTTCTCTCTCCCTTTTTGTTTCATTTGGATTGGTAGGATCTAATATACCTTTAGCTCTTCAAATTAGATAATAAAATTGTATTAATATTCTACACACACCAACTAATACAATTCTAATAATCATGGTTGCTCCTCGCTACACACATTATCTATGATGTGTGTACCGCATGGAGAGCCACCCCTCTTATCACCACTGGGCGGGTCCCTCTTTTCTACTCGGCACGGTGGGGAGACGCGGTTACTCCGCGTCTCCCCACACATGTGTTTCTGCAGTGGGACCCTTTCTCACTTGGGCCACTGGAGGGAGCTCCTCTCCGTGCTGGATCCTGGATCACCGCCTGACAGTCAGGTTTCGCGTGTGCGAGGTTTAACCTGCGCATGCGCAAAACATCATCGCGTCACGCAAATTGCGTCGGGGGTTGACGGCTGTTGCCGGGCACTGCCTTCTGGAATGCTGAGGGGGCCACGCCAACACCGCCAACTTTGCGGTCGGGTCTCCAGTTGCAGGGGGGAGATGTGGGGCGGAGATGAGCACCTGTTACCAATAAGTATTTAACTCCATTAAATAAAGGTGCAGTTCCTGAGGATCTTTAGGTGATCTCTGGAATGCTGCCAACACATGCAGGAAGGGTCGGAACCAACAAGTAAGTGCTAGTACTGGATATGTCCTGCCAGCTGCAGTTCATAGTATGGAACATATTCATATACTCTTCATGATTTAGGTCTCTCAATATATCTATTATACTGACACCTTATACACATAGTCCAATAATAAGTAATAGTATTATTTTCACCATTTGTTTATAACCGCAGACATTCCTATTTATCAGGCACTTCACATTCATTTCACCTCATACAGGATTTTTTTCACTATCACACAACACTAGTTTTCTTTTCCCTTTTCACGTTTGGCACTTTTTTACACGTTTTTGTTTTTGGCACATATCAATAACATTTTGTTTATGCTATATTTTATCACATAGACCCCATCACTTAGTTCTTTTCACATACTACCTCACTACTCAGCATCATCATCTTTGTAAGGTGATGTATGAGGATGTAGAGTTCGTTTAAAGTGATTTTTCTTATTAGTATTTTGTTCACTTAGTCCAACTTATTATATATTCACACATTACAATTTGAATCTGAAAACTACTAAAATATGAGCAAAGGGACAATATTAGTTGAGACTTCCCTATTAATTGTTTTGAATAGTAAGCAGTCCGGCTATATAGGACAATACGGAACACTTACTCGACATCCGCTGACCGTATACTAATTCTTACAAATATTAAATTACAGGTGCCTCGCCCTACACCTTCCCCACTGGGTCCAAGTGCGTGGCTCCTTGCAAGCCCCGTGGACTATGGACATGCCTGGAGGGGACAGAGGGAATGAGCAAACATTGTGGGACCACCGCACGTAACTGTTTTTATTAATTCTAACTATGTGACACAAGCCCATTTCCCCATCCCCAAAATGGTAAGTACTTCACCATATGTATGGAGATGTACTGTATTTATTGGCGTATAACAATCACTTTTTCACCCTAAAAATTGGGTGCAAATTGCACCTGCGTGTTATACGCCAATACTTTAATTTTAGATGCCTCAGAGGGGACAGGGAGGGGGGCAGGACGAGCGCTGTCAGATTACATACAGTGAGGATCTCCTGTTTACTTGGCGGCCTCTGTAAAAGGAAGTCCCCTCTCCTGGGCTGCCCCCCTCCCTGTCCCCTCTAGGCTGCAGATGGGCATCGATCAGGCTGCACTGATGGCAATGGTGAGGCTGCTGCACTGATGGCAATGGTGAGGCTGCTGCATTGATGGCAATGGTGAGGCTGCTGCATTGATGGCAATGGTGAGGCTGCTGCATTGATGGCAATGGTGAGGCTGCTGCATTGATGGCAATGGTGAGGCTGCTGCATTGATGGCAATGGTGAGGCTGCTGCATTGATGGCAATGGTGAGGCTGCTGCATTGATGTGGACTGATGAGGTTGCATTGATGGCACTTGTGAGGCTGCAGATTGGCATTGATGAGGCTGCATTGGTGGCAATGGTGAGGCTGCAGATGAGCATTGAACAGACTGTATTGATGGCAATGGTGAGACTGCAGATGGGCACTGACCCTTATTTTGCTTCAAAGTTCCTTATTTATTTTTTTTCCCTAAAACTTCCCTCTTAAAATTAATGTGCGTGTTATACACCTGTGCGTGTTATACGCCGATAAATACGGTACTTTCAAAACTTTTAAAATATCGTGAAATGATCTATTGTGTTTTGCATACTGTAGAAAATCCTTAATAGAGCTTTTCGATGTATCTTTTTAGAAATTAAAATCCCCCTGAAGAAGACCAGAAGAGGAAAAAGGGTCAAAATGCATTGGGGTATTCATGGGGTATTCATATGGATAGTATTAATACAATGCAACTGTGTTCAATTAGAACTTTCTCAATGAATTGATTGCCACGAGAGATGGTCCTTTGTTGCCTGTGTCGACTACTAGAAATTTTAGTCAATATTGACTGTACCAATGTAATGCATTTTATGTCTGAATTAAATAATAATATTTTTACTAATATGGTTTCAGAAATATTTTGCTGCTTAAAAACCCCACGGGGAAACTTTTCCACTATTTTTGCAATGCTTTTTGGGGTGTGCAGCTGTGCCAACTCTTGCATGTGTTACTTCACTTTGAGGCTATACAGAATTGGCCCTGCCCCCTCACAAAAAAGCAATACTTCATATTCCCATCGCACACATTCCTGGATGGGCTCACGAATATGGGTGCTGCAGCAACAACCAGCTGGATACTGGTACAAGTCACAATGAAGATATTTGCTAGCACACCATGGAACGGCGTAGATAGCGTCCAAATGTGTAATTTATTGCATGATCACAACACAAGGAAAGTGCAACGTTCCGGAGTCACGCAGGACCCCTTCGTCAGGCATGTGATAACTGCATTATTCATTCTCACAAAAAAGCAGGTACGTGCATTCCTGGGCATGGTGGGATACTACAGGAGGTTTGTACCCAACTTTGCCACGTTGGCGGCTCCATTGACCGATCTGACTAAGGGTCGGAAATCGGTCATGGTGGAGTGGAATGCAGACGCTGAGAAGGCTTTTTTGGAGCTCAAGTCGGCACTGTGCCAACACCCTGTCCTGGTAGCACCCAATTTTTCAAAAGAGTTCATTGTCCAGACTGATGCTTCCGATGTAGGATTGGGAGCGGTGTTGTCACAGGTTTTTCATGGCGAGGAGCACCCGGTAGTCTTCCTCAGCAGGAAGTTGACACCAGCGGAGAAAAACTACGCTATAATTGAATGAGAGTGTCTGGCCATTAAGTGGGCTCTGGAATCCCTCAGATATTACCTTTTGAGGAGAAAGTTTAGGCTGATTTCTGATCATGCCCCTTTAACATGGCTGAGACAAGGAAAAGGGACTAATGCCAGGGTTACTCAGTGGTTTCTGGCACTCCAGGAATTTAAATTTGTAGTAGAGCATAGGCCTGAGAGACTGCATCAAAATGCAGATGCCCTCTCCCGAGTCCATTGTTTGAGCTCCACTATTGCCTCCACCTCCTTGGCATTGTACATGATATGTACAGGACGCCGTGGCTGGGTCCTGGAAGGATGCTATGTTTCCTCTTTGTTTGGACTGTGGTCCCTTTAAGGGAACAAAAAGGGTTAACTCACCTGTCAGAGGAAGTGGGTTTAAAACAAGACAGGAAGCTGTGGGTGAGTGTAGAGGAGATTGTGGATGGTGGATGGTGTTTTGTGTGTAGCAACAAAAGTGAACAGCAGTGTCCTGCCTGGAAGCCTCCTGGCAGGGGAGGCTACCTGCAACAGAAATCAAGGACTGTTTTAACTGTAATAGCAGTTCTGGACTTTGCAAGTCGGTGAGACTGAAATCTTTCTTTTTGTTTTTGCTGCTGTAAAGCTATTTAAGTTCAATAAACCTCCTTCTGACTGAAAAGCCTGTTTTTATATATATATATATATATATATATATATGAGAACCGAGAGGTCCATTTGTGTGGATTACACATGGAAAGGGCCCCCCTCCCATTTCTAATCTTTGCATTATGGATAATGGGTGAGTGTTATCATCAGGTACCCATGTGTACATGAATGAACTTCAACACCCTATGGGCTCCCTGTCTCTGGGGATACTAATTTATTTATGTACATATTCCCTTAGATGTTTGGTGGTGACAGGACATTCGGCTTTAAATTTGATCTTTCTCTTTTGGAACCTCTACTCATCTCAATACGGTGCCATTCTGGGTGAAGCCACGTGGGAGGTGGCAAAACTAGAAGAGGTGGAGCCTGGCGGTGGACTGATCGATACTGAGTAAGACTGTTCAGACTTGTATCCAATCTTTTAATTGTTTTAATAAATGTGTGTTTATTGCTAGCTGGGGTGGAGAGGTTTCATTTTCTAATCCCTCGGATACTGCACTATAGGAGGCACTTTTCTTGTTTTTTTATGTATTTCTGCATCTACTGGTCTTAAATATGGATTGAGGTTTAAAGCAGCACAGTGGATGGAACCCATGCTGGCCATAGACCTTTTCTCTTGAGCAAAGTAAAGATCACAGATGATCCCCTGGGGGGATTATTGGCACGAAGTGCAAAGGCGCGTTTGACCCCTTGGGGTCATATAAAGGAGGTGAGCGGCCATTGCATGCGGTGGTGGGAGTACTCTGGATAAGGAGTTTTTTAGAAGAAGCATCACACGTGTTTTTTCACATCACTGAAGGAATTATCATTGATTATTGGACTTTTTTTCATTATATTTAATCTATTTTTATATTGCACTGTTAGCTGAAGTTTATTTTATATAGATTGTATTATTGCAGCCCTATCACACTTTTTCCATTTTTATATATGGGATACCCGCTTGTTATAGGTGAGTTTTCCCAGGTCCCCTTGGAATCAGCTAATGCTGTTAATATACCATTTGTCCCAAGCAAATTAGTTTTTCCTATTTCTTTTCTGTTTTTAGTGACACTTTTTTCCATTTGTCAATTTCACCCCTATAATCCCAGGAAAGATTATATATGCCCTTCTACTCATTTATTCATACTACATTATAATAACAGGTATTGACTTTGGAGGGTTCGCATGTGTTGCCCTATACCCTACCTGGATACCCTCCCCTGGTGTTTTTTAGTTATCTTTAGGTATCTTCTTCATTTTTTATTCCTTTGCTAGGTCCTGGTTGTCTCCTTCTACTGCACCCCCATATCTGATGTTTGGGCTGTGTACAGATCCCTGTTTGGCCCTACATCCATTCAACCGCATTTTCTTTCTGTATTATCATGTTTTTGTAAGTACATTGATATGCTTATATGTATTTAAGTATAGGAAGTTATTGTGTATATTTCTGATGGCATAAATGTATGTTTTTGACATTGTACATTTTTTGTTCATATAGAGCTGACGCTGAAGCTGAAGAAGCGCAACATCGCATGAAAGTAGTTGAGCATATACCAAACCAATATTGAGCCGAGTTGATTTACCCTGAGCGTGGCTGCTGGACCCCCTTGTATAACCAACAGGACAGCACCCTTTCAGGTTATGTACCATATTGATTCTGTATTGGGGTAACCCACCCATCTTAGGGGTGCTAGGGCTTTCTATAGTTCAGCTTTAAGTTTGGTTCAATTACAACATAGTCATTGAACAATACTTTTTAAGGTTCACTATTTTGGTGTATACCTTTTATACTTGGATGCACTTTTGTTCTAATAAAGATTGTCATTGGTAAGCTTTTAAATATGCCTACAAAGTCCATTCCTTCTCTTCACTTCCTCCATTTGATTGTACTGTATATTATATCTTGTGCATCACAAAAATCAACCAATTGTATCAGAAAAAGTGTACTTTAATGGTTGCTTCTTAAAAAGTGGTCAGGGAATATAGCTTAGTGTAGCATCACCTGTAGTCCCTGTTCCTATAAGCCTAGCCTACTGGTACATGTCTGCCCCAAGGAATGCCATGTTGACTGGCCAGGAAGTACAGGAGGCTTAAGGGAGTAAGAGTTCCTGTGGTTCCAGTAGTGCAGTTTTCTGCAAGGGATGGCTGAGACTGGTGCCTGGCAGGAACATAATCAGTGGGACATGTAGATTGTTCAATTTAGTTGGCAGGCAGAGACGTGGTCAATAAACAGACAAGGGACAGTACAGGTTGCAGGCAGAGACAACATTACAATGATGAGTCGGTGATCAGGGACAATGTCTCTGGCTGCTCTGGTGACACTGTACTGATGATGTGGCTAATAGGGACACTGTTGATGGCTGCACTGGCTCTGGTGACACTGGAACAGGTGTGGCTAGTGATCACAAACATTGTTGCCTGCACTGGTCTTGTGACAGTTGCACTGGTATGTAAGTGATCAGAAACACTGTTGCTTACTTTGACTAGTCTGATAACACTGGGACTGGTGTGGCAGATCAGGAACACTGTTGCTGGCTGCACTGATCATGTTAAAACTAATACAGGTGAGGTAGTGATCAGGCTGTTGGCATACACTGGTCTGGTGGAACTGGGGCTGGTGTGGTGGTGATCAGGAACACTGTTGCTGGCTTAAAGTGGTCTGGTGATACTGGGAATAGTGTGGTGGTGATCAGTGAAACTGTTGCTGGCTCACACTGGTCTGGTGACACTGGGACTGGTGTGGCAGTGATCAGGAACAATGTTGCTGGCTTACATTGGTCAGGTGACACTGGAATTGTGTAGTGGCAGCCAGGAACACAGTTGCTGGCATACACTGGAATTGTGACACTGGGACTAGTGTGGTGGTGATTAGGAAAACTGATGCTGGCTGCAATGGTCTGGTGTGATGGCAACCAGGAACACTGCTTCTTGTTACACTGGTCTAGCATAACTTTGCTGTGGTAGTGATCAGAGACTCTGAGAGTGGCTGCACTATTAGGGTTCATTCACAGGTAAAGTTGGGGGATGGTAAAACCTTGCAGTTTAGCCATGGTTTTTCACCCCCAACTGCTACCCACTTTAACTGCAGATGCTGTGACCAGGGGTGTACACATGTCAGGGCTGAGATGCATTGCTTCATAGCTTTGGCAGAAAAAACAAATACCCCTGTTACTTTCTGTGGGCGTAGCACCTGCTGATCATGACCCATTCAAGTAAATGTGGGTGCTTGTGCAGGGTCCAATGGGTTAAAAGAGTTGCATCACCAATGCTCTTTGAAGAGAGATCTAAACACAGATTGCTCTTCAGAGAACCCCACACATGTAAATGAGGCCTTATGGTGACACTGGGACTGGTGTGGCAGTGATTGGGGCCACGGTGACTAGTTACACTGGTCTGATGACACTGTACTTTTGTGGTGATATCATGCAGTGATATCAGGGTAGCCAGCATGCATTAGCATTCCAAAGAAATGGCTGATGTGCACCCATAAAGGGAATGAAAAAAGTGCATGCTATGCTTTCTCAAGAAAAGGCCGCATTGGGAGCCCATAATAATGACTAATATGTGAAATTGAGGTGGAAAAGAATACATTAACAGGCTCAAACATACAGTATATGGCTGTTATGTGCTCTTGAGAGGGAGGAGGAAGAAAATTGCAGGTACTTTCTGCTAGACTATATATGGGGGGGGGGGGGCAGCACAAAGAACTTGGCTGTTATATGCCCTGTGAGAAATTAGCCCAACAACAGGAGATGCCCAACTCCCTGGATGAGTCTACATCATGGTTGGTAAATTGACATAGTATTCAGCGGGTCTTGGTAAAAACACCCATGCAGTTTTTTTTAAAGAGTTCCTTTTGTACCGGTATCAAAACAGCAAAGCAAAATTAGAAAATAAATCCCTACATTACTATTGCACTGGGCCCTGACTGTCCTGCACCAACGCAGGCTTGGTCTCACTACACATAAGGGGTTTTCCACTACACAGGTAGATTTTAGGCTCCCTGATCCAACATGGTGGAGGAATTTCACAAGCAAGCTGAGAGTTTTACAGAGCCCAGAGTAGCCAGACCTGCTTCAGCTGAGTTCATTAACTTTTCAGCCAACCCAGCAATCTCCCTACACAACAGAAAAAGACAAACAGTCTGCATACTGCCTAAACCTGGGAAAAACATATCTCCTGTCCTGGACACAATCAGCAGTGTTCCTGGCCCATTGTCACATAATACACCCCCCCGCCCCTTTGCGTTTCGACACTGAGGTAGAAACACTGGTTGCCAAGCACGTGTAAATTCGGGACAAGGCATCTGCATTCCCCATCCTAATACCAGAGCAGTCTTTTACTATAAAGCTAAACTCTTGAAGGGCCAAGAACCACCTTTTCACCCTCCTTTTGGTCTTTTGTTTTGTGCCGTCCATTTTATTGAAGCTTGATCCGTAATCACTTCAAAATGTTTACCCAGGCGGTAGTATCAGGGCAAGCTAAAGCCCACTTTACTACTAAACACTTTTTTTCGATGGTGACATGATTTTTACTTCATGGGACTTCATCAGAAAATCAAAACTACAAAGAGTGAAATGAGAAATGCAACAGTGCAATCAGCGCAGCTAAAATAGTTTACGAAAGACACATTACTAAGGAAAGTACAAAAAAAATTCCCCAATTTTTTTCAAATATAGTAATAGTTAAAAGGCAATGTCAGAACATATTAGCCCCATTAAAGATGATTAGGGGATCAAAAGTTCCAGGGAGAAGGCAACTGTATTAAACACATTCTTCTCCTCAGTTTACACAAATGAAAAGGAGAGGTACAATAAACAAGACAGTAATGTTAACAATTGAGGCTGATAGAGTCCAGTGGATTTATTGTTATTCAGGTGCATTTGTTGTGTAATGAATTATTTAAGAAATGCATTAATTTCGAGCACTTGTAAATTTAACTGCACAGTCTGGGTTAGTGTGAGAGCAGCACAGCACCATTTCACATAAACACTTACCTTGAGGTGTTCAAAAGCAGTTCATCTACTGTATTGACACAATTAGGGAAGCATAGGAGTGTATATGTTTTACATATCTAAGAATTTTCTGATTAAAATAGCAATAGTTATAACCAACATGGATTTATAAAGAACTGTTCTTGCCAGACCAACCTTTTAACCTTCTATGAGGATGTGATTTGGGTAAATTGGATTAAAAAAGGCATGTGGAGTTTTTTTGGCATTGATGACATGGTATGTATCTGGGTAGAAAACTGGTTGCAGAAGCGTGTCCAGAGGGTGGTGATTAATGGCATATTTTCTGAAAGGCATGGATTTGTGAGCGGTGTGCTCCAAAGCTCAGTCCTGGCACCAATTCTGTTTAACTCGTTCATAAAAGATACATAGGTTGGAGTAAATAGTTCAATTACAGTGTTTGCTGACTATGCAGGAAAATAACGTCACAACAGGATATAGCAACTTTACAAGAAGATCTAGTTAAAGTGGGGTGGGCAGTTATATGGCAGATGAGGTTCACTGCAAAGTAATAAAGTTGGGAGCTAAAACGATGTATACAACTTAATGTATATGGTAGGAGGAGAACCTCTGAGGTAAATGAGGATGGAACAGGATCTGGGGGTCCTAGAAGTTGACAGACTCAGCAATAGCATGTAATGTTAAGCTGAAGCAAGCAAGGCCAACAGACTATTAACATACATTTAAATGGGTATTTACTCAAGAGATAAAACTATAATTCTACGACTTCACAGAACTGTGGTTCGGCAACATCTTGAGTATGCTATTCAGTTCTGCTCACCTTGAACTGGAGGGAGTCCAGAGAAGGGTAAAAAAGCTAATAGAGGACTGGAGGACCTCAGTTATGAGGAACAACTACAAACACTAAACCTATTCTCCCTGGAGAAGCAACGCTTAAAGGAGATATGATAGCGATATACAAATCTTTAAATGGGTACTCTAGCATGGGGAGGAGACTTTTTTTCCTTTTCTTTTTACTTATCTTCCGTCTCTAAAAAAGACACATAGCCACACAATGAAGTTGGATAAATCTTAAAATGCAAAAATCTTAAAATTCTATATTGTAGCAGTAAGGATGTGGAACTTCCTTCCACAGTAAGTGGTGTCAGTGGGGAGTTGGGATAAGTTTAAAAAACTTTTGGATGTGTTTCTTAGTGAACAGTATGTCAGGAACGGTGTCATTACTGGTTTCACCTTCTGCTGGCACTATTATGTTCAGCACCAAAAGGTGTAGTTCTGGTGGCCACCAGCGGGTGTCTCCCTGCCAAGACTACCAACCAGCTATCAAGCACACCTGTTGGAGTCTGCTGGACTATATAAGTCCGCCCTTAACCAAGGCTCAAATGCTTCAGAATTCCATCTGCTAGCCTTGTCCCTGCCTGAACCTGCTTGTTTCTGCTTTTGTCCTGGATTCCATTCCATGTACCCTGTCCTTGAGCCCTGTTCCCTGTACCTGCTCCCATTATGGTCTGTTTCCTCATACCTGGCTTCTGTTCCCCTTTTGTCCCTGCCTGGGTTATTTATGTTTGTTTCCTGCTTATGTTGGGTTATGGGTTTTTCTGTGTCTTGCACTTATTACTTGTTT
This sequence comes from Aquarana catesbeiana, assembly GCF_042186555.1. Classification (NCBI taxonomy): domain Eukaryota; kingdom Metazoa; phylum Chordata; class Amphibia; order Anura; family Ranidae; genus Aquarana; species Aquarana catesbeiana. The sequence goes on from NC_133330.1 coordinate 121,759,925, forward strand.
ATGGTTTGCTATTTGGTTTGCACTTGTGTCTTTATCTTAAATAAACTTACTTTTTTCACTTACTCGTTTGTTCCTAATTCCTTGGTGCAGCCCAACGATCTGATTACCTGTATTGGATGTCTGTGTATGGCATCCCCTGACACAGTAGTTGAACTGTATGGACTTTATTCAACCTTACGAATCCTTTATTACTCTTGAACATTGCAAAATTTTGAACCCGAACCGCAAAACCTATTAAAATCTTTGGGACCTGAACTTAAAAAAATCAAAAGTGCCCATTTTGAAGGCTTATGTGCAAGTTATTGACCATAAAAAGGGTATAGGGGCCTGGCTACTGCCCTGGGGGACATGTATCAATGCAAACATAAAAAAAGATAGTTTTTAAAGGAGCAGTGATTTTAATGATGCTTAAAGTGAAACAATAAAAATGAAAAATTCCTTTAAATATAGTGCCTAGGGCAGGGGTCTCAAACTGGCGGCCCTCCAGCTGTTGCGAAACTACAAGTCCCATGTTGCATTGCAAGGATGACAGTTACAAGCATGACTCCCACAGGCAGAGGCATGATGGGACTTGTAGTTTCGCAACAGCTGGAGGGCCGCCAGTTTGAGATCTCTGGCCTAGGGGATCCCCTTAGTCTACCTATAAACTGGGGCATCTGTACCATGTATAGAACCTGCTGCAGCAAAACTGACATATATAAAGAAAAAAAAATGACATTTAAATTGATTTTCCCTGCAAGCTCTCTTTATTTTGTAAACAGCTTGGTGAGCCAGTCTTTATGATGAGGCCACAATTTAGTGCACTCAGAACACGATTAAAGATTTTTTTTTTCAGGAGTGCGCATGTGCCGGAGCTCCAAGATGGCTGTGTAAGCCAGGAGCTCTGCATCACCCCGGACCATCGGTGCACACAGCAGCCTCCACAGCCAGCCACCAGCTCTAACAGGGAACACAGAGCTCCGGAGACCCCCGTGCACACCCCTGTATCTCCGCCCCGCTTGCCCGGTGTGATCGCGGGTCTCAGCTTGAATTGGCAGCGAGGGGTGGGTGTACCAAGATGGCCGCTGTCTCCACAGCACCTCAGCCACACGAGGCCCACATGGAGGGGGCACTGAAACAGAGGCAAGTCATAGCCCCAGCCACCCTCACCTACTCCCAGGTGACACAAGGGGTTAACCAGCCCCCCTGGCCCCCTCACCGGCCTCCACAAAATCCCTGCTGGGCTGCACCATGGACTATTTTGCCCTGTCCCCGCTCAGGCCTACTCACACACACCTCCTGGCTACCCCATCCCCGGGATACCTAGACCGGGATCCTGCCACACCACCTGCAGACTTGTTTCTCAGTTTCTCTGACCTCCTGGAGAGGGGACTGGCCAGCACAGCTGCTCAAATAACTAGGGACATCAAATCAGATTTCCAGAATCCTGGATCCAGAATGGAGGCCATAGAAAACAAATTGGACTTCACGGTATCCAGAACCAATCAAAACTCAGACCACATTCAGGTCCTACAAGAACAGCTTGATACAGCCCTCTCCAGAATTGATGATTTGGAGAATAGGTCTAGAAGATATAACTTCAGACTACGTGGCCTGCCCGAAACTGTCACGGACATGACCTCTGCAGTTCAGGACCTCATAAAGGCACTAATCCCCAATACCTCCCCTCGTTTCCTGGAGCTAGACAGAGCACATAGAGCCCTGAAACCCCTGGAAGGACGGATCCCCCAGGGACATTGTTGTGAAGCCACACTTTTATGCAGTGAAGGAGGCGGTCATGCGATAATCACGTTCTTTACCAAAGGTGACCTGCCAGGGCCACCAAGTACAAATATTCGCTGACTTCTCCCCCTCAACAATCCAGAAGCGGAGATCTCTTAAGCCACTCCTGACGGTCCTCTCACAAAGGGACATTAAATACAGATAGGCTTTCCTGTTTGCTGTGAAGTTCACTTTGAACGGCAAGACGCACTCCTTCTCAAACTTTCCGGACAGCGAGAAGATCTTCCTTACCCTCAAACTCATCTCTCAGGAAGCCCCCATGAATTTCTCCATTGCATCTGCTAGTTCTACTAAGCGACCTCCTCCTACAAGACTGATCTCTCTGTTCTGGAACAAAGGCATGCACAAACAATCGAAGGACGGCAGACCTCCATAAGATGGCGATCAAGTCTCACATTCACTCTTCTCTCCTTCATTCCCCTCACTATTGAGGGTGGTATCACCTGTTGATGGAGCTGGAAGCTCCTGGCCCTACTGGCCCTTTGACTTCCCCCTCCACACCGGTTATACAAATTTTCAATTTTTTACTTATCCAGTCTTCTTCAGTTGCTAGTTACCGGCAAGTTCAGAAGTCTAGACACAAAGTGGACTCTCTATCAATCAAGTCTAGCCCACCGGGTTTCCTCAGTTTTTAATTATTTTTGATTGTTCTATTTTTGATTGTTCTATTTTGTATTTTTCCACCACCGTGTCCATAAACTTCAAGAACTCTGAAGAGTGCCTATGGAGGTTCCCTGCATCCTCTCGAGCGAGGGTCCTGGGGTGTCCATGGGATGAAGGTTTCTGAAACAGCACTACCTCGGATACGGGGTACCCCAACACGGACAATCTTGGTACCCGGGGCTGTCGTTGGACACCTGGGGGTATCCTCCCCTCCATTAAGGGGGGGAGATGCCCCCACGGGGGGCCTGGGGACCCTGGTTCCCACACAGCCCCTGGGTTACGTTATTTACGGATGTGAGTTGTTGTTTACAGTTTTGATTTACATCAGAAGTCGGGGTCTTGGGGGACCCACTTGCGCCTCCACCCCTCCCAAAGTTGCAGTTTTCCTGTACCTGTGGGATGGGTAGTCGGCCCCCATTTCTGGGTAACCAATCTTTTTTGGTAGGAGTTTGGCAGAACTGTTTTATGCCAAACCTGATAGGTCTTCCTGGAAGACGCCTTGCCCTATTTTGTTTTTTCTTATTTCTCTCTCTTACTTTCTCTTATGCCCCGTACACACGGTCGGACATTGATCGGACATTCCGACAACAAAATCCTAGGATTTTTTTCAGACGGATGTTGGCTCAAACTTGTTTTGCGTACACACGATCGCACAAAGTTGTCAGAATTTCCGATCGCCAACAACGCGGTGACGTCAACCACGTCCGAGACTAGAAAAGGCCAGTTCAGAACCAAGCGCGGCACCCTTTGGGCTCCCTTTGGGCTAATCTCGTGTTAGTAAAAGTTTGGTGAGAGACGATTCGCGCAGACTCGTGGCTTTCAGATCGTTTTCTGCGGTTCAGTTTGTGCTTGTGGGTTTGTATCTGCTCTTCAGTGAGTGCAAGCAAGCTCCGTGTGACTTAGTCATTGTGTTCTTGTTCGTTCGTTACTGTTTTTCAGTAGAGGTCGCTCTTCACAGGCCTTGCTGTTCTTCAGTGCGTTCTGTTACTTCGTTCTGAGCAGCCGACCGTTTTCTAGCCATGTTGCATATAGGTACTCCTCGTAGAGTTCGTGCTGTGCGGGGGCTTGGTGTTGGGATCCTGACCTTGACACAAGTCCAGTCCATGAACAGGGTGGGGAGGAGTTCATGGACCAAGAATTGGTTGCTTCAGCGTGACCAGTTCTCTCATATGCCTTTGCTCCGTGAGATCCGTGAGAATAATCCTGATGATTTCAGGAACTTTCTCCGGATGACGGACCCCGTATTTCACCGTCTGCTGGCTTTGCTGACCCCCTATATCAGCAGGCAGGATACCTGCATGAGGCAAGCCATCACTGCGGAGCAGAGGCTCGTCGCTACCCTGCGGTACTTGGGGACAAGGGAGAAGCCTGCAGGACTTGAAGTTCTCGACAGGCATTTCCCCCAGGCTCTGGGTATCATTATCCCGGAGACCTGTTCTGCCATCATCCAGGTCCTGCAGAAGGAGTATATGAAGGTAAGTTTTTTATCCTTTAATATCACATTTTCTTGTATTGAATGTTTGCTAATAAATTGTACTTCTTTCCTCATTCCCTAATTACCATGATTGTAATATGCTGTGAATGTCCCCTTTGTTCTCATGCATGCTGGATTTTGATGTAATTATTTTTTTGTCCTTCATACATAGTTGCCTTCACTTACCTCCCCAGCATGCTCTCCTGCCCATATATTCACCTCATGTAGTCACTTAACAATGTAATTTATCAGCTCCATAGTAGTGTTTTACCCCAAACACCCCCTAAAATGTTCAGAAATGTGATTTGTGCTTTAAATTCATGCAGAGTGCCAGAGACTTTTTTGTGGTGTCCCCAAAATCATTTTTATTAACCCTCCCTCCCCCCAACTGCTAAGTCAGCTGATCCCAATTCTCTATCTATCCTCAATCATCTATCTGCTGACTTTGCCAAACCCATACACACTATACCCACCTCTTTTGTGGTCAGATTTATGGATGAATTCCCCAAAGCATGTAGTGCAAGGGCCTGCCTGTATACTTTCAAATGGTAATGTTTAAAGTTTTTGTATCCTATTATTATCTTGATAGGTAATAGCAGAATGTCCAAATATGCTCAAATGTGTACAGTGTGTATTTATATCTTTGTATTATGACACCTCTTACCTGTCCAGTGGGCTGCCAATAGTGTAACTAAGGAGGGGCTGTTCAAAGTAATACCCATTATTTAGGCATTCATCTCTCAATGAAGTGGAGAGGGTTACCTGTCCAAGATCCCCCCCTATAATGTTAGAAATGGCCCATGAGGGGGGGGGGGGATATGATAGGTGTACCTTATACTTTGGTGTTGTAAAATTCCCCTTAAGAAATGTTATCTGGATGTTGGCCAAGAATGTTTGTGTCTAATCTGCTTTCCATGTTTATGTGCAAAAATATTAAGTTTTTTTTTGTTTTCCTCAACAGTTTCCTTCCACGCCACAGGAATGGCAGACTGTGGCCTGCCACTTTGCCCAGCGGTAGGACTTTCCTAACTGCGGAGGGGCAATTGATGGGAAACACGTCCACATCATCCCACCACCCAACTCGGGGTCGTACTATTATAATTACAAGGGGTTTAATAGTATTGTGATGTTGGCGGTGGTGTCGGCTAATTACAACTTCCTGTATGTGGACGTGGGGAAGAATGGCTGGATGTCCGATGGTGGAGTCATCACCCAGACGGAGTTTTTCAGGCGTCTCCAGAATGGCAGCTTGGACTTGCCACCTCCAGAAGACAATGTGGAAGGACTCCCATTCGTCTTCGTTGCGGATGAAGCATTTGCGCTGGGGGACCATCTTATGCGGCCATTCCCGATGAGGACCCTCAGAACAGAGGGTTTTTAATTACCTGCTGGCCAGAGCCAGAAGAGTGGTGGAGAACACATTTGGAATCATGGTCAGCCGGTTCCGCCTATTTCTGACACCCATCCATACCGCGGAGTATAAACTTAATCACATAATACTTACATGCAGTGTTCTACATAACTTTTTACGCCAACATTCTGCCAACTATGCTGGCTCAGTTGGGTCTGAGGCCGGAATTCTACATGAAACAACCCTGACGGCGCTTGAAAGTGGCCGTCCTGGCTTGCCCTCCCTGAGTGCCCGTGATGTCCGGTTAAGATACCTTGAGTTCTTTGCGGGTAGGGGGGCCATCAATATGCCAGACAATTTGTGAAGCCTTTATCAAATAAAAAAAAGCTAATCTTTGGTGACATTTACTGCTTGTGTTTGTTTTAGCTGACCCTGACAGCAATGTGGGGAGTCCTGAAAATGGCGTGATTGTGTAACCTTATACAAAGCACTGTTGGGTGTTATTTACTAAAGGCGTAGACACTTTGCACTACAAGTGCAGTTTCAGTGCAGTTTCAAGTGCACTTGTAGTGCAAAGAGGATTTGCCCTTAGGAAATAACCCCTATTTTCACAGAAAGCAGCAATTACATCACCACAAAAGTGTTGTAGCGTTGAGACAATAATCCACACATTCTTGATAACAATCTTTTTAATATCTGCACAATCACATGTGCATTTATAAAAGGTTTTTAAAACAAACCAACATGTTTGTTGAATAACAATTTTTGGGGTGGTATTATCAAAAATAGAAATGTCCATTTAAGATAAAACAGGCATGTGTAAAACCAACAAGAAAGAGACAAATCTTGAACTTACAAAGTTCACATATGGTAAAACTTGAAGGCAATATCAGACATGAATATTTAGGAACTGTGTTTGATATTGCGTTCAGATGGGGTGAAGTCACCCCTTGAAAAGCCAAATTTTGAAGATGCACACCAATTTATGAATGTCAACATGTGCTAGCTGCCATCACGGGGGATCAAGGGACGTGTTTTGGGGGAGCAACCCCTTCCTCACAGCTACTTTATTATTGAGGAAGGGGTTGCACCCCCAAAACGCGTCCATTGATCTCCCGTGATGGCAGATAGCACATGTCGGCACACTGTGTGCATTCTCAAAATTTGGCTTTTCTAAACATCGCTAAAACATTTTTAAGATTGTAGCACACAAAGAACAAAGTGATTTGGAGGGGTTTTAAACTCGCCCCAAAACATCAATGATGTTGTTATTTTTTTGAATAACATCATTGATTTTTTTTCTTGAGGTTTTCCAATTCTAAATTACACCCCATGATCTCCCCGATCAGGATCTGGGCACTTTCTGATGTGAAAGGATCTGGATCCACAACATCACGATCACCTAAAAAGAGAGAAACCAAACAAAAACAGATATCAATCTCTTACCTGAGTCTGGTCGCAGACACTCACCTGTTGTGGTGTCAATTGGGTTAGGGGTATTTCCCCTTCTTCCCGAGGTGGGGGGTCTGTGGTCTTCTCAGATGAGGGGTGTCCTCCGAGTCTTTTCTCACCTATGTAAAACAAAAATGGTATAATTAGTACACAGATATTTGATGGCCGAAATATAAAGATGAAACATTGCTTGGAAATGGGGTACAATTGTCTATTTTGGCAGAGTTCCAAGATGTAGCATTTTTATTGTCGGTTGTCAAGCTTCAAGACTTTACCTGTTTTGTACAAGCTTCACAGATGGAGACCCCCTATAGTATACACTGGAGCACCTGTGTGGGCCCCCTAATAAAAAGGGTGTTCTTGTGTCCCACACTAGTGCTCCTGTGTCCAGATGTGAAAACAGCTGCTGAGTGTCCTCTCCTTATGCAGAATCTAGCTTGCATTTCATTCTAGTAAAACAAACCCATCTACACAACCAAATATTTTTCATACAAGTAGGCCCTAAAAAATGTTGGCAAATGCATATGGCCTAAACAATGGTGTTTTATAGGCCGAAAGAAAAATGTTTGATATGAACGAATAATGGGCCCATGAACATTAAAGTTGCCATTTTAAACTGTACAACACTTAAGAAAAGCATATGGAGCAGCACGAACGTAATAAAGACAAAAAGAATAGGAACACAGCACAACTACTTACTTTTTTTGCAGCACTCTCCGGATCTTTCTGTACTGCTCGGGCTCTCTTAATTTCAGGTCTGACCACTGCTTCTTGAGCTGATTTTTCGATCGTCGTACCCCAAAATTCCGGTGCACACTCTTGACCACTTTCGCCATGATCTTGGCCTTTCTGATATTGGGGTTGGGGTAAGGTCCATACTTCCCGTCATAGTCGGCCTTCTTCAGGATGTCGACCATCTCCAACATCTCCCCAAAGGACATATTTGAGGCCTTAAATCGTCTCCTTCTGGATCGGGACATTTCCGGATCCGGGCTTTCCTCCTCCTCGTTGCTATAATTAGCACGCACCTGCTCTGACTCCGCCATGTGCTCTTCACCCACTGCGCTGAATGAAAAGGGGCGGGGAATAGACTAGAAAGAACGTCAGGGGCGGGCGGAGTTACACGCATGCGCAGTGTGTATAAAGCATAACACGCGTGCGTAGTACGTACGATCTGTGAGCGGACGAAGGAGTATCGGAGGCGCCGATCGTGATAACGAAGGTAAGAGCCAAACTTGGGCCTATACTGCTTCTAGATTGAGGCCTATATTGTAACTAGATTAGGAGAGTTTTGCCTGACATTAGGGTTTGTCTTGTGTTGTGTCTTGCAGTGAAAATGGATATCTTGAAGGATACCGACTTCATGGCAATCTTCATTGACATGTTCAGGGAGCTGCCTTGTCTGTGGGAGATCAACCACCCACATTATAAGAACCAAACAAAGAGGAAGGCAGCGCTGGATCAATTGTTGGAAATTGTGAAGCAGGTGATCCCCACAGCAGACATCACCTATTTGAAAATCCTAATTGGTGGCCTGAGGAGTACATATCTAAGGGAGCGTAAGAAAGTCCAGGATTCGCAGAGATCCGGAGCAGCTGATGACATCTATGTCCCCAGGATGTGGTACTATGACAGGCTGCATTTTCTGGCAGGCCAGACTGAACCCAGGTCATCACTCTCCAGTCTTCCTGCCACGCTTCCTTCCCCCCCAGCTGAGGCTTCTGACGCCCAACCTGGGCCTTCCAGGCAGCAACATGTGGAGGAGCCTAGCTTGAGCCATTCCTCTAAATAGTTCAGGTTGTCCAATCAATGATGTTAACTAGATGTTAGTTTGGAGCACTAATTTATGATTGTGATTGATGATGCAAAAACTAAAACCATGTCCCTTTTTCATACACAGGGAAGTCGCAGCCAGGAGGTGGCCGGGACGAGCAGGCTGCCTGATATGCAGGTCCCTCCCCTACACCTGCAAAGAGAAAGTGGCAGGAAGAGGAGTACCCTAGAGGAGGCTGCCATAGGCCTCTTTTGGAAGGCTACAGAGGCCCTGGGAGCACCACACACTGTGGAGGAGGACTTTGCTGGCATAATTGCGTGTAAAATGCAGAGGATGGAGGAGGGCCAACAACTCATGTGTGAGTCATTAATTTTGGAAGCTCTCAATAAGGGGTTGAGGAGCCAAATGACATCTGATACCCACATTTGTGACCTCACACATGGTCCTCCTAATCCTCCAGGTCCTTCTACTTCTCCTCCTCCTCCTCCTCCTCCAGGTCCTACTAGTCCTCCTCCTCCTCCAGGTCCTACTCCTCCTCCTGCCACATCTCCAACAGCAGAGCCACAGCCGGGAATGAAGCGTGGAAGGAAGACCAGAAAGTGATGACCCTGGATCCAGTCTGGTCTGGCAAAAGATGCAGCCTCTTGTGGTACCACAGCCTGGGGACACAGATGTCATCTGCTGCTTTCCGGATCTCTGGGACTTCTGGATCAGACTGCACTCCCTTACATATGGACTCCTCAGGCCATCAATTTTGATGTTCAAGAATTGATGTCTGCCCTGGGGGTCCCAGGCTTCGCCAATTTCAGTTTTGCCTTCCTTTTTGTTTGGTTCTGAGCCCTTAATAAAGGATTTGGGGTTTCAGTTATACTTGCCTATGTGTTTTTTCCTTCAAAAAGGACAGTTTGTTTGTGAGGATTCAGGTACATTTCAAAAATACTATGTGAAATTAACAAGGGACACCAACACCAAGCAATCTCCTTGAGATTAAATAATGCAAGATAATAATGGTGTTGTGGTAACTTGACACACAAAACACACACAAAAATATTCTGGAGTAAAACTAAAAATAAAATAAAACAAAGATCAGCCTTGGAAAAAATACAAACCTAAAATCTAAAAAAAAATTGCCTTTAAAAAAAAAAAAAAAAAAAAAAATATTTTTGTCAGATGTGACAATCAAAATATATTAAGGGAATCCCGATAAATAATACGTTTCTGAGAAGTCTGTGTGAATATGAGCAGCAAAACTACTTCATTCTTCTCACATTATAAAGAAGAGAGTGCGCTGTATTAAACCATTTTTAACATTGCACCGTGACAAAAGTGTTTGTATCCATTGCGAACGCTAATTTTACCCGACCGAGCTGTTCCGTCTCGGAATTCTTCTGAGCATGCGTGGCACTTTTGCGTCGGAACAGGCCACACACTGTCGGAATTGACGCGATCGGATTTTGTTGTCGGAAAATTGTATAGCCTGCTCTCAAACTTTGTGTGTTGATAGGGGGCGTGGCTAGCCGGCGCAGTGTATGGACGCTCACTGAAAGAGCTCCTCTCTGCCACGGGCCATCGGGCATAACTACAGCGACTAAAAGCCTAGATCTTCAACACAAATAGTACGGTTCGGCTTGGGGGACCCCCGGGATGGCATCCAGGAAAAGAAAAGAAGAAATTTATCCTAACAAACTGCCGGTTTACTTTATGTGGCAGCGGCGGTCTCCGGAGCAAGATGGCGGCGGCAAGCAGGGGAAAGGCACACGAGGCTCTCCCTCACGGAGCAACGCTGCACAGGGGAGATGCTCAGGTCGATCTTATAGTTCTCCTACCACAGAAAAATACTCCCTGCCACCTTCAGCCTCATCTAGCCCAGCCAAGAGCAAGCCAAAGCTGGATCACTCAGAGGAGGAAGATGAAGAAGTAAGCCTGCACTCATCTCAGGATGACACAAGGGAACTGCAGGATTCCATAACTGACTTCCCCACTGCAGACACACCAATAATGGACACCACAGTTAAAGATATGTTGATATCTTTAAGATCTACATTGAATGCAGATATTCAATCACTGACCAGACAATTCAAGACTGAAATATCATCCGTGAATAAAAGAATATCACACGTTGAAACGAAAATGGGAGAGTTTGCATGCACTTTTAATGAACTAGTGGATGCCCATAATGACAGAGATGACGATATGTTGCAATTGAAACTGAAGCTAGCAAATTTAGAAGACAGGTCCAGAAGGAATAACGTTAAAATACGAGGGATTCCTGAAACAATCAAAACTCCAGACCTGAAACCTCATTTCATACAAATGCTGAAAACAGCCCTTCCGGAGGTTCCTCATGAAGAACTTCTTGTGGATCGCATCCACAGATTGCCAAAGCCTAAACACATTGCTGCACACCTACCCAGAGATACTATTGTTAGGATCAACTTTTATCACATCAAAGATCAGTTTATGGCAGCTACAAGAAATCGAGATTCCCTTCCAGAGGAATTTCAAGACCTCTCCTTTTATGCTGACCTATCAGCCTTCACTATGCAGCAGAGGCGCCAATTAGCTTCTATTACAAAGCCCTTAAACAACCACCACATTACATATCGGTGGATATACCCAGCAAAACTCATGATTATAAGAGAAGGAACAACACATGTGATTTCTACTATTAAAGATGGCCTCTGCCTCCTGCGAGAATGGCAGATCATCACTCCTGACACCGATGCCCATGACAACAGTGGCTAGAAAGCAGAGGAAAAAAGGCTAATTTTACTCCTAGGAGTTCTTTACTTCTACTGCATCCCTGATGGCCCAGGGGATTGCCACTTTTTGTTTACTTGCTAAACACCCCTCAGTTGAGCGGTTATCCCTACCGCACAGATTCTTTCAAGAATCACAAGTTAATATTGTTGCTCTGTTATTATTAACTGTTTCTTTTAAGTTTCCAAGAGCCGTTTCCATCTCTGTGTGCTAACAAGGACTACTACCCATACCACCTGATCAAGGACTCCACCCGCCGGTATCATCATCATAACACACCCGGAACAACATCCTCCTGAAGATCCTCTTGTCTCAAAGATCCACTTCACTGACTACATCTCAATCAACAGCTGAACATCAACCCTCTGAACTCATTCCCACTGCTGATTTGTCTTAAGGTAACTCGAATCTATATTATTTCTTGAAGATTGTAATTAAAGACAATCAAATACTCGCACCATGCCTCAAAATTGTATCTCTCAATGTTAAAGGGTTAAATATCCCATATAAACGGCAAATGGCCTGGAATGAAGCCAAAAATCTTCACAGTGATGTAATATGCTTCCAAGAAACCCATTTTGCTGCGACTAAACCACCTACTTTTCATAATCGCCAATTCCCCCATGTCTTTCAAGCAAACAATACATCAAAAAAAAGGAGTTGTAATAGCTTTTAAAGACACAATACAATTTCAAAGTTTGGATGTACATTTAGACGACTCGGGAAGATTCATAGTTCTAGTATGTGAACTCAACTGTAAAATATTTACACTGGTGAATATATACCTCCCCAACACCAAGCAACTTTCATTCCTAAAAAAGGTCTGGAAAAAAGTCTCAGCAATGAGACAAGGCCATGTCATCATGTGTGGAGACTTTAATGTTGTCCCTAACAAAGAATTGGACGTATCCAGCCAAACCAAACATTCAAGAAGCAGATCCACCCTGAATGGTTTTCATTTCCTCATCGGGTTTGTATGATGTGTGGAGATGTCAACATTCTTCCGAAAAGGATTATACATGTTACTCTAATGTACACCATACGTACTCTCATATAGACTTGTTAATGGTAGATAAATTTATCTTGCAACAGATTTCAAAGTCAGATTTGCACTGTATTACATGGTCAGACCATGCTCCGATCTCTGTGGTCGTGGGGGATTGCTGCGCCGAGACCAGGGCTTACAGTTGGCGCAATGATATTTACACACTATCTCAACCCCAAAATCTAGTGAAAATTGAAAAAGCAATTAAAGAATTTTTTTCCATCAATGCCCCCTCGGTGAGCGATCCATTCATGCTATGGAACGCACATAAGGTCTATGTGAGAGGTTTGCTTATACAGATGAGTGCACGAGCAGAGACTAAGATCCAAACAGTTAAATGAATTATTAGTTAAAATCCAACAGTTATAAAACACAAACAAACAGCAATCCACACAAGAGAAGCACTGTTTAGGTCCAGACAAGAACTGAGGACACTTCTGATCACAAACCACAACCACCAATTGAGATCTTTAAAAGCCCAGACATACAGATATGGGAATAGAGCAGGAAAGTTGTTAGCTACACAATTAAAAGAAAAAATTATCAAACAAAAAATCCCACACCTCCTCAACCCTAAAATCTAAATGAAAAGTTAACAACCCAAAAGAAATAGCTGACGCATTTAGCGATTATTACGAGCAACTGTCTAACCTTAAAAATGACTCAGACACTTACCAACCCAATGACGTGCTGATTTCTGATTTTCTGGAATCAATACATCTCCCTAAAATTCCCCAAGAAGATTTATCTAGTTTAAATCAACCGTTTACTTTACAGAAATAGAAAATTCCATCAAGCACCTCCCCGCAACAAAGCACCAGGCTCAGACAGATATTCCTCCGAATACTATCAATTGTTCTCCTCCATACTAACCCCTCATTTACTTCCGGTTTTTGAAGCTGCTACAATCACAGCAAGATTTCCCCCAGAAATGCTCACAGCTACAATAATAACTCTTCCTAAACCAGGTAAAGAACCAAACCTCCCACAGAACTTTAGGCCAATATCCTTATTAAACGTAGATGTTAAGCTACACGCCAAACTGATAGCGAATATATTGTCAACTATTTTACCTAAACTGATACACTATGACCAGGTGGGGTTTGTAATGGGCCGCCAAACTACAGATGCTACCAGAAGAATGTTAAACCTTCTACATTTGGTTGAGGAAAGCAAAGAGCCTTCTCTGCTTCTGACTTTAGATGCAGAGAAGGCCTTTGATAGAGTGCACTGGGGATACTTGTCCAGAGTCCTGGAAAAGTTTGGGCTGGTCGGCCCATTGCAGAATGCCATAATGGCCTTATATTCTTCACCTTCCGCATTTGTATACACAGAAGGAATGTTCTCTAAACCATTCCCCATCACAAATGGGACAAGACAGGGGTGCCCCCTGTCCCCCATAATATTCACCATGCTTATGGAACCACTAGCGAAGAAAATAAGATCTCATCCATCCATACAAGGTATTAAATCTCAAGACCATCAACACAAGATCTCATTATTTGCAGATGATGTCATCTTATCATTATCAAATCCAGCTAACTCATTACCTACAGCACACAAAGTCCTCAATCAATTCAGCAAGGTCTCTTACTATAAAGTAAATGCAGCATACTAGGAATTCATATAATAGCAAACTCGAAAATCTGCTTAAAAATACCCTACCATATCCTTGGACAACTGAATCTATTAATTACTTAGGTATCAAACTTACATACCCTGTAACAAACATATATAATATCAATTACACCCCATTACTATCTTCCTTCCAGCCAGAACTATCTAGACTTGGGAAACATCACTTGACGTGGTCAGGTCGATTAGCAGCGTACAAAATGCTCATTTTACCAAAATTAATATATATCTTTAGAGTGTTACCAATACCAGTCCAAACATCCTTCTTTAGGTTAATGCAAAAACAACTATAAAACTTCGTATGGGCGGGGAAGAGGCCCAGATGTTCCCCTGAAATACAAACCAAGAATAAAACAGCAGGTGGCATGGGGATACCAATACCAAAAGATTATCACACAGCAGCAGTCCTGGACCAACTCTAAAACTGGTTCTCTACTCCTATTACAAAACCCTGGTGCCAACTAGAAATGTCATGGCTAAACAAATTATCACCATTGTCATTTCTAATAGCTGCCAAATTGAACAAACAGAGTAAAAAACCCTTCTCTCTGTCAATGCAAGCATTAATACGATCCTGGGAGGTGATACGTGCGACAGGGAACGACTTCTACCCATCAACAAACATACCTATTCCTTTAGATACACTACAATGGATAATTCCCAACATAAATCTTCACAACTGGACTAGCAAAAAAATATTAAACTTAGCAGATATCACTTGTAGAGATAAGATGCTACCATTTAGAACAATACAACAGAAAGTCAATCTTCCAAACTCTGAATTCTTAACGTATACCCAAATCTCTTCATACTTCCAAATAACAAATAACACACACATATCCATAATAGAAAAAGTATGGTCCTTTCTCCAGTCTAACAACCCCAAACTGAAAGGTATAAAAGTGATTTACAACTCGCTCCACTCTAAAGATGCTTTTACAAAAAATAAACCAATTACCAAATGGGAAAAAGAAATAGGCAAAGAATTCACAGATCTCCAATGGAAACAAGCAGTTACTACCAATCGCAAATTTTCAAGATGGGCAAATTACGAAGAATTAACACAGAAACTTATGCTGAGATGGTACTATACCACTTACATCACAGCAACATTTTCTAAAGATAACTCAAATTTATGTTGGAGAGGGTGTGGACAGGTGGGGACCCTAACCCATATGTTATGGTCATGCCCAGAGGTCAAGAAATTCTGGTGGACAGTTTATGATATGCTATCAAAATTAACTAATAGTAGGATTGCCCCAAAGATTGAACAAGCTATCCTAGGTATTAATATGGATCAATTTCAACCCAGATATAGATGTATTGCAACACATGTTCTGCTAGCAGCAAGAATGGAATTGGTGTATAGGTGGAAATCTATTGATGTACCTACTGTTAGGGACATCAAAATTAAAATTAATACTATAATAGAATACGAAAGAATTTTGGCACACAGGGACGGAAACTCATTTAGATTTGAAAAAAAATGGTCTCCATGGAAACTTTTTTCTTTCTTCTAATTACTTTTTGTAATTTTCTTCCTCATGAATAACTAGAATACTTGCAGCTGGTAAATTTTTATAGATTTATACGTATTTATACTTTTCGAGTTGTCTTAACAGATACATATATTGTTTAATGGTTTGTACACTTTATAACAACTGAAGGGGGGATCCTCTGTGAGCACAGTTTGATCCCATTGGGGTGCCCGGAGGATTCCTCTCTTTTCCTTCTTTATTTCTTCCTTTCTGAAATTCATGCCTTATAATACATCTCCCACTTACAATATGTCAAAGTTTTACAACTCAAGCTATACCAACGTAATCGTTAACAATTATTCAAATGTTATTAATGTTTGGTCCTCCAGTTGTAACAAGATTTTTTACTATAATGTAGTTTGACTATATTCGTGTAACTTGATAAAACTCTTCAATAAAAATTGATTGAAACAAAAACTTTGTGTGTGTCGGGAAATCCGATAGAAAATGTCCGATGGAGCCCACACACGGTCGGAATGTCCGACAACACGATCCGATCGGACATTGTCCATCGGAAAATCCGACCGTTTATACGGGGCATAACTCTTCTCATTTTTTCAGCTGATCAGCCGGGGAGGAGACGGGACAGGAACCAGCACCGGTCTGTATCTTACCATGCCCACGCACCCACTCGGGACCGAAAAAGATGGCGTGGGGTAAGTGAAGGTATCTATGACAGTATTCCACCTCTCTGTCCCCATGGCTAGTCCACAACCCCTGGGATCTAATGCCAGAATAGCCACACACAATGTCCAAGGTTTAAACTCCCCTCTGAAAAGAAGAAAAGCTTTTGATTATTATCATTCCCTCAAACTGGACATAGTTATGTTCCAGGAGACCCATTCCCCGATGTGATACAGCCCTAATTTTCTACACGCCAAATACCCAACATTCTATCTGGCAAACGCAGTGAACAAGACTAAAGGGGTAGCAATCCTGTTTTCAAAACATAGCAAATTCTCCATGACAGCAGTCCACATTGACCCAGAGGGTAGATTTATACTGGTCAAGGGCACCATAGAGGACACCCTGTTCTCCGTGGTGTCATACTTTGCCCTCAATGCAGGTCAGACACAATTCTTTCAATCTCTATTCAAATCTCTTGTCCCCCCCTTGGAAGGCAAAGTCATCCTCAGTGGGGACTCGAATGTAGCCTTTGACCAGGGCCTAGACAGATTCAGACCTCCTAGGGCTCAGTTAACCTGCCCACTAGAGCTAGTCTTAAAATAGCTAAACTCCTCCATTCACATGGCCTGGTAGACATCTGGAGGGAAATGAACCACTCTAAAAGGGACTACACCCACTATTCCTGCCCCCACCAGACATACGCTAGGATCAATCATGTCCTAGTCTCTCCAAATCTCATCCCCACCGCCCTGACCTCATCCATCAAAGACAGCCTTGTCTGCTCATTCCCTGGTGACCCTTACCCTTCACAACCTCCTCACACGACAAACAGGTACACACTGGAGACTTAACAAATCGCTTCTCAGCGATCTAACCAAAATTAAGGAAATAAATGACTCCTTTAAGGAATACTTTGCCCTAAATGATGTGGACAATATCTCCCCAGAGACCCTGTTGGCTGCCCACAAGGCAAACTAATTAGTATTGCTACCCGGGTTAATAGGGAGCGACAATTGGACACAGTGAAACTGGAGAAGGCCTTTCAGTCCCTAAAGACCAAACACAAGTGATACCCCACTAAGACTTCAATGGAACAGTTGGACGCTGCAAGATTAGAGCTCAACCTTGCTCTCGCGGCAAAAGCGGAGAAACACATTCACTGGAGTGGAGCTAAATTCTACATTCAGAGAGATAACATGGTCACCATGCTGGCCTCTAAACTATCTCCAGGGTATCATGCACAAACCACCCCCTAGATTAGGATAGGGGGACAGCCCCCCACAGCCAACCCAAACAAAATACTTACAGCATTCCAGGACTTCTATTCCCAGCTCTATAGCTCACCCCCCCGCAGACAAGGGTCCGGAAATTCTTGACTTCCTTAAGGACCTTCCTCTACCATCCCTATCTATCGAGCATAAAAACTCAATAGAGGCCCCCTTCTCGTCTAAAGAAATCCTGGAGGTTATTAAAGATCTCAAGAAGGGAACGGCGCCTGGTCCCGACGGCCTTTTCGGTACCTTACTATAAGGCATTTGCCGATAATCTGGCCCCATATATGGCAACATTTTTCAAACCAAAGACCCGGGGGTTAACCCTTAGACCCCCACCTCAATACAGCCTATATAACTGTTATACCCAAACCGGACAAAAACTTAGAGGAAGCGGGGAATTAATAGATCCATCTCCCTCATAAATAATGACCTTAAGATCCTGACCAACCGCCTGGCATCCTTCATCAGTCGGTACATCCACAAAGACCAGGTTGGGTTTATACCGGGCAGACCAGGTTGGGTTTATACCGGGCAGACAGGGCCCGGATCAGGTCAGAAGGGCAATAGATATAATTTCCCTTCTACAATCCAGCTGGGATCATGGCCCTAAACAGGAAGGAACGTTGGTCTCTCTTGACTTGCACAAAGCTTTTGACTCAGTGACCTGGCCTTCCTTTTTTGCCCTCATGGAGCGTTGGGGATTTGGCCAGCGCTTCATGGGGGTGATCCACGCCCTCTATTCCTCCCCAAAGGCTATGATACACCTACAGGGACTCCACTCACAGCCCCTTAATATAGCCAGGGGTACTAGACAGGGCTGCCCCCTATCCCCCTTAATTTTTTCAATTGCCATCGAGTCCTTGGCGATCGCAATATACTCCAACCCAAATATCCAGGAGTAACCTGTGGCCCACAAACTCACAAATGTGATTTGTTCACCGATGACATTCTCCTGTTTCTCATCTCACCGACCACGACCCTCCCTAATCTCTGCAAACTCCTGAACAAATTTTCCATCATCCCAGGCCTCAAAGTAAATTATTCCAAATCTCAAGCACTTAATGTCTCCCTCAAACAAGAAGAAGTCTCAGCATTACAAAGCTCATTCAAGTTTGAGTGGAGTGCTTCCTCCATTAGGTATCTGGGGATCACTCTCACGGCCAAAATTGAGCACTTGTATCCATCTAATTTTCCACCCATGTACCGGAAACTTGCATCTGACCTTACAAACTGGGACAAGGGGGCTTTGTCCTGGCTTCATTCGGTAAAAATGACTCTCCTCCCCAGACTACTATATTTGTTCCGATCCCTCCCCATAAACATTATCCTTCAAAAGCAAGGTTACTAAATTTATCTGGGGGGGGGGGGGATCAGGCCACAGACTTCCCCAAAAACTCTATTCCAAACTAGGACTCGGGTTTGGTACTTCCAAGCAGCAAGAATAGCTCAATTATCCACTGTCTACTCCAGGTTTGAAAAACCTGACTGGGTTAGCATTGAGAGACAGGCTGTCCCAACACATACCTTAGACTGCCTTCTATGGACCCCCTCCAAGGACCGCCCCCCCAATATTATCTCCTATCCTATCACAAACCCTGTCTCTGTGGGACAAGATGCGACCTGTAGCATCCCTGTCCTCAGAATGTAGACCCTTGGCACATATTTTCCACAACCCAGACTTTCCCCCTGGTCAGGACATCAAGTCCTTTCAATGGTGGCTGGACAAGGGGCTGTATCGCATCGGGCACTTCTTCACCCCCTCAGGCCCAGTTACCCAGAAACTCTGTGTGCAGAACCTGGAAATGCCAGCCTCGGAGCACTACAGGTTTCAACAGATACAGCACTTCCTCCACAGGCTATGGAAGGGGAAACCAATCCCCTCCAAATTTACACCTTATGAAATGTGGTGCGGACAGGCTGGGGATCAGAGGGGTGGAATCTCCATCATTTACCAATCGCTTGTTCACCCGTCCTCCAAATCCTCATACATGCTAGTGTGGGAAAATGACCTCCAAATTAATTGGGACCTTGAGAGGTG
This sequence comes from Aquarana catesbeiana, assembly GCF_042186555.1. Lineage (NCBI taxonomy): Eukaryota > Metazoa > Chordata > Amphibia > Anura > Ranidae > Aquarana > Aquarana catesbeiana. The sequence continues at coordinate 121,779,338 of NC_133330.1, forward strand.
GCAGTCCTCTTTTTCCAGAGCTTTTAAGGGGGTAAGAAACATCTCCCTAGTTGAATCCGGTGTCAAGGTCATGACCAGATGGTACCTTACCCACTCAAAGATGGTCTCCTTTTCCCCCACAGTGAGTCCACTCTGTTTCCGCGGTTGCCAGCTCACAGGCACTATGGCCCATACTTGGTGGGAGTGCCCTAGAATTAGGTCATTCTGGAGCAGGATGTTCACCCTGATCCAAACTGTGACTACTCACCAGCTCACGAGAACCCCAGCTATAGCTCTCCTGAACTCCAACCTCCCTAAAATTCCCAAAGCAAGCCACAAACTAATACATTTTATGCTGCTAGGGGTCAAGATGACCATAGCTAAAGCATGGAAGCAACCCACGGTAACCCTCTCAGCAGCCAAACATAAGATCTCCTGGATCATGTCTCAGGAGACACTTGCCAGCATATTAACGGACACGGTCCCGACATTCGAAGCCATCTAGGAACCCTGGTCCCTACATGTGGGGTTCCTCTGCGCCCAGGATTCCAGGCCCAACCAGAAGCTGCTGGACATGGCCACTCGGCCCCCTCCCGGTAAGATTTGATCTCTCTCGCCTCTACTTTTTCTCTATGTGACTCTCTCTTTTCACCCTTTTCACTCTACTTTCCAACTCCATATGGCCTTTTTCCAGGCTTGAATCTGGAATGATAGTCTGACATGTAGCCTTCTCCACTGAGCTAGCTGGCTCATCGCTAACAATTAACTACTGTCCAGTTTGCTCCCAATAGGGGTGCCTGAGGTCTTCTCCCCAAGATCCTGTACCAACGCCTTAGTAGTAGATCAGGTCCTTTAGATTGAAAGTGCCAGTCCCTGGTTGACTATCCTGGTCGACTATCCACTTTGTGCATCAGAATTGTGTACACACGATCGGAATTTACGCAAACGGATTTTGTTGTCGGAAAATTTTAGAGCCAGCTCTCAAACTTTGTGTGTCAGAAATTCTGATGGAAAAAGTCCGATGGAGCCCGCACATGGTTGGAATTTCCGACAACAAGCTCCGATCAGACATTTTCCGTCAAAGTCTGATCGTGTGTACAGGGCATTACTGGCTTACCAGTAAGGCAATTAAGGCATGGTTTTGGGTTTAGTGGCAAACTCATTCTGCCGCTGAAGCCGCTACTGATCTACAGACCAGTGAAAAGAAGTAAAAGTTTCCCGGTGGACTGCTCGGAGAACACGCTGCTGGAGAGAGCGGAAAATGGATATAGGTACTCTTGATGAAAGCAAGAATTGGCCTTTCTGTAAAAAATGTAAAGGATATGTATCTGTCAAACAGGTTCAGAAAAATTGGGCTTTGGGTGTTGGTGATGTCTTCACACTGTATCCCTATAGAGGTACATTTGATGAAAGCAAGAATTGGCCTTTCTGTAAAAAAATGTAATTATATGCACCTGTCAAACAGGTGTGGAAAAATTGGGCTTTGGGTGTTGGTGGTGCCTTCAAACCGTAGCCCTATAGAGGTACCCTTTGTAAGGAAAAACGCCCCACACGCCGCTTGAGTGCTTTCGATATACAGTATATCGCTTCCTCCCAGTCTAAATATAGATATCAGATATTCCAACTGCTGACAACAAACAAGACAATACTCGTTTGGTTGCTGAACATGGACTGTTTAACACATGTACACAGGTAATACTCTGGACAATCCTTCCCCCTTTGCATTCCGGGCTGGGTAGACTGTCCAATCAGCAGTGAGAGCTGTTGGAGGAATTCACCCCCACCAATCTCACAGCTAATCTACATACACATCCCATAATATCCAAGGCAGACAGAAACAATAGAACATTGGAATACAGCCACACTACAAACAACCCAGTAAAGAGTACACATCAAAATGAGACAATATACAAAATACAATATATATATATATACAGTATTTGACAAAAGTGAGTACACTCCTCACATTTTTGTAAATCTTTTCTTCTATCTTTTCATGTGACGACACTGAAGAAATGACACTTTGCTACAATGTAAAGTAGTGAGTGTACAGCTTGTATAACAGTGTAAATTTGCTGTTTCCTCAAAATAACTCAACACACAGCCATTAATGTCTACACCGCTGGCAACAAAAGTCAGTACACCCCTAAGTGAAAATGTCCAAGTTGGGCCCAAAGTGTCAATATTTTGTGTGGCCACCATTATTTTCCAGCACTGCCTTAACCCTCTTGGGCATGGAGTTCACCAGAGCTTCACAGGTTGCCACTGAAGTCCTCTTCCACTCCTCCATGATGACATCATCCCCAGTGCTGGCAGCACTCATGCAGCCCCAGACCATGACACTCCCTCCACCATTCTTGACTGTAGGCAAGACACATTTGTCTTTGTACTCCTCACCTGGTTGCCGCCACACATGCTTGACAGCATCTGAACCAAATAAGTTTATCTTGGTCTCATCACACCACAGAACATGGTTCCAGTAATCCATGTCCTTAGTCTGTTTTTCTTCAGCAAACTGTTTGCGGGCTTTCTTGTACATCGTCTTTAGAAGAGGATTCCTTCTGGGATGACAGCAATGTAGACCAATTTGATGCAGTATGCAGAGTATGGTCTGAGCACTGACAGGCTGACCCCCACCCCTTCAACCTCTGCAGCAACGCTGGCAGCACTCGTCTATTTCCCAAAGACAACCTCTGGATATGACGCTGAGCACGTGCACTCAACTTCTTTGGTTGACCATGGCGAGGCCTGTTCTGAGTGGAACCTGTCCTGTTAAACCATTGTATGGTCTTGGCCACCATGCTGCAGCTCGGTTTCAGGGTCTTGGCAATCTTCTTATAGCCTAGGCCATCTTTATGTAGAGCAACAATTCTTTTTTTCAGATCCTCAGGGAGTTCTTTGCCATGAGGTGTCATGTTGAACTTCCAGTGACCAGTATGAGAGAGCAGGAGCGATAACACCAAATTTAACACACCTGCTCCCCATTCACACATGAGACCTTGTAACACTAATGAGTCACATGACATGAAAATGGCTAATTGTGCCCAATTTGGACATTTTAACTTAGGGGTGTAATCACTTTTGTTGTCAGCGGTTTAGACATTAATGGCTGTTTGTTGAGTTATTTTGAGGGGACAGCAAATTTACACTGTTATACAAGCTGTACACTCACTACTTTACATTGTAACAAAGTGTCATTTCTTCAGTGTTGTCACATGAAAAGATAGAAGAAAATATTCAGAAAAAAAAAAAAAATATATATATATATTATATATATATATATATATATATATAGTGGGGACAGAAAGTATTCAGACCCCCTTAAATTTTTCACTCTTTGTCATATTGCAGCCATTTGCTAAAATCATTTAAGTTCATTTTTTCCTCATTAATGTACACACAGCACCCCATATTGACAGAAAAACACAGACTTGTGTTTGCGGCCAAGTACAGGGATATCCTGGATGAAAACCTTCTCCAGAGTGCTCAGGACCTCAGACTGGGCCGAAGGTTTACCTTCCAACAAGACAATGACCCTAAACACACAGCTAAAATAACAAAATAGTGGCTTTACAACAACTCCGTGACTGTTCTTGAATGGCCCAGCCAGAGCCCTGACTTAAACCCAACTGAGCATCTCTGGAGAGTAGGGATGAGCCGAACACCACCCCCCGGTTCGGTTCACACCAGAACCTGCGAACGGACCGAAAATTGGCATGAACGTTAGAACCCCATTGACGTCTATGGGACTCAAACGTTCGAAACCAAAAGTACTAATTTTAAAGGCTAATTTGCATTGTATTGTCCTCAAATGGTTTGGGGACCCGGGTCCTGCCCCAGGGGACATGTATCAATGCAAAAAAAAACTTTTAAAAACAGCCGTTTTTTCGGGAGCAGTGATTTTAAGGATGCTTAAAGTAAAAAAAAAAAAGTGAAATATTCCTTTAAATCTCGTACCTGGGGGGTGCCTATAGTATGCCTGTAAAGTGGCGCGTGTTTCCCGTGCTTAGAACAGTCCCTGTACAAAATTACTTGCGGCTTTAATGTAATGTCAGGTCCTGGCAATATGGATGAAAATCAGTGAGAGAAACGGCATGGGTACCCCCCAGTCCATTACCAGGCCCTTTGGGTCTTGTATGGATATTAAGGGGAACCCCGCACCCAAATTAAAAAAGGAAACAGCAGTATACAAGCTCTGTACTCTGAACAGCAGTATACAGGCGGTGCAAACAAGACAGGGACTGTAGGTTTGTTGTTAAGTAGAATCTGTTTGTAATTTTGAACTGGTGACATTTTTAACGTGTTTAGCTCCAGCCAAAAAATCTACTTTAAGCTTTTTGGAAAACATAGGGAAGGGTTATCACCCCTGTGACATTTGTTTTGTTGTCTGTGCTCCTCTTCAGAAGATTTCACCTCACCTTTTGTCCCAATGACAAATGTTTTTTGAAAATTTGGGTTTTTTTGTGAAACAAGGATTGGTGATAAAGCATCAATGGAAAGGAGAAATGTTTTTCCCATATTAACTCTTACAGGAGAGAATTTTCCTTCCTAGGGGTAGATTTCATCTCACTTCCTGTTGTCTCCCTACGTTTGCAAGTAGGAGTAGTTTGTAAGTTGGATGTTTGAAAGTAGGGGCCTGCCCTATATACTCAGCAGAAATTTGGGCCTTAGGTGTTGTGGCCACAACACTGTAAGCCCTCTCAGGGCCCTGCTGTGAAATATTAGATCAAGAATTGTAATTACATGTCCCTGTTGAACAGGGGATGAAATTTTGGGCCTTAGGCACTGGTGCTGGTGCCACAACACTGCAACCCCTCACAGATACTCTAGTTGTAACACAGAAACGAGCCCTGCTGCAAAAAGTATTGCATCAAAAATTGTAATTACATGCCCTGTTAAACAGGGGCAGAAAAATTGGGCCTTTGGTGGTGGTGGTGGTGCCACAACACTGTAAGTCCTTACTCGCTCTTGGTGGGCGCAGAAACGGGCCCTGCTGTGAAATATTAGATCAAGAATTGTAATTACATGCCCCTGTTGAACAGGGGCTGAAAAATTGGGCCTTAGGCACTGGTGCTGGTGCCACAACACTGCAACCCCTCACAGATACTCTAGTTGGAACGCAGGAACAAGCCCTGCTGCAAAGTATTGCATCAAAAATTGTAATTACACGCTGAAAAATTGGGCCTTAGGCACTGATGGCGGCGCCCAGAACCAAAAATGTTCTTACAAGCTATCAGCATGATCATTGAGGAGGAAGAGGATAATTACTCAGGATAGTCACTCAGCATCAGCATAGGCAATCTTTGAAGGGATCTGAGATTTTAAAAAAAAATTATTCGGTTACATCAGCATCAGGTGCTTGGTAGCTGGGGGTGATCTAAGACTGATTCATTTTTATGAAGGTCAGTCGATCGACCGAGTCGGTGGACAGACGCACCCTGTGATCGGTTACAAAGCCTCCAGCAGCACTGAATGTGCGTTCTGAAAGAACGCTGGATGCAGGACAGGCCAGTAGCTCAATTGCATACTGTGCAAGCTCTGGCCAGTGATCCATCCTCAAGACCCAGTAACCCAGAGGATTTTCGGTGGGAAAGGTGTCCAAGTCAGATCTTGCCCCTAGGTATTCCTGCACCATGTAAAACAGACGCTGGCGATGGTTGCTGGAACTGATCATACCTTGGGGCTGCGGACTAAAAAATTGTCTGAACGCATCGGTCAGATGGCCACCTTCTCCACCGATCCTTCTTTGACTGACCGAAGCCTCTGCAACACGTTGTCCAGAAACAAGAGTTTGTAACCTCCCAGTCTCTGGGAACGTGTTGCACAGAGCTTTCTGCAAGGCCTCCCGAAGATGTTTCATCCTCTGCTCCCTCTGCGACGGCAAGATAAGGTCCGCAACCTTACCCTTGTAACGTGGATCAAGGAGGGTTGCCATCCAGTATTGCTCCTTCTCTTTGATACCACGAATACGAGGATCCTTACGCAGGCTTTGCAGGATCAGGGAGGCCATGCAGCGTAGGTTTGTTGAGGCATTCGGTCCGGAGTCCTTTGGGTCACTAAGGACGACATGGTCTGCAGCCACCTCCTCCCAGCCACGTACAAGTCCATGGGTTTCTTGGGACTGATCCCTTAAAGACTGCTGCTGATGCTGAGTGCCAGGCTCCACCTCCATACTGACACAATCCTCCTCCTCCTCGTCCTCTTTCTGTGTGATTGGCAGGCACGCAGGAACACTGTCTGGATAAAGGGGGCCTTGAGAGCTAAGGAAGTCCTCCTCTTCCTGCCTCTGTTCTGCCTCAAGTGCCCTGTCCATTATTCCACGCAGCGTGTGCTCCAACAGGTGGACAAGGGGGACAGTGTCACTGATGCATGCACTGTCACTGCTCACCATCTTTGTGGCCTTCTCAAATGGTGACAGGACAGTGCATGCATCCCTGATCATGGCCCACTAGCGTGGGGAAAAAAAACAAGCTCCCCTGACCCTGTCTCAGTGCCATAGTTGCACAGGTACTCATTGATGGCCCTCTGCTGCGTGTGCAGCCGCTGCAGCATGGCCAACGTTGAGTTCCACCTGGTGGGCATGTCACAGATTAAGCGGTTCTTGGGCAGGTTAAACTCCTTTTGGAGGTCTGCCAGCTGAGCACTGGCATTATATGACCGGCGGAAATGCACACAGACTTTCCTGGCCTGCCTCAGGACATCCTGTAAGCCCGGGTACCTGCCCAAGAACCGCTGCACCACCAAGTTAAGGACGTGAGCCAAACAGGGCACATGGGTCATTTGTCCCTGTCGGAGGGCAGAGAGGAGGTTGGTGCCATTGTCGCAAACCACCATTCCTGGCTTAAGTTGGCGTGGCTTCAACCACCTCTGAACCTGCCCCTGCAGAGCTGACAGAACCTCTGCCCCAGTCTGGCTCCTGTCCCCCAAGCACACCAGCTCAAGCACCGCATGGCATCTTTTGGCCTGCATACTTGCGTAGCCCCTTGAACGGCTACGGAGCACCGCTGGTTCCGAGGACCAAGCGCAGGAAGAGGCCATGGAGGAAGAAGAAGAGGAGGGGGTGGAGGAGAGAGCTGTTTCACAATCATTAGTAGTGGCATTTTGGAGGTGTGGTGGCAGAACAACCTCCAACACTACTGCACCTTGTCCTGCATCCTTCCCGCTGTCAGCAGAGTCACCCAATGCGCGGTAAAACTTAGGTAACCTTACCGCTGACATGCTGGTAGAGAGCCAGAATTGCATTCCGTGAGAAAAAGTGGCGTTTGGGTACCTGCTAGTGAGGAACTGCACATTCCACAAACTCACGGAAGGGGGCAGAGTCTACCAACTGAAAAGGCAGCAGTTGAAGTGCTAGCAATTTTGCCAAGCTAGCATTAAACAGCTGGGCATGTGTATGGCTGGGAATGAACTTGTTTCGGCGGTGCAGCAGCTGGGGCAGGGAAATTTGCCTGGTACAATCTGATGTCGGTGTACCGAAAGCAGATTGCCCACAAGTACTTGGCTGTGAAACACCTAATTCTACACCTTCATTCCTCTCAGTGCAGGTCTCAGAAAGGACTGAAGGTATAGTGGGGTTGGAGATCTCAGCTGATGAGGAGCAAGGAGAGGTCCTCTTTGTTCTTTGGTGTGGGTCTTTTAGATACGCTTGCCAACGAACTGCATGGCAGGTCAACATGTCTGGTCAAGCATGTGGTGCCCAAGCGGGAGATGTTTTGGCCACGCGAGATACGCTTGAGACATATGTTGCAAATAGCAGCGGTGCAATCTGATGCATTCGTCTCAAAAAAGGCCCACACCAAAGAACTTTTGGAATAACGCGCAGAGACAGCAGCGCCCTGCACATGCGGAGCTTTGGGGTGTGATGCAGTCAGTGTGCTGCCCTTAGGCTAGCCCCTGGAGGGCATCCTGCCTAGTTGGTGATGTGCCACCTCCTCCTCCTCCTCCTCCTCCTCTCTCCTATCAGGCACCCACGTTGAGTCAGTGACCTCATCATCCCCTCCCTCCTCATCACTGGAGCAAACCTGGCAGTATGCTGCAGCAGGGGGAGCATGACTGCCAGATTGCTGTCCTTCTTGGGCACCCCCTCTGTCCATGCTCACGTTACTGCCTTCATCTAGCTCAGTATCATCATCAGAGCCTTCTAAACGTTGGACATCCTCCTGGAGCATGTACCCAACACTGTGGTCAAACAGTTCGAGGGACTCTTCAGGAGGACATGGTAGGGCTAGGGAAGGAGTCACTGATGCCATTGAGCCGAGGGATAAGGCCGCGTTGGCAGCTGCTTTGCCAGACAAAGTACCCTGAGCATGAGTGAGAGAAATGATGAGGAGGATGAGGATGGCTTGGTCATCCACTCGACCAAGTCTTCCGCATGTTGCGGCTCAACACGGCCAGCTGCCAAAAAAAAGGCCAAGCGTGTCCCACGGCCACGTGCTGATGAGGATGCACTGTCTCCACGACCAGCACTGTTGCCTCTAGACACAGAGCCTGCTTGCCCTCTTTTATTGGCTTGTGACTGTCTGCCTCTCCTTGTTGGCCTTCCAGACATACTAATGGAATGTAGCTGCACTAAGCTGGGAGATATATATATATCTATATATCTTCTACAGGTAGCTTTAGCTGAACACTGTGCAGAGCTCGCAAAAAACTAACTTGTAGCTTATTTAGCTGCCTGCGGTAGTGATAGGATCAGGAAAACACCACCAACCTTCTACAGGTAGCTTTAGGTGAACACTGTGCAGAGGTCGCACTAAACTAACTTGTAATTTTAGCTGAACACTGTGAGGAGGATGCATTATACTAACTTGTAGCTTTAGCTGAACACTGTGCAGAGGTCGCACTACACTAACTTGTAGTTTTAGCTGAACACTGTTCAGAGGACGCACTACACTAACTTGTAGTTTTAGCTGAACACTGTTCAGAGGTTGCACTACACCAACTTGTAGTTTTAGCTGAACACTGTGCAGAGGTCGCACTACACTAACTTGTAGTTTTAGCTGAACACTGTTCAGAGGACGCACTACACTAACTTGTAGCTTTAGCTGAACACTGTGCAGAGGTCGCACTACACTAACTTGTAGTTTTAGCTGAACACTGTGAGGAGGAGGCACTACGCTAACTTGTAGCTTATTTAGCTGCCTGCGGTAGTGATAGGATCAGGAAAACACCACCAACCTTCTACAGGTAGCTTTAGGTGAACACTGTGCAGAACTCACAAAAAAATAACTTGTAGCTTATTTAGCTGCCTGCGGTAGTGATAGGATCAGGAAAACACCACCAACCTTCTACAGGTAGCTTTAGGTGAACACTGTGCAGAGCTCACAAAAAACTAACTTGTAGCTTATTTAGCTGCCTGCGGTAGTGATAGGATCAGGAAAACACCACCAACCTTCTACAGGTAGTTTTAGCTGAACACTGTGCAGAGCTCGCACTACACTAACTTGTAGTTTTAGCTGAACACTGTTCAGAGGACGCACTACACTAACTTGTAGCTTTAGCTGAACACTGTGAGGAGGACGCACTACACTAGCTTGTAGCTTTAGCTGAACACTGTGAAAAGGACGCACTACCCTAACTTGTAGCTTTAGCTGAACACTGTGCACTACATTAACTTGTAGTTTTAGCTGAACACTGTGAGGAGGACGCACTACACTAACTTGTAGCTTATTTAGCTGTCTGCGGTAGTGATAGGATCAGGAAAACACCACCAACCTTCTACAGTTAGCTTTAGGTGAACACTGTGCAGAGCTCGCAAAAAAATAACTTGTAGCTTATTTAGCTGCCTGCGGTAGTGATAGGATCAGGAAAACACCACCAACCTTCTACAGGTAGCTTTAACTGAACACTGTGCAGAGGTCGCACTACACTAACTTGTAGTTTTAGCTGAACACTGTGAGGAGGACGCACTACACTAACTTGTAGTGTTAGCTGAATACTGTGAGGAGGATGCACCACCCTAACTTGTAGCTTTAGCTGAACACTGTGCAGAGGTCACACTACCCTGTTTCCCTGAAAATAAGACCTAGTGTGATTGTCGGTGATGGCTGCAATATAAGCCCTACCCCCCCAAATAAGCCCTAGTTAAAGTCCTTGTAGGTCTTCTTTTCAGGGTAGGGCTTATTTTCGGGGAAACAGGGTAGGGCTTATTTGGGGGGTAGGGCTTATATTGCAGCCATCACCGACAATCACGCTAGGTCTTATTTTCGGGGAAACAGAGTAAACTAACTTGTAGCTTTAACTGAACACTCTGAGGAGGACACACTACACTAATTTGTATTTTTAGCTTAACACTGTGCAGAGGTCACACTAAACTAACTTGTAGCTTTAACTGAATACTGTGAGGAGGATGCACTACACTATCTGTAAATAGTCTAGCTGCCTGACTGTGATAGGATCAAAAGAACACCAGCAATTTTCTTCAGGTAGCTGTAAATACTGTAACAAGACAAGCCTGCCAGTAGGGAGATAACAGGAACGGATCTAGCTAAACTGAATATAGTGTGTGTATATATGTGTGTGTATATATATATATACACACACACACAACACCTGGGATGCATATATATATATTTATACACACAATACACTGTAAGTGCAGCTAACTCACTGACTGTCCTGCCTAATCTATCTAACTTAAATCAAATGACAGTGTCTCTCTGTCTATCTCTTTCAACGCTGGAACACACACTACACAGGGCCGCAGTGCAGGCGGCCTTAAATAGTATGGGGTGTGTACTAAATCCCCTGAGCCATAATTGGCCAAAGCCTCCTTGGCTTTGGCCAATTACGCCTCTCTGTTCAGACGGCGCTGTGATTGGCCAAGCATGTGGGTCATAGTGCATGCTTGGCCAATCATTAGCCAGCAATGCACTGTGATGCCGCAGTGAATTTTGGGCCGTGACGCGCCACACGAGTTTGGCGCGAACGGCCCATATCGTTTGCAATTCAGCGAACAGACGATGTTCGAGTCGAACATGGGTTTGACTTGAACACGAAGCTCATCCCTACTGGAGAGACCTAAAAATGGCTGTCCACCATTGTTTATCAACCAACTTGACAGAACTGGAGAGGATCTGCAAGGCGGGATGGCAGAGGATCCCCAAATCCAGGTGTGAAAAACTTGTTCCATCTTTCCCAAAAAGACTCATGGCTGTATTAGATCAAAAGGGTGCTTCTACTAAATACTGAGCAAAGGGTCTGAATACTTAGGACCATGTGATATTTCAGTTTTTCTTTTTTAATAAATCTGCAAAAATGTCAACAATTCTGTGTTTTTCTGTCAATATGGGGTGCTGTGTGTACATTGAGGAAAAACAATGAACTTAAATTATTTTAGCAAATAGCTGCAATATAACAAAGAGTGAAAAATGTAAGGGGGTCTGAATACTTTCTGTCCCCACTGTATATATAGAGTATACGCAGAACATTCCAGTGTGGCTGTACAGTGAGTCCGATTAGTACAGATCAGACTGGATTTCTCGGTCACCCTGTGCCCCTAATAGAGACATAGAGTGATTTAGACATAGAAGGTGCATGGTTTTCCCAACCACCCCAAGGGATTCTGGATTCCACGGGCCCCTCCGCCCAAAGTGACTCCTTCACACCCTTGATGAAAGCAAAAATTGGCCTTACTGGAAAAAATGTAATCTATATGCACCTGTCAAACAGGTGCGGAAAAAATTGGTCCTTGGGTGTTAATTGTGCCCATGAAACCTACAGTATACAAAAAAATTACTTCAAAATAAAATCAACACCCACAAAGCTAGGCAGCCTAGACAGTCTTGCGGAGATTCCAGTTTCCAACACTTAATCAGCGACATTGGCATCAGGGGCTTGATAGCTGCTGCTAATCCAGGACTGATTCATTTTGAAAAATGTCAACGCTCTTTTATCTGTCACAAAACCTCCAGCAGCACTGAATGCACATTCGGAAAGCACGCTGGATGCAGGGCAGCCCAGTTTCTGGCCAAATTCTGACCAGTAGTCTATTCTCATGACCCAGTAACCCAGTGGGTCGTCTACTGGAAAGCTCTTCATGTCTGTTTTCACCCCTAGATAATCTTGCATCATATGATGCAGACGCTGCCGATGGTATGTTGACAGCCCTGGGCCCCGAGAAAAATTTTTTCTTCACTTAGGCGGCCCCCTTTTCCACCGCTCATCTGTGACCAACAGAAGCCTCAAAACTACCTTTTCCATGAGACTGTAACCTACCAGAATCTGGAAAGGTGTTACATAAATTCCTCTTTAAGGTGTCCTCAAGATATTTCATCATGTGCTCAATCTACGAGGGCAGGATGATTTCCTGAGACTTTCCTCTTGTAACAGTGGTCAAAGAGGGCTGTCAACTAATAATGATCCTTCTCCTTGATGCCACAAATTCTCAGGTCCTTTCGCAGGCTTTGAAGAATAAAGGAGCCCATGCACCGCAAGTTTGCAGAGGCATGAGAAGCAGAGACCCCGGGGTCAATGAGGATTACACTATCTGGAACTGCCTCCTCCTAGCCACGTACTACTGATAAGGTGTCTGGGGACTGAAAACTATCTCTTAAGGTTTGACGTATGTCTTCTTCTGCTTCAATGCCTCCAAAACTGCCAGAATCCTCCTCCTCCTCACTCTCCTCTTGTGTGTTCCGTGGTGTCGCAAGAATGGTGTCTGCATAAAGCGGGCTTTGAGAGGAAAGGAAGTCCTCCTCTTCCTCCTGCTGCTCTGCCTCGAGTGCCCTGTCCAATGCCACGCGGAGTATGCTCCAGCAGGAACACAAGAGGGATGGCTCACCAATCCTTGTCGTCTCCACAAATGGTGACAGTACAGTCCTTTATCAGCAGCCATTAGCCGAGGTCCCCTGATCTTGTCCTTGTGCCATACTTACACAGGTACCCATTGATAGCCCTCTGCTGCATGTGCAGCCACTGTAGCATTGGCAAAGTTGAGTTCCACCTGGTGGGGATGTCCCAAATCAGGCAGTTTACAGGCAGGTGAAACTCCTGCTGAATTTCAGCCAACCGAACACTGGCTGTGTATGACTGCCTGAAATGGCTACAGACTCTTCTGGCCTACCTTAGAAGATCTTGCAAACCTACATACATGTTTAAGAAATACTGCACTGCCAAATTAAGGACATGTGCCAGTGTCAGAAACCAATGTGACCAGACATGTGAGGACTGCCACAGAAAATATCAGGCACACATATCCTGTAAAAGAATATAATTTATTTAAAAAGATAAGTGAATAACATAAATGTAAACGTAACTCCAACATACCAAACTGTGTAAAACAAACCAGATAACCAAACAAATAATGACACACGATGAACAACTGTCCAAACTAAGTATATACAGCAAGCAGGGAATACAATGTGGGGTCGTAACGGAGCCAGGGTCATACATGACAGAATAAGCAGAGGGAGCTGGGAGCAAGACAGGACAGGGAAAGGGTAACAGGAGACGGAGAGAGTAGGTGGGAAGGGATCAAGCTGCAAGGTTGGGGTCAGGGTCCAGGAACAGAAAACAGGATGCAGGATACAGGGTCACTGGAATGCAGGTCAGGGACACATGGAGACAAAACACCAAGGCAACAAGAGAAGGACAGACAGGACCTAAATATACTTCCTGCAACGAGCATCGGGTGATGACTGATGATATGAGCTTTTGGCTGCTGAGAGACACCCGCTGGTTGACACTGGAACTGCAGCCTATGGATTTGGAAGCCACAGTGCCACCAGCAGGTGAGCCCTTTCCTGACAAACCCCCTCTAAGGAGCAGCCTCAGGATGCTCCAAACAGCCATAGCTGAACCAGTCCATAAAAAACAGTCTTCTGTTATACAAGTCCAGAGCAAAAGTTCCTCATAGGCTGAAGAGCTGCTTGGTTCCAAGCGAGATGCCCTACTGCTAAGATCCATCAATAGGCAAAGTGTCCCACTGTCCGGGTCAGGTGACTGGCTGGGTTCCCCACTGCTGGGGTCAAGCGACTGGCTGGGTGTCCTGCTGGCCAGATTCTCTGAGATGTACACTACAGCATTTGACACTCCAAGTCCCTCAAAACAGCAGGTCCCCCAATGCTGGGTCCCATGGGTTATCTGAAAACTTAGCCCTGGGTCATGTGACAATACCGGAACCCAAACACAGAAGTGTCTCATCATAACCATGTAGCTTGCCTTGTTTCCAGGACTTGCTCCGCACATCAAAAGCCGTCTATTCGAGGCACTGGTTACCTGACCCAGGTCCCCTAATACACCCAGAGCTGTGGCAATCGCATTCTGATAATGGCGAGGCACAGATCATACACTGCCATTCCCCGTGAGCTTATCATGACCAGGGCCAAGAAGGCAAATACCAGTTACCAAGAGTATGTTCGGACCACCAGGCTTTGGCACCATAGGAGAAACACACTGCCAGAGGGACTCAACCGAAGCAAACGTCAAACGAATTTGAGGCCAAACAGGTAACCCATCTAAGGCACGTAAGGACTCAAAGCTTTCAGACCCATTAGCAGGTGGACACTAATCCTTTGAACGACAATCCAACTGAACAGCTGGCATAGAGTCAGTAGAACCCTGCTGGGTGATAGAGAGAAGATAATTAAGATCATCAAAGGTAAACTTGTCATTGGGCAGCAGACCGTCAGAGGCAGGCAGGTTGTTCGGCACAGAACATCCAGAGGCTGGCAGGGAAACAGGCACCAGATCGTCAGGCCGGGCATCAGGAACCAGATCATCAGGCTGGATGTCAGGGACATGCTGGCCATAGCGCAGCAGATGTGCAAAGACAGAGGCCATTGCGCATGCGAGGGCACAATTCCGACGATACCCATCCTGGCAGACATGTCCGCGCAAATGTGCTCATGCCCCTTTAGCATTGGTACCCAAACACCATATATAAGGATGGCAGATGCACTAGGGCTTTGCTGTCTGATCTGCAGCTTTCCCATGTATCCTGTTCCTGTGCCTGCCTTTGATCTGATTGTGACCCAGCTTTCTGACTACTCTGATTCTCTCCACTACTGACCACAGCTTGCTTGACCTTGATTCTTCTTTATCTGCTTGATTCTCCGTTACCAAACCTCTGCCTGAATTTTGACCATTCTTTGCTCGATGTCTCTGATATACCTGTCTCTTCCATGTATTACCTGGCATGTCTGACTCCGCACCAGTCTCCTCCACTTGCTACAGCCTCTACGAACCTGCATCCTCAGTCCCCCGGCACCAGCAACCTACCTGCATCTACAGCATGCCTTCATCCACAATGTGCCTGCATCCACAGCCATAACCTGCAGCTCTACTACCCCTGCTGGTTGCTTTACCTGCTCCAGAGAACATTGCAGGCACTCCTACCTCACTGTTCTCTCATGGCCGTTGTTGCAAACTCAGTGGTCCTTGAAACGGGGCTGTACAAGAGAGCTTCGTCTGCTAATCAGGCTCTACCTGAAGGTATGTGACACTGGGCAACAGGGACCAGATCATCAGGCTGGGCATCAGGCACCAAATCATCAGGCTTGGCGTCAGGCACCGGATCAAACAGGCTGGGCAGGAGGCACCAGATCATCAGGCTGGGCAGTGGGAACCGGATCAGACTAAGCAGCGGGCACCAGATCATCTGGCTGGACAGAGGACACTGGATCATCTGGCTGGACAGCAGGCACCGGATCTTCAGGCTGGACAGCAGGCACAGGATCATTAGGCTGGGCAGCGGGGGGGGGGACATCAGGCTGGGCGGCAGGCAGAGGCACATCAGACTGGGCAGCAGGCTGAGGCACATCAGGCTGGGCAGCAGGCAGAGGCACATCAGGCTGGGCAGCAGACAGAGGCACATCAGGCTGGGCAGCAGACAGAGGCACATCAGGCTGGGCAGCGGGCAGAGGCACAACAGGCTGGGCAGCAGGCAGAGGCACATCAGGCTGAACAGCAGGCAGAGGCAGCAGGTAGAGGCACATCAGGCTGGGCAGCAGGTAGAGGCACATCAGGCTGGGCAGCAGGCAGAGGCACATCTGGCTGGGCAGCGGGCAGAGGCACATCTGGCTGGGCAGCGGGCAGAGGCACATCTGGCTGGGCAGTGGGCAGAGACACATCAGGCTGGGCAGCAGGCAGAGGCACATCAGGCCAGACAGCAGGTAGAGGCTGTACTGAAGGGGGAGAAATGTCATCACTGCTTTTAGGAACACTGGACAAAGCCAACTACGTACAGACTTGAATCAATGGCTGAACATCTCCAAACAACATCCTGCCCTGATCAACTAGTGAATGAGCAAGACGAATACATACTAACAGCTGATCTCTGGCCCATTCCTTCAGAATCTGGCAGCAATATTCTTTTTCCTCTGTCACTAGCAAAGAAAAGTAGATAACCTCCTCAGGATGCATCTTGCCACAAACAACACCAGAGCCAATATGGCTTCCCTGTGCAGCCACATCTGGTCAGGACAGGCCTTGGTGTTATGTCAGGAACCGGTGTGACCAGAAATTTGTGGATTGCCACAGAGAATATCTGGCACAAATATCCTGTAAAAGAATATAATTTATTTAAAAAGATAAGTGAATAAAATAAATGTAAACGCACCTCCAACATACTAAACTGTGTAAAACAAACCAGATAACCAAACAAATAGTGACACAAGATGAACAACTGCCCAAATTAAGTATATACAGCAAGCAGGGAATACAAAGCATGGTCGTAACAGAGCCAGAGTCATACACAGAGGATCAAGCAGAGGGAGCAAGACAGGACAGGGAAAGGTAACAGGAGATGGAGAGAGCAGATGGGAAGGGATAAGGCTGTAGGGTCGGGATCAGGGTCCAGGAACAGGAAACAGGGAATAGGATGCAGGATACAGGATCACTGGGACGTAGGTCAAGGGCAAATGGAGATAAAACACCAAAACAGGAGAGGGACAGACAAGACTTAAATATACTTCCTGCAACTAGCATCAGGTGATGACTGATGATATGAGCTTCTGGCTGCTGAGAGACACCCACTAGTGTGTCAACTTTCCCAGTCAAAGGGCGGACAGAAGGTTAGTGCCATTATCGCACACCGCCATTCCTAGCTCAAGCTTCCATGACTTGAACCACCTCTGAGCCTGCCCCTGCAGAGCTGAAAGAATATCTGCTCCAGTGTGGCTTCTGTCCCCTAGACAGGCCAGCTGAAGTACTGCATGGTGTCATGGCGGAGACACATCAAAATATAATTTTTTTTTCATTTAGACTTTAACTGAGTCAACGCTCCATAAAAGCACTCCCCCTTCCAAGAGAATAGGCTGATTGCTGAAGTAAAGAGACAAAAACTGTGTTGAAGCTAAGTAAACATAAACACAGGGCTGGTGCAAGGATTTTTGACACCCTAGGCGAAACCTCATTTTGCCGCCCCCCCTTGTCTCCACCCCTGACTCCCCCCCTTTGCCCTGCCCATGTATACCCCACCTTTTTAATGAAGCGCCCTTCAAATACAGTCTCACTTGTGCCCATCAAATACAGTCTCAGCTGTGCCCATCAAATAGTCTCAGCTGTGCCCATCAAAAACAGTCTCACCTGTACCCATCAAATACGGTCTCACCTGTGCCCATCAAATATGGTCTCAGCTGTGCCCATCAAATATGGTATCAGCTGTGCTCATCAAATACAGTATCAGCTATGCCCATCACATACGGTATCAGCTGTGCCCATCAAATACGGTATCAGCTGTGCCCATCAAATACGGTATCCGCTGTGCCCATCAAATACGATATCACCTGTGCCCATCAAATACGATATCACCTGTGCCCATCAAATACAGTCTCAGCTGTGCCCAATCATTCTGCCTCACCTGTGCCCATCAAATACGGTCTCAGCTGTGCCCATCAATGCCGCTTCCCCACTGCCAATCAATGCAGCCTCATGGAGGGGGGCCTCGGTACATAGTTTGCATTCGGGATTTGGCAGATCAGTGAATATACATATACACACACATTTGCAAATTGCATGTCATTGTCAATATATAATATACAATCTCATCATCTAAGTAAGACACACAGCAACAGTTTTTACTCACCACACCATGTGAGGTGATGGTCTTGGGCTCAGCAATGTGATTGTGTGTGACACGGCCAGGAGAGCATCCTCGGGAGGGGGGGCATGCTGGACACACACATGTCAGAGCGACGGAGAGCATCCTGGGGGAATGTGCTGGCGGCGCTTTACACATGCATCATATCATTGGGGAGCGTGCCCTGGGGGGTGGGCTGGACCTGGACACTGTCACATGACACTCACTGTCAGAACGATCTCCGCTCTGAGTCAGAGTGCAGAGTGGAGAGCAGAATGGGTGCTGCGGTGGAAACACATCAGAGTGGCAGGGCCTGGGGAGGGGAGTGCTGGACTGTAGAGTGGACACATGTTTCACAGTGTCAGAGCGAAGACGGGGGGGTGGGGGCGCTGCTTCACTGCTTGTCATAGCGGCTGCCTAGTATTGCAAGCTCTGTGGACTGACAGTGCAGGAGTAGTATAAACAGCGGCCGGGCGCCCTAGGTGGCAGGGTGCCCTAGGCGACTGCCTAGTCTGCCTAGTGGTAGCACCGGCCCCGCATAAACACCAAGGTCATCTTACACAAAACCAGCTGACAAGGGACAAATTTTGTGTTTCCAAATCCAAGTTACAAAGCTTTCAATTAAAGAAAAGAAGTGGATAAATAAACCCATTGTGTCAAAGGGTGAATTTATCTCCTTAGTCAACCCCAATGTTGACTCAAGCTGTCTCGCAGACAATGACTGAGATGCAAGGTTTATATGACACCAAAAATGTCTATAGTCCCAAATGTACGAACAGACTATAATGTTATTGACCAAAAGTGTTTATAAGGAGAGATTGGTTGTACAGCTAAACCTTTCTCCAGACCCTCAGTAAAACTGGTCCTAAGTCTATTTCCAATACTCAAGGAAGACTTTCAATACCTGTATATTTATATATTCGAACATGAAGCTCATCCCTAATGAACAGACTATAATGTTATTGACCAAAAGTGTTTATAAGGAGAGATTGTTTGTACAGCTAAACCTCAGTAAAACCAGACCAAAGTCTATTTCCAATACTCAAGGAAGACTTTCAATTCCTGTATATTTATATTATATATATATATATATATATATATATATATATGCATAAGTGATGCAAATGCTATATATCAAACGTTGTAAGAAAACACTGAAAACCTGTATACATGTGGCATTGTAAATATATGTGATACTGAAAGTAGGAATATAATATTTTAATATAGAATGAATGAAGGACTGTGTTTTAGATACCATCATTGTTGTAAAGACATAGAAACCGTAACCACATCTACATGAAAATATCCATATTACATGGGTTGTCCCAAGACATATAAGTTTTCATAGGATTTGCAGGAGTCATGCATCTGTCCATATTAATATCCATTGTGTGTGATATTAACCACTTCAATACAGGGCACTTATACACCTTCCTACACAGACCAATTTTCAGCTTTCAGCGCTGTAGCACTTTGAATGACAATTGCGCAGTCATGCTATACTGTACCCAAACTAAATTTTTATCATTTTGTTCCCACAAATAGAGCTTTCTTTTGGTGGTATTTGATCACCTCTGGGATTTAAATTTTCTGCTAAACAAATAAAAAAATACAGAAAATTTTGAAAAAAAATATTTTTTTTGTTTTGGTTACAAAATCTTGTAAATAAGTATGTTTTCTCCTTCACTGATGGGCACTAATGGGGCTACACTGATGGGCACTGATAAGGTGGCACTGATGGGCACCGATGAGGTGGCATTGATGGGCACTGATGATGGGCACTAATATCCGGCACTGATGGGGCACTGATAGATGGTACTGATGGGCACTGATAGGTGGCACTGATATGCAGCACTGATGGGTACACATAGGTGGCACTGATGGGCACTGATAGGCGGCACAGATGGGCACTGATAAGCGGCATGGATGGACACTGATAGGCAGCATGGATGGGCACTGATAGGAGGCACGGATGGGCACTGATAGGTGGCAGGGTTGGGCATGGATGGGCACTGATAGGTGGCATTGATGTACTGTAATATATGGTACTGATGGATGCCAATCAGTGCCAAACAATAATGCCTGCCAATCAGTGATGCCCATTTTGGGCACTGATTGGCATCCATTGTGGGCACTGATTGGCATCCCTGGTGGTCTAGGGTGGCATACCTGGTGGTAACATCCCTGGTGGTCCAGTGTGGGCATCCTCGGGGGGGCTGCACTGATAATCGATCAGCACAGACCCCCCCTGTCAGAGGAGCAGCCAATCGGCTCTCCTCTACTCGCGTCTGACAGACGCAAGTGAGGAAAAGCTGATCAATGGCTCTTCCTGTTTACACTGTGATCAGCCATGATTGGACACGGCTGATCACGTGATAAAGAATCTCCGTCAGAGACTCTGTACCTAGATCGGAGTTGCGGTGTGTCAGACTGACACACCGCATCAACGATCGCAGCGATGCACGCCCCCAGGGGCGCACAGTAGCTTAATATCCTGGTGACGTCATATGACATCCGTTCAGGATATTGAAACCACTTTGCAACCACCATTTTGCTATTTGGCGGGTGGCATGTGGTTAATTAATTTAATTTAAACTAAATGATTATATTTTGTACCAATTGCTGGGAGTCCCTAAACAATATATACATATATTCATAGCCCCAATATATAGATAAATACACATTATAAAAGAAAACATATTTTTCTTTTAACAAATAAGTTTAGAACACATTTCTCTCCTAAGCTTACCCGGCAAATCATTAGAATTCCCCAACCAATGGAGAATGAGCCGAACCTTCAGGGCTGAGCTTATGATAGTTTTATGAGCTTATTGTCCCAGATGGTATAAAGGTTGTGAGGGCCAGAGAGAAGGGAGCAGAGACCCACACACCAGATACACCCCTAGATGATCAAGAAGTCTGCTGATATTTGACCACTCCCCATCTTGCTGGACATTGTGACTGGAACTACTTGATGTACTTAGATATTGGTGGACATCTTCCCCTTTTAAGCTATTGGTAAGATACAGACCATAATATCTTGATTATCTTTTTCTCTCAGAATTGTAGAGGTTATATTATACTATTGACGTATTGATATTATTAGATACAGGGTGTAGGGAAATTTATCATTGTCATCTGCCCACATTGATTGTCTAGAGTGTGTATTATTGTAGCCGTGTTTAGGGGAATTTAGACAAACTTGTTTACATCAATTTAAAAATTCTGTGGTCCCAGGGAGCGTTCAATTGTTCCATTTAATTTTAGTAGCTCTGTTGGTTTAATATTTATTTCAAATTGGCAATATTTTTCTGTTGACTTCATGAGACATACTTTGGATTCCTTTCAGGCCGGAGAAATTCAGAGGACTGTTTCCCTGAGCGACAAGGGATATTGTGTTCTTGAGAATAAAGCATAGATTACCGCACATTTTTCCAACAGAACAATTTGGGCACCTCTGAGTAAATTGTATATTTAGATATATTGTTTCATTGCCGTGTTGATGTTTTGATAATGTGTGAAATATCAATCACCAGAAAACCTAATTCTGTATAAAATTGTATGACTATACTCGTTAATTAATAAAGTCAAATTATTTACTTACTAATTTTGTTGGGAGATATTTATACTTTGGTAAGAAAACCCAATAAATTAACAAGCTCAGGAAAGGATTGTGGTATGTACTGATATTCTGAACTAGGTTCACAAAATTACCGTAAGGTTGGAGGCACTGAGAAATAAAACACTGAGATCTTAATTAAGATTCCATACCACACTTACAACATAAAATTGGCAAGCCCTGCTGAGATATTTTGTAAGAGGGACTCTTACCACATTACAGAACATACTGGTGATTGTATTTGCATATACATTGTGAAAAATATTGGTTGTATACTAACACTGATAATGAATCATGTTCATCTAGAAACGGCCAGGATGGTGATACCGCCCCAGCGGTAGCTACCTCAAGCCAGAAAAAGGCCACTGGGCCTCAGAAAAACTTAAGTAGGGTCCTTGACTATGGTGTGACCAAATATATTCGCAAAAGATTAGACATAGGAGGCAGTTTAGAGAAATTTATTAAAGAGGAAAAAGAACGGGCCCATAGGTTAAGTGTTAATTTTTTTATTGAAGATGGTTGGATTTACCAAGTGATTATGGCTTTTACTAGCGCAAAAGACACAAAAAGGTCGAGACCGACTCATAGAGTCTTGGCCGATCTTGTGGTTTTTGTGTATTGAAGTTGGCGAACAAATGCCAGCTTTAAAGAGAGAATTGTTGGACACCCGCACCACCTTAAATAAAAGAACAGAAATGATAGAATCCCTGTCAAACCAAATTCAAGAGGCTGAGAGTAGACTCCGACAATCTAAAGAAGGCCAGGAAGAGTTAATAGGCCAGATCCAAAATGCTCAAGACTTATATGAAGAATCCCATTGCCTATTTAAAAAACTACAAGAGAAATATCAAAAATGTAAACAAGAAATAGAATATTACAAATGAGAGAGAAAAGGCCCCATTGAAGCAAACTCTGCTTATAAAGATAAAGAGAGTGAAGCAGAAATTGAGAGACTCACTCCAAGCAGAGAGCAATGGAGGGATGGATAGAAAGATTAACGGAACAATTAGACCATGAATCCATGGGCCAAAGTCGTTTAGAGGAACAGGAAATGGAAAAACGGAAATATTCATATTTCCGGGGAACACAGGTTACAATGAGATAGGGTCAGAAGACAGGTCACCCCCTAAGCTGCAAAGACACTCCCCAGAATGTACAGAGGAGGAAGTAGAAAGAGCTTCATATGGGCAGAAAAGGAAGCCTAGGACCCTAATTAAAAAATATGACACCCCCAAGATGATAATATTCTTAAAAGAAACTGTTCCTGTTTTTTCCAAGAAGCGTTCCCAAACCATCACTGACCATATAGGAACCTACGAACGTACCCTGAAAATCTTAAACATTCAGGATGATCTTACCAAAATTGAGTTACTGCCATGGATATTTGAAGAAAAATATAGACAATTCTTTGATTCCTTGCAGGCTCTATAAGGTCAGTCATGGAGAGAAATTAAACATAGGTGTCAAATGGAGTTTGGGCCCTACAAAACTGTTACCGCTGCCAAAGCCGCGGCCTACAATTTAAAATGTGGCCCTAATCAGAGTCCCACAGAATTCCTAGCCGTGTTGAGAAGCGCATACTTTCTGGCTGAAAAGGACCCAAGTCCGGACCAGCCAGAATTCCAGATTCTATTTTTTGAAGCACTACCTGCTTATATCAAATTAGGACTGGCAAGGGATTTTAAGAAAGGACATTTCCTGGATTGGTTAGTCAGAGATAGTAATCACCTGTACTTAATCCAGCAGTCCAGCGAATGTGGGATGAAAAGAGAAGCCAAACCTAGCCCTAAAACCATAGCAGCCACTACTGTGACCCCCCCAACCTCATGGTCTACAAACAGAGAGGAAATCATATGCTGAGGCAGTCCGAGATGAGAAAACCATGGGACCTACCAGAGTTTCGCCACAGCAGATGATGGAGGACAGACAGAGGTTGCCAGGTTACTGTAATGAGGTTGAAAAGGGCCCCGGTACAGAAATAGCCAGAGGGGATATCTGCAGGGGTCCCAGAACAACCAACAATCAAATTGGAATTGAGATCCCAATTCTACTAGGTACCCCTACTATAACAGGAACCCTAACTTTGGCAGAAACCCTAATTTTAACAGAGACCCTAACTTTCAAGGGTACCCACGCTTTAACAGAAATCCCAACTTCCACGGCAACTCTGGTTAATACAGAGACCCCAACTTCATAAGAGACCCTAATTTTAATGAGAATTCTGATAATCCCAGGACACCTCCCAATCAAGAACATGTCAATCACCCCAGGGTTAATGTGGCTCCCCAAATTCCTCCAAATCAAGGGGAACCACAGGAACCCCCGAGAGAAAGGCCACAGCACCAAGACCAGAGGAGTGGTGATGAATCTGATGAATCACTGCAGTCCCGTCCTGAACGCGACCGGTTCAGGCGAAATAGGGCAAATCGCCAAAATACCATGGGTCGGCGAATCCAGCAAGTAGAGATGCAAATCAATCAGATGTACGAACAAATGACACATCTGATCAATTACAAATCTACCAACCCGTCTTTTTTAGGGGCCGCTCCTGTGACCAACACAGGGTCACAGAATGCTTAGAACCCCAGACAGTCCTCCTGCAGGGGACAACCCTGGGTGCGATGACAGGAAACACACAACATGCCCCTAAACAGGGGGGATCAGGTTGGGATTGTTAATTCTGCTCCTGTTTTTCAGTATCCTTCTAACCCCTCTAATAAAGCTGTGCCACTGGGAGGCGTTGCAAATTGCCAATCGGGCGGGATGCCTCCCACTCCCTGTGCTTCCGTATCGAGTAGGCCCCGCAGGCCATCCTGTAGGAATCATAAGCACAAAGAAGCTGTGACATGCAGTAAGATAAATGCCAAATGTAAATTGTTGGAAAACCCACAGATCCTCAACCATGCTAATTTCATGTGTGAGTTGACTGAATCTGAAGGAAGATATTTTACTACTGTAAAGGTACATGAGGCCGGTGATCACTCCATTTCAGGTTTAATTGATCCCAAGCCACCATCCTGTCGCATGAACAATTTAATGCAGCAATAAATTCAATGCCCAACAAACTGAGACTTAGTCACTAATCGGGGTGGGGGGTGAGCCACTGCAATCATGGGTACTGCCTGGTTTAAACTCAAATTGGGTAATAAGGAAATCAGGCACCCCGTTATTATTGTAGATCTCCCACACCATCACATGATCATTGGAATGGATCTCCTTAAGAGGCTCAACACAATTGTTGATTGCGTGAATTAAGTGATGTGGTCACAGGTCAAATCCCCGATTAAATATGAAAAGTTTCAAACTCCCCATTCCCAGCGACACTGCCACCTGGTGGAAGAAAGGCCTGGTTCCCTAGAAATCCACTTCAGGAATAGTCAGTTCCCCGATGTCACGGTTATCCAACCTGACAATCATGGCCTGGAAGTAGGAAATGAGGACCATATTTTTAAAATTCCCTGAGATTAAGATCTCCCTCCAGGATAACGTACTGACCATATCCTTCCATCAAGAAAATAAAACTAACAAAGGGGGAAATCACGCTGAGTTCCTGACAGAAATAGAAAGGGTTACCAGCGACCTCTTTATCCCTATCCGGATAAATGGTCTTAATAGGTCAAAATATATCAAAATCGATCTAAAACAAGAGCATAGCTTTGTGAGCCATGGCCTTGTTAGTCACCTTTCTGACATGGAAATGATCAGTTTCTTCACTCCTCAGCGACATTGGATGACAGATACCATCAATGACTCTGAGGATCATAACTCAGTCGCTAGATGCCTTTTAAATATCACTATATGTAATAAGACAACAACCCACGTGTTCATAGTGCTGGATAATCCCCAATCCCAAATTTACGTCGGCAACGACCTACTGCATCGTTTTGCCACCCAAATTGACCTGATAAACGACTGCATATAGAGTTGACTAAAGGGGGACCCCAAGGGATAGCAAGATATGACCTCAGCCCTGAAGTTCCACCAACAGATGCCTTATGCTGTTGAGATTCAGGTAGCTCAAGAAATTATCCCTAGGGACATAAAAAATGTATTACTCCCCATAAATGTCAAAAAGGGACACAAACTGAAGGGATCAGTTGCATTAGTATGCCTGTCCCAGAGAATACAGGAGGAAGGAATAAAAATTACCCACGCACCCTTAATTAATACGCATAATGTCTATCTATGTACACAACCTCTCAAATCAGGACCTTAACCTACCCAAGGGCACGATTCTAAGGATGGTACCTGTAGAATTAAAGAGACATCTCTCATCTTTGATCAACCAATCAAAGAACAAGAGTACCCCAAGAGACTTGATTTGGAGAGAAATACACCTCGCACACCCAATGACCTGACCACCAGGCTTGACGAGGCCTATGAGATAGGGAAACCTGAAAGCTTTCTGGGATTCAAAGAGATAGTCGAGGAGATCATAGCCCTAGCCGATGTGTGCACCAATGATCTTGAGCGACAATTCCTCCGCAAACTTCTTTTTATATTCCAGGAAATCTTTGCTCAGGATTCCTACGATTGTGTGAATACTGATCTCCACATCGCCAAAATCCAAACTGACCCTCAGGCCCCATCAGTATTTGTAAAACAGTATAGACTTCCGCTAGCCTCCTATGAGTCTCTCTCCGAGATCAGTTACTTGAACGAGGTATAATTAGGCCCATCCACAGGAGATCAGAGGTATAATTAGGCCCATCCACAGGAGATCATAGTCCTAGCCGATGTGTGCACCAATGATCTTGAGCGACAATTGCTCCGCAAACTTCTCTTTATATTCCAGGAAATCTTTGCTCAGGATTCCTACGATTGTGTGAATACTGATCTCCACATCGCCAAAATCCAGACTGACCCTCAGGCCCCATCAGTATTTGTAAAACAGTATAGACTTCCGCTAGCCTCCTATGAGTCTCTCTCCGAGATCAGTTACTTGAACGAGATATAATTAGGCCCATCCACAGATCGTACAATCACCCCATCCTGGGGATTTTGTACCCCAACAGAGAGTGGCGCTTGTGCGCTGATCTCCGACAACTCACTAAGTGTGTCTACATGTCAGGATGGCCTGTACCCTACATAAACCAGTGCCTTGCCCAACTCCAGGGATCCCAGGTAATCTCGGCCCTCGACTGTGCCTAGGGATCATGGACCATAAAAGTCAGCGAAGAAGGTCAATATAAACCGGCCTTCAGTTTTGGAAACCAACAGTACTGCTGGGTGCGCATGCCTTTTGGCTATATCAATTCTGGCCATGAATTTGCAGTCTTCATGCACAAGGCTATGCCAGATGTCTTGGAGCGAGGAACATTGGCATATGTTGATGACATCCTCATCAAAAGTACTGATATGACCAAACACCTCACAGAACTCTGACACATTTTGGGCCAGCTAAGGACAGCCAGAGTGAAGCTATCTATTCAGAAAGCACAATGGTGCTGCACCCGAGTAAATTTCTGAGGCCATGAAGTTGCATCAGAAGGGTTAAACCCCCAAAAGAAAAAGGTTGAAGCAGTATTTAACGATAAGGTCCCTACTAATCTTAAAGAATTAAGATCGTTTCTAGGTATGGTTAACTATTCGTGCAAGTTCATCGACAATTACGCTGAGGTTAGCAAACCGTTACTTCATCTGCTGAAGAAAGACACTGAGAGGTCATGGGGCAAGGAACAAACAGACGCTATGAAGGAACTGAAGGTACGACTCACCCAAGCTCCCTGCCTTGCGTATCCAGAACGAGGTAAACCCTTTTTTCTTGAGACAGGGTACACGCGGGTAAGTATGAGTTCTGTTCTTTATCAGAATCAAGAGAATGTCAGTAAGATTATAGCTTAAGCCAGTAAAACATTGTCCTCAGCTGAGATTAAGTTTTCTGGCTGCAAAAAAGCTTTATTGTCCACTGTCTGGGCATTACAGAATTTCCGCAGTTACATTCAAGGTGAAAGAATTATTGTTGAGACTGCACACCAGCCTTTGCAGTATTTACAGTGTGAACGTATCAGGGATGGAAATGTGTCTAATAGCTGCATCACTGCTTGGACTCTGTCCTTGCAATGGTGGCCCCTGGAAATTTGTTATAAACAGAACAAGAAAAGTCCAGTGGCCAGGGCTTTGCTGAGCTGCATGATTGTTCCGCCCCTGATCCCTTTGCGGGGACCCCGGACAGTGACTTTTTAGAAGAGCAACTGTTGTCTCCATACAAGGTTTATGATGATGAATACTGTAAACAGTTGCCATGTGTTTATGTAGATGGCTGTGCCTATCACCACAAGGACAAAGACCAACTCCAACTAGAGACTGGCATCGGGATCATATGGACCCAAGGTGTAGCCTCAATCTCTGTGGGATACAAACTTGGGCCAAGAAGCAGCCAAGTTGCTGAACTCGCTGCAATCTGGAAAGCCGTTGAGATGGCTATAGATTACTGCATTAAAGAATTCACCATCATCACCGATTCAAATTATGTTAGGAATAGTTTTGTGGAGTATCTCCCCCGATCGAACGGAACAACGTGGTAAAAAGTAACCATAAACCTGTCAAACATGGTAAGTTGTTTTGTCAAATTGATCAATTGGTAAGGGAACAGGAGATCACTCTATATTTTAAGAAAACCAAGAGCCACTCCAAAGTCATAGGTGAAGAGAAGGAAGGGAATGATCAGGCCGATACCCTAGCCAAAGAAGGGACCCTAACAGGTGAGTTGCTAGATATAGATCATCTCTTAGGGTCAGTACAGTCAGAAGCTGTCACTAGGCAACAAGCTAGTATCACTTATGATTCAAATGTATTGCAATGGTGTCATGAAAACCCCAGTGAAGATTTAATCACAGCCCAAAAAGAAGACCCAATATTTGGCTTGTTTTATAACCATTTGGAACGCCCGAGCCAAAATCCCCTTAGTCAAGAAAATTATCTTGGCAAGGAAGACTTACGTATATTAATGAAATCCACATCCCAGATCACGCTGCATCAGGGATTGTTGATCCGCACCTCTAAGAGGGGGTATCCAACACTGGGTAGTCCCCTTAAATTCAGAGGTTTAATGCTACAGCATGCCCAAGACTGCCCCACGTCTGGGCACCGCGGAGAACAAATCACCTATGAGATCCTACTGCCTCATATTCTGCGTGATGTGAAGGCATACTGTCAAGGATGCTTAATATGTGCTCAATTTCAACCAGCTTCGCCAACCCATAGGGCACCCCTTCAGAAAAGGGGGATATGCATGCATAGGTCAGACCTTCAAATGGATTTAATTGGGCCTGTAACTAAATCTTCACGTGGGAATCGATATATGTTAACCGGAACATATTTATTTCCCAAATATGTTGAATGCATTCCCGCACCAAATAACAGCTCCGATCACATATTTTCATGCTTCGGCCTTCCACAGAGAATAGAATCTGATAGAGGTATTCATTTCACTAGCCAAGTAATGACCTAACTGTGGAAGATATTGGACGTAAAAAGAAAGTTACACATCACCTATCGGCCCGCCTCTAGTGGTAGAGTGGAACGGTACAATCAGACTATTCTAAATATACTTAAGAAATTTGTAAAGGAAACAGGCAAGGACTGGGATGTAAAGCTCCCTTTAGTCCTGATGGCATTAAGGGCAACCCCAAATACCGCCACAAAAATGTCACCCTTTGGACTTATGACCGGAAGGCGGATGGTCCAGCCCCAACACCTCCTGTACTGCACCACTGATCATAACTTGATTGATGCCACCACAACTCACCAATGTATTGAAGATTTATGGAAGCGTTTACAGTATGCATTCTCATTTGCCTAAAGAAATATTGAAAGAGCTGCAACTAGCGCTAAAACATACTATGACCTAAAAACCATAAAGAAGGAGTATGAGATTGGGGACAAGGTATATCTCTACAATTTCATGAGAAACCAGGTAAAGGAACAGAAATTCCTGCCATCCTGGAGAGGTCCATTCAACATTGTGGACAAAATCTTCCCCGTGGCATATAAACTGCATATTTCACAAAATGGTGAAATCAGTGAGAGATGGGTGCACATCAATCAATTACGTGCTTGCCACCCCAGGTCCCAATTACAGTTGCTGGAGGAATAACCCTCGGCAACATATACTTTCAAGGTCAATTAAAAGGGTTAACTTACCTGAACATACATTTATTTTTATATATATCTCTACGTGATTCTCAAACTGTCTATTTTCCTTTAAACAGTGTATACATAAAAGCAAAATGATATCCCCGCCGCCATCGAAACTCATGATCAGAGGTAATAGTGACCAGGTGATCAAAGGAAGGACCCATTGATTTCCCAGGGTTCCGAAACAGAGACCCGATCCCGAGACCGCCCCAGGAAACCACTGTATGGAAAATCCTTGGTATTCTACTATGGATGTCCATGCCAGGTCGGGCCAGGCCTCATCAGTCGACTGAGACCTTCCTCTGGGATACTGATCCAGGAAACCCCGGACTCATCTTGACGGTCCTGAGGCTCATCGGCGAAGGGTACTAGCAACCTTAATCTTCAATACACTGCACACCAAGTTACCACCCATCAGCAAAGACTACCAACAAACATATGACTCTCGCCATGTTATGGAGTGAATTCCATGCACGTTTCCCTGACATACCTGGAATTTAAAGGGGGATTTTGTCATGGCGGAGACACATCAAAATATCTTCTTTTTTTTTTTTTTTTTTATTTAGACTTTAACTGAGTCAGCGTTCCAAGAAAGCACTCCCCCTCCTAAGAGAATAGGCTGATTGCTGAAGTAAAGAGACAAAAACTGTGTTGAAGCTAAGTAAACATAAACACCAAGGTCATCTTACACAAAACCAGCTGACAAGGGACAACATTTGTGTTTCCAAATCCAGGTTACAAAGCTTTCAATTAAAGAAAAGAAGTGGATAAACAAACCCATTGTGTCAAAGGGTGAATTTATCTGCTTAATCAACCCCAATGTTGACTCAAGCTGTCTCGCAGACAATGACTGAGATGCAAGGTTTATATGACACCAAAAATGTCAATAATCCCAAATGTATGAACAGTAGGGATGAGCCGAACACCCCCCCGGTGCGGTTCGCACCAGAACCTGCAAACGGACCGAAAATTTGCACGAACCTTAGAACCCCATTGAAGTCTATGGGACTCGAACGTTCAAAATCAAAAGTGCTAATTTTAAAGGCTAATTTGCATGGTATTGTCCTAAAAAGGGTTTGGGGACCCGGGTATTGCCCCAGGGGACATGTATTAATGTAAAAAAAAGTTTTAATAACGTCCGTTTTTTCGGGAGCAGTGATTGTAATGATGCTTAAAGTGAAAAAAAAGTGAAATATTCCTTTAAATATCGTACCTGGGGGGGTGTCTATAGTGTGCCTGTAAAGTGGCGCATGTTTTCCGTGCTTAGAACAGTCCCTGCACAAAATGACATTTTTAACCACTTGCCGACCGCCTCACGCCTATATACGTGAGCAGAATGGCACGGGCAGGCAAAATCACGTACCTGATACGTGATGCCTTCCCGCGGGCGGGGGGTCCAATCGGACCCACCCCCCCCGGTGCCATAGGCGGTCGGCTCTTGTTCGCGGGCGATGAGAGGTCAGGGGGAGGCCATCCATTGATGGCCACCCCCTCCCGATCCCTCCCAGCGAATCAAATGCTTCCTCTCCCTCTGTAATGTAAACAGAGGGAGAGGAAGTGATGTCATCTCTCCTCGAGCCGGTCTTTTCGATCCGGCGCCGAGGAGAGAAGACATCCAAGTAAGTTGCACCAACACTACACTTCCAGTAGAACACGCAGGCACACTTTTCACCCCCCTTCACCCCCCGATCACCCCCCTGTCACACTGACACCAATAGCAGTTTTTTTTTTTTTTGCATTGGTGTCAGTTTGTGACAGTTATAAGTGTTAGGGCAGTTAGGTTAGCCCCCTTTAGGTCTAGGGTACCCCCCTTTAGGTCCAGGGTACCCCCCTAACCCCCCCTAATAAAGGTTAACCCCGTGATCACCCCCCGTCACCAGTGTCGCTAAGCGATCGTTTTTCTGATCGCTGTATTAGTGACACAGGCGACGCTAGTTAGGGAGGTAAGTATATAGGTTCGCTGTCAGTGTTTTAGAGCGACAGGGACCCCCATATACTACCTGCTAAAGGTTTTAACCCCCTGATTGCCCCCTAGTTAACCCTTTCACCAGCGATCACCGTATAACTGTTACGGGTGACGCTGGTTAGTTAGTTTATTTTTTTATAGTTTATTATAGTTTATTATAGTTTTAGGGCACCCGCCGTTTATTACCTTATAAAGGTTTAACCCCCTAATTGCTCGGCGCTGATATAAGTTACGTTTTTAGGGTCAGATAAGGTCTGCGTCGCCCCAGGCAGCGTCAGGTTAGCGCCAGTACCGCTAAAACCCACGCACGCTGCATACACCTCCCTTAGTGCTATAGTATCTGAGCGGATCGATATCTGATCCGATCAGATCTATACTCCCCAGCAGTTTAGGGTTCCCTGAAACGCAGTGTTAGCGGGATCAGCCCAGATACCTGCTGGCACCTGCGTTTTGCTCCTCGGCCCAGCCCAGCCCAGCCCACCCAAGTGCAGTATCGATCGATAACTGTCACTTACAAAACACTAAGCACACATAACTGCAGCGTTCGCAGAGTCAGGCCTGATCCCTGCGATCGCTAACAGTTTTTTGGTAGCGTTTTGAATCAGTCGCTAACAGTCAGGAGCTTTTTTGCCTGTGAGTCCCACTAGTGTACCCCTAAATTTAGAGCCCAAAATGGCAAATCGAAGGTACACTAGTGAAGAGGCCTACACATTTCTGAGCATGACAGATAGTGAAGAGGAAGTCACTCATCTGTCAGATTCAGGGTCAGAATACGATCCTGTAGAGGACAGTGGCTCCATGACAGATAGCTCTGACGACGGAGTTGTGGTCCCTGCTAAGGTCAGGCGTACCAGACCCCGAACTTCTTCTGTCCTTGAAGTGCAAGAACCGCAGGGCTCTCGTATGGAGCAGAGAAGTTCTAGTGCCGCTATTCCTTCTGGTGAACTGGCAAGCACCAGTGGCCTAGTACACCCTGGTCGTACATCCAGCACTGCAGTAACACTTGGTGACGTGGCAGTAAGTGCAGTTCAAGCTGGCGAGGTGGCAAGCACAAGTAGTGTCCCGCTGCCACCAAGAAGACGAACATAGGCCCGTCGTGCCCATAGTGCCATTCCTGCTGCATTCGCCAATCCGAATTGGGTACCCACCACTTCTGCAGCACCCGTACTTCCCCCTTTCACTGGCCAACCCGGAATTCAGGTGGAAACAGTTGACTTTATGCCACTGGATTTTTATTCGCTGTTTTTCACCGAAGATCTCTATAGATCTATTGTGGACCAAAGCAATTTATACGCTGGTCAACACATCGCCACTAATCCCCAGTCCTCCCTTGCCAGAGATTGGAAACCAATTACGGTTTCCGAATTTAAGATCTTTCTGGGCCTTTCCCTCCTCATGGGCTTGAATAAAAAGAGTGAGTTGCGGTCATATTAGTCCAGTGACCCAATTTACCATTTGCCCTTGTTCTCTGCTTCAATGGCCAGGGCACAATACAAGCAGATTTTGCGGTTCATGCACTTCAACGACAATGAACTCTGTCGTCCTCGTGGAGACCCTGGATATGATCAGTTCTACAAAATTCGGCCCCTCGTAAACCACTTCAACCAACGTTTTGCAGACTTGTTTACTCCCCATCAAGTTGTCTGCGTTGATGAGTCCCTGGTTAAGTTTTCTGGCCGCTTGTCAATCAAACAGTACCTTCCCAGCAAGCGTGCCAGATACGGGGTCAAGATGTATAAGCTCTGTGACAGGACTACAGGCTATACATGTAGATTTATGGTTTACGAGGGCAAAGATAGTCACGTAGAGCCGACAAACTGCCCTGACTACATAGGAAGCACTGGCAAGATAGTGTGGGACTTGGTGTCACCCTTATTTGGAAAGGGGTACCACTTGTACGTGGACAATTATTACACGAGCATGCCACTTTTTAGCCACCTTTTTGATCATCAGATTGGAGCATGTGGCACCGTGCGACCTAATCGCCGGGGCTTTCCCCAGCGGCTTGTAGATTCCCGTCTTAGGCTGGGGGAGAGAGCCTGCTTGCAGTGTAATAACTTGCTCGCTATGAAGTGGAGGGACAATAAGAATGTTTTCGTTCTTACCTCCCTTCATGCAGACACGACGGTCCAAATTCCTACGGCGACTGGTGTTGTGGAGAAACCCCTCTGTGTCCACGAATATAACTTTAATATGGGAGGCGTGGACCTCAAAGACCAGTTGTTGGCGCCGTACCTAATTGCCCGTAAGGCCAGACTCTGGTACAAAAAAGTGTCTGTTTATTTATTTCAATTGGCTTTGCTGAACGCTCATGTGCTATACAGAGCTTCAGGACAGACTGGATCCTTCCTTAAATTCCAGGAAGAGATCGTCAGAGCCCTTCTGTTTCCAGACGGTGCTCCACCTCACCTTCCCCAACCAAATGCAGTAAGCCGGCTGCATGAGAGGCATTTTCTTTATGCCCTCCCGAGTACCCCTACCCAACGAACCCCCCAAAAAAGATGTTGTGTCTGCAGCAAGCGCGAATTAGGCGTGACACCCAGTATTATTGTCCCCTCTGTCCTGGCAATCCTGGTCTTTGCATTGGTGAATGTTTTGAACGCTACCATACATTAGTGGAGTATTAGCATAGGGTACAGCACTGCACAGACTAGGACACACTTTCACAGGGTCTCCCAAGATGCTGTCGCATTTTGAGAGACCCAAACCCGGTACCAGTTAAAAAAGTTAAAGTTACAAAAAAAGTGTAAAAAAAACAAAAAAAAGTTAAAAAAAAGAAAAAAACACAAAAAAATATATAAAATAAAAAACCCAAAAATAGTTGTTGTTTTATTGTTCTCTCTCTATTCTCTCTCTATTGTTCTGCATTCTATACTGCAATGTTTTATTGTTATGTTTTTATCATGTTTGCTTTATAGGTATGCAATTTTTTTATACTTTGTTTTTTTATTGTTAACCACTTTTTTGTTTTCAGGTACGCCATTCAGCTGCAGAGCGGATTTATTTATCTTGACAGCAACAGCGTTTCCTCCCAAGATACATAAAGCCGTGACTCCAGCGCTGTCGGAGGTGATTTCACCACCACAGTTACATACTTCAGCATATATACACTCCAAAGACATGCTGGTAGGTTAATTGGATCCTGTCTAAAATTGTCCCTAGTATGTATGAATGTGAGTTAGGGACCTTAGATTGTAAGCTCCTTGAGGGTAGGGACTGATGTGAATGTACAATGAATATGTAAAGCGCTGCGTAAATTGACAGCGCTATATAAGTACCTGAAATAAATAAATAATAAAAAATAAAATATATGCCGAAGCGTGGGGGCAGCAGTGGGTGGAGGAGCGATTTGCTCCTGCCTTTTGCGGGAGGATGCCCCCATGCTTCGGCATATATATATTTTAGGTATGCACAGGTTGCGTTAAATGTTTTATTTTTTACTATGTTTTTTTTTGTATTTTGCTTTGCAGGTATGGTAAGTATTACTGTTATACTGTAATGTTACTTTGTTTTTTTGTAAACCATCATTTGCTTAGCAGGTACGCCATTCAGTTGCAGCACGGATTTATTTATCTTGACAGCAACAGCGTTTGCTCCCACGATACATAAAGCCGTGACTCCAGCGCTGTCGGCGGTGATTTCACCACCACAGTTACATACTTCAGCATTTATGCTGAAGCGTGGGGGCAGCAGTGGGTGGAGGAGCGATTTGCTCCTGCGTTTTGCGGGAGGATGCCCCCATGCTTCGGCATATATATATTTTAGGTAGGCACAGGTTGCGTTAAATGTTTTATTTTTTACTATGTTTTTTTTTGTATTTTGCTTTGCAGGTATGGTAAGTATTACTGTTATACTGTAATGTTACTTTGTTTTTTTGTTAACCATCATTTGCTTAGCAGGTACGCCATTCAGTTGCAGCACGGATTTATTTATCTTGACAGCAACAGCGTTTGCTCCCACGATACATAAAGCCGTGACTCCAGCGCTGTCGGAGGTGATTTCACCACCACAGTTACATCTTCAGCATATATGCCGAAGCGTGGGGGCAGCAGTGGGTGGAGGAGCGATTTGCTCCTGCCTTTTGCGGGAGGATGCCCCCATGCTTCGGCATATATACGGTGCATGTATGCGCATCATTAGAAGTGGGTGGATGAAGGGAGGTATTCTAATGGTGGGCATACCCACCGATCAATATCTTTTTTTTCGTTCAGCCCACAGGCTGCATGAAAAAAAAGTTTACAATGTATGCCCAACAAGGACCAGCAACGTACTGGTATGTTGCTGGACTTTGAGTGGTTATACCAGAATGATGCCTGCAGGTTTAGGTATCATCTTGGTATCATTCTTTTCAGCCAGCGGACGGCTTTCATGTAAAAGCAATCCTAGCGGCTAATTAGCCTCTAGACTGCTTTTACAAGCAGTGGGAGGGAATCCCCCCCACCGTCTTCCATGTTTTTCTCTGGCTCTCCTGTCCCAACAGGGAACCTGAGAATGCAGCCGGTGATTCAGCCAGCTGACCATAGAGCTGATCAGAGACCAGAATGGCTCCAAACATCTCTATGGCCTAAGAAACTGGAAGCTACGAACATTTCATGACTTAGATTTCGCCGGATGTAAACAGCGCCATTGGGAAATTGGGAAAGCATTTTATCACACCGATTTTGGTGTGGTCAGATGCTTTGAGGGCAGAGGAGAGATCTAGGGTCTAATAGACCCCAATTTTTTCTAAAAAGAGTACCTGTCACTACCTATTGCTATCATAGGGGATATTTACATTCCCTGAGATAACAACAAAAATAATTTAAAAAAAATAAAAATGAAAGGAACAGTTTAAAAATAAGATAAAAAAGCAAAAAAATAATAAAGAAAAAAAAAAAAAAAAAAAGCACCCCTGTCCCCCCTTGCTCTTGCACAAAGGCGAACGCAAGCGTCAGTCTGGCGTCAAATGTAAACAGCAATTGCACCATGCATGTGAGGTATCACCGCGAAGGTCAGATCGAGGGCAGTAATTTTAGCAGTAGACCTCCTCTGTAAATCTAAAGTGGTAACCTGTAAAGGCTTTTAAAGGCTTTTAAAAATGTATTTAGTTTGTCGCCACTGCACGTTTGTGCGCAATTTTAAAGCATGTCATGTTTGGTATGCATGTACTCGGCTTAAGATCATCTTTTTTATTTCATCAAACATTTGGGCAATATAGTGTGTTTTAGTGTATTAAAATTTTAAAAAGTGTGTTTTTTCCTCAAAAAATGCGTTTGAAAAATCGCTGCGCAAATACTGTGTGAAAAAAAAATGAAACATTTTAATCTGTAGGGCATTTGCTTTAAAAAATATATAATGTTTGGGGGTTCAAAATAATTTTTTTGCAAAAAAAAATAATTTTTTCATGTACACAAAAAGTGTCAGAAAGGGCTTTGTCTTCAAGTGGTTAGAAGAGTGGGTGATGTGTGACATAAGCTTCTAAATGTTGTGCATAAAATGCCAGGACAGTTCAAACCCCCCCAAATGACCCCATTTTGGAAAGTAGACACCCCAAGCTATTTGCTGAGAGGCATGTCGAGTCCATGGAATATTTTATATTGTGACACAAGTTGCGGGAAAAAGACAAAATTTTTTTTTTTTTGCACAAAGTTGTCACTAAATGATATATTGCTCAAACATGCCATGAGAATATGTGAAATTACACCCCAAAATACATTCTGTTGCTTCTCCTGAGTACGGGGATACCACATGTGTGAGACTTTTTGGGAGCCTAGCCACGTACGGGGCCCCGAAAACCAAGCACCGCCTTCAGGCTTTCTAAGGGCGTAAATTTTTGATTTCACTCTTCACTGCCTATCACAGTTTCGGAGGCCATGGAATGCCCAGATGGCACAAACCCCCCCAAATGACCCCATTTTGGAAAATAGACACCCAAAGCTATTTGCTGAGAGGTATAGTGAGTATTTTGCAGACCTCACTTTTTGTCACAAACTTTTGAAAATTGAAAAAAGAAAAAAAAAATAAGTTTTTCTTGTCTTTCTTCATTTTCAAAAACAAATGGGAGCTGCAAAATACTCACCATGCCTCTCAGCAAATAGCTTGGGGTGTCTACTTTCCAAAATGGGGTCATTTTGGGGGGTTTTGTGCTATTCTGGCATTTTATGGCCTTCGAAACTGTGATGGGTAGCGAGGAGTGAAATCAAAAATTTACGCCCTTAGAAATCCTGAAGGCGGTGATTGGATTTCAGGGCCCCGTATGAAGCTAGGCTCCCAAAAAGTGCCACTCATGTGGTATCCCCATACTCAGGAGAAGCAGCAGAATGTATTTTGGGGTGTAATTCCACATATGCCCATGGCCTGTGTGAGCAATATATCATTTAGTGACAACTTTGTGCAAAAAAAAAAAACAATTGTCACTTTCCCGCAACTTGTGTCAAAAAATAAAATATTCCATGGACTCAACATGCCTCTCAGCAAATAGCTTGGGGTTTCTACTTTCTAAAATGGGGTCATTTGATGGGGTTTTGTGCCATCTTGGCATTTTATGGCCTTCAAAACTGTGATAGGTAGTGAGGAGTGAAATCAAAAATGTATGCCCTTAGAAATCCTGAAGGCGGTGCTTGGTTTTCGGGGCCCCGTACGCGGCTAGGCTCCCAAAAAGTCCCACACATGTGGTATCCCCGTACTCAGGAGAAGCAGCAAAATGTACTTTGGGGTGTAATTCCACATATGCCCATGGCATGTGTGAGCAATATATCATTTAGTGACAACTTTATGCAAAAAAAAAATTGTCACATTCCCGCAACTTGTGTCAAAAAATAAAATATTCCATGGACTCAACATGCATCTCAGCAAATAGCTTGGGGTGTCTACTTTCCAAAATGGGGTCATTTGGGGGGGTTTTGTGCCATCTTGGCATTTTATGGCCTTCAAAACTGTGATAGGTAGTGAGGAGTGAAATCAAAAATTTATGCCCTTAGAAATCCTGAAGGCGGTGCTTGGTTTTCGGGGCCCCGTACGCGGCTAGGCTCCCAAAAAGTCCCACACATGTGGTATCCCCGTACTCAGGAGAAGCAGCTGAATGTATTTTGGGGTGCAATTCCACATATTCCCATGGCCTGTGTGAGCAATATATCATTTAGTGACAACTTTTTGTAAATTTTTTTTTTTTTTGTCATTATTCAATCACTTGGGACAAAAAAAATAAATATTCAATGGGTTCAACATGCCTCTCAGCAATTTCCTTGGGGTGTCTACTTTCCAAAATGGGGTCATTTGGGGGGGTTTTGTACTGCCCTGCCATTTTAGCACCACCAGAAATGACATAGGCAGTCATAAACTAAAAGCTGTGTAAATTCCAGAAAATGTACCCTAGTTTGTAGACGCTATAACTTTTGCGCAAACCAATAAATATACGCTTATTGACATTTTTTTTACCAAAGACATGTGGCCGAATACATTTTGGCCTAAATGTATGACTAAAATTGAGTTTATTGGATTTTTTTTATAACAAAAAGTAGAAAATATCATTTTTTTTCCAAAATTTTCGGTCTTTTTCCGTTTATAGCGCAAAAAATAAAAATGGCAGAGGTGATCAACTACCATCAAAAGAAAGCTCTATTTGTGGGAAGAAAAGGACGCAAATTTCGTTTGGATACAGCATTGCATGACTGCGCAATTAGCAGTTAAAGCGACGCAGTGCCAAATTGTAAAAAGTGCTCTGGTCAGGAAGGGGGTAAATCCTTCCGGGGCTGAAGTGGTTAAAGGAATAAAAGTCATTTAAAACTGCTTGCGGCTTTAATGTAATGTCGGGTGCTGGCAATATGAATGAAAATCAGTGAGACAAACGGCATGGGTACCCCCCAGTCCATTAATAGTCCCTTTGGGTCTTGTATGCATATTAAGGGGAACCCGCACCCAAATTAAAAAAAGGAAAGGTGTGGGGCCACCAGGCCCTATATACTCGGAACAGCAGTATACAGGCGGTGCAAACAAGACAGGGACTGTAGGTTTGTTGTTAAGTAGAATCTCTTTGTAATTTTGAACTGGTACATTTTTAACATGTTTAGCTCCAGCAAAAAAATCTATTTTAAGCTTTTTGGAAAACACCCCTGTGACATTTGTTTTGCGGTCTGTGCACATCATCAGAAGATTTTACCTCACTTTCTGTCCCAATGACAAATGTTTTTTGACAATTTGGGGGTTTTTAGTGAAACCAGAATTGGTGATAAAGCATCAGTGGAAAGGAGACACGTTTTTCCGTTTGCAAGTAGGAGTAGTTTGTAAGTTGGATGTTTGAAAGTAGGGGCCTACCCTATATACTCTGCAGAAATTGGGGCCTTAGGTGTTGGTGTTGCCACAACACTGTAAGCCCTCACAGTTACTCTTGGTGGGCGCAGGAACGGGCTCTGCTGTGAAATATTAGATCAAGAATTGTAATTACATGCCCTGTTGAACAGGGTCAGAAAAATTGGGCCTTTGGTGGTGGTGGTGCTGGTGCCACAACACTGTAAGCCCTCGCAGTTACTTTTGGTGGGCGCAGAAACTGGCCCTGCTGTGAAACATTAGATCAAGAATTGTACTTACATGCACCTGTTGAACAAGGGCAGAAAAATTGGGCCTTTGGTGGTGGTGGTGGTGGTGTTGCCACAACACTGTAAGTCCTCACAGTTACTCTTGGTGGGAGCTGGAACGGGCCCTGCTGTGAAATATTAGATCAAGAATTGTAATTACATGCACCTGTTGAACAGGGGCAGAAAAATTGGGCCTTAGGCACTGGTGCCACAACACTGCAACCCCTCACAGATACTCTAGTAGGAGTGCAGGAACAAGCCCTGCTGCAAAGTATTGCATCAAAAATTGTAATTACACGCCCCTGTTAAGCAGGGGCTGAAAAATTGGGCCTTTGCCACTGGTGGCGGCGCCCAGAACCAAAAATATTCTTACAAGCTATCAGCATGATCATTGAGGAGGAAGAGGATAGTCACTCAGCATAACAGGATAGTCACTCAGCATCAGCATAGGCAGTCTTGAAGGGACCTGACATTTCAAAAAAAATTATTCGGTTACATCAGCATCAGGTGCTTAGTAGCTGATGATGACCCAAGACTGATTCATTTTTATGAAAGTCAGTCGATTGACCGGGTCGGTGGACAGGCGCACCCTGTGATTGGTTACAAAACCTCCAGCAGCACTGAATGTGCGTTCCGAAAGAACGCTGGATGCAGGACAGGCCAGTAGCTTAATTGCATACTGTGCAAGCTCTGGCCAGTGATCCATCCTCAAGACCCAGTAACCCAGAGGATTTTCGGTGGGAAAGGTGTCCAAGTCAGATCTTGCCCCTAGGTATTCCTGCACCATGTAAAACAGACGCTGGCGATGGTTGCTGGAACCGATCATACCTTGGGGCTGCGGACTAAAAAATTGTCTGAACGCATCAGTCAGATGGCCACCTTCTCCACCGCTCCTTCTTTGACTGACCGAAGCCTCAGCAACATGTTGTCCAGGAACAGGAGTTTGTAACCTCCCAGTCTCTGGGAACGCATTGCACAGACCTTTCTGCAAGGCCTCCCGAAGATGTTTCATCCTCTGCTCCCTCTGCGATGGTAAGATATAATGTGGATCAAGGAGGGTTGCCAGCCAGTATTGATCCCTCTCCTTGATACCACGAATACGAGGATCCTTCCGCAGGCTTTGCAGGATCAGGGAGGCCATGCAGCGTAGGTTTGCTGAGGCATTCGGTCTGGAGTCCTCTGGGTCACTAAGGACGACATGATCTGCAGCCACGTACAAGTCCATGGGTTTCTTGGGACTGTAAATGATCCCTTAAAGACTGCTGCTGATGCTGAGTGCCAGGCTCCACATCCATACTGACACAATCCTCCTCCTCCTCATTCTTCCTGTGTGATCAGCGGGCATGCAGGAACACTGTCTGCATAAAGGGGGCCTTGAGAGCTAAGGAAGTCCTCCTCTTCCTGCCTCTGTTCTGCCTCAAGTGCCCTGTCCATTATTCCACGCAGCGTGTGCTCCAACAGGTGGACAAGGGGGACAGTGTCACTGATGCATGCACTGTCACTGCTCACCATCCTTGTGGCCTCCTCAAATGGTGACAGGACAGTTCATGCATCCCTGATCATGGCCCACTAGCGTGGGGAAAAAAAAACAAGCTCCCCTGACCCTATTCTGGTGCCATAGTCGCACAGGTGCTCATTGATGGTCCTCTGCTGCGTGTGCAGCCGCTGCAGCATGGCCAAAGTTGAGTTCCACCTGGTGGGCATGTCACAGACTAGGTGGTTCTTGGGCAGGTAAATTCCTTTTGGAGGTCAGCCAGCCGAGCACTGGCATTATATGACCTGCGGAAATGTACACAGACTTTCCTGGCCTGCCTCAGGACATCCTATAAGCCCGGGTACCTGCCCGAGAACCACTGCACCACCAAGTTAAGGACGTGAGCTAAACAGGGCACATGGGTCCGTTGTCCTTGTCGGAGGGTAGAGAGGAGGTTGGTGCCATTGTCACAAACCACCATGCCTGCCTTAAGCTGGCGTGGCATCAACCACCTCTGAACCTGCCCCTGCAGAGCTGACAGAATCTCTGCCCCAGTGTGGCTCCCGTCCCCCAAGCACACCAGCTCAAGCACCGCATGGAATCCTTTGGCCTGCATGCTTGCGTAGCCCCTTGAACGCTTATGGAGCACCACTGGTTTCGAAGTCAATTCAGCACAGGAAGAGGCCATGGAGGAAGAAGAAGAGGAGGGGTGGAGGAGAGAGGTGTGGCAGAATCACCACTAGTAGTATTTTGGAGGCGTGGTGGCAGAACAACCTCCAACACTACTGCACCTTGTCCTGCATCCTTCCCAGCTGCCAGAAGAGTCACCCAGTGTGCGGTGAAAGATAGGTAACATCCCTGTCCATGCCTGCTGGACCATGAGTCAGCGGTAATATGCACCTTACCGATGACCGCCCTGTCCAGCGAGGCCAAGACATTGCTTCCACATGCCGGTAGAGAGCCCGAATCGCCTTCCGTGAGAAAAAGTGGCGTTTGGGAACCTGCCACTGAGGAACCGCACATTCCACAAACTCACGGAAGGGGGCAGAGTCTACCAACTGAAAAGGCAGCAGTTGAAGTGCTAGCAATTTAGCCAAGCTAGCATTCAACCGCTGGGCATGTGGATGGCTGGGAGCGAACTTCTTTCTGCGGTGCAGCAGCTGGGGCAGGGAAATTTGCCTGGTACAATCTGACGTCGGTGTACCGATAGCAGATTGCCCCCAAGTACTTGGCTGTGACACACCTAATTCTACACCTTCATTCCTCTCAGTGCAGGTCTTAGAGAGGACTGAAGGTATAGTGGGGTTGGAGATCCCAGCTGATGAGGAGCAAGGAGAGGTCCTCTTTGTTCTTTGGTGTGGGTCTTTTAGGTACGCTTGCCAACGAACTGCATGGCAGGTCAACATATGTCTGGTCAGGCATGTGGTGCCCAAACGGGAGATGTTTTGGCCACGAGAGATACGCTTGAGACATATGTTGCAAATAGCAGCAGTGGGATCTGATGCACTCGTCTCAAGAAAGGCCCACGCCAAAGAAATTTTGGAATAACGCGCAGAGACAGCAGCGCCCTGCACATGCGGAGCTCTGCGGTGTGATGCAGTCGGTGTGCTGCCCTTAAGCTGGCCCCTGGAGGACATCCTGCCTCGTTGGTGATGTGCTTCCTCCTCCTCCTCCTCCTCCTCTCTCCTATCAGGCACCCACGTGGAGTCAGTGACCTCATCATCCTCTCCCTCCTCATTACTGGAGCAATGCTGGCAGTATGCTGCAGCTGGGGGAACATGACTGCCAGATTGCTGTCCTTCTTGGGCACCCCCTCTCTCTGGGCTCACGTTACTGCCTTCCTCTAGCTGGGTACCATCATCGGAGCCTTCAAAACACTGGGCATCCTCCTGGAGCATGTACCCAACACTGTGGTCAAACAGATTGGGAGACTCCTTAGGAGGACAAGGTGGGGCTAGGGAAGGAGTGACTGATGCCATTGAGCCGAGGGAAGAGGCCGCGTTGGCAGCTGCTTTGCCAGACAAAGTACCCTGAGCCTGGGTGAGAGAGGATGAGGAGGAAGAGGACGGCTTGGTCATCCACTCTACCAAGTCTTCCGCATGTTGCAGCTCAACACGGCCAGCTGCCAAAAAAAAGGACAAGCATGTCCCACGGCCACGTGCTGATGAGGATGCACTGTCTCCACCACCAGCACTGTTGCCTCAAGACACAGAGCCTGCTTGCCCTCTTTTATTGGCTTGTGACTGTCTGCCTCTCCTTGTTGGCCCTCCAGACATACTAATGGCCTGTAGTGAAATGTAGCTGCACAAAGCTGGGATGTATATATATATATATTATATATATATATATATATATATATATATATATATATATATATATATATATATTCACTGATACTGCAGCTAGCAGAATCAACTGCCTGCCTGTAGTATTATTAGTATGAGAAAACCAGCAATTGTCTTCAGGTAGCTTTAGGTGCACACTGTGCAGAGGACGCAGTACACTAACTGTAAATACTGTAGCTGTCTGCCTGTGGTATTAATAGGAACAGAACAACAGCAATTTTATTCAGGTAGCTTTAGCTACACACTGTGCAGAGGACGCAGTACACTAACTGTAAATACTGTAGCTGCCTGTCTGTGGTATTAATAGGATCAGAAGAACACCACTAATTTTCTTGAGGTAGCTTTAGGTGCACACTGTGCAGAGGACACAGTAC
This sequence comes from Aquarana catesbeiana, assembly GCF_042186555.1. Lineage (NCBI taxonomy): Eukaryota > Metazoa > Chordata > Amphibia > Anura > Ranidae > Aquarana > Aquarana catesbeiana. Next base: position 121,823,802 of record NC_133330.1, read on the forward strand.
ACTAACTGTAAATACTGTAGCTGCCTGCCTATGGTATTAATAGGAGCAGAACAACAGCAATTGTCTCCAGGTAGCTTTAGATGCACACTGTGCAGAGGATGCACTACACTAACTGTAAATACTGTAGCTGCCTGCCTGTGGTATTAATAGGATCAGAAGAACACCACTAATTTTCTTCAGGTAGCTTTAGGTGCACACTGTGCAGAGGACACAGTACACTAACTGTAAATACTGTAGCTGCCTGCCTATGGTATTTATAGGAGCAGAACAACAGCAATTGTCTCCAGGTAGCTTTAGGTGCACACTGTGCAGAGGACGCACTACACTAACTGTAAATACTGTAGCTGCCTGCCTGTAGTATTAATAGGATCAGAAGAACGCCACTAATTTTCTTCAGGTAGCTTTAGGTGCACACTGTGCAGGGGACGCACTACACTAACTGTAAATAGTCTAGCTGCCTGACTGTGGTACTAATAGGATCAAAAGAACACCAGCAATTTTCTTCAGGTAGCTGTAAATACTGCAACAACACAAGCCGGCCTGTCAGTAGCAAGATAACAGGAAGTGTATTGTGCATATATATACACAATACACTGTAAGTGCAGCTAACTCACTGACTGTCCTGCCTACTCTATCTAACTTAAATCAAATGACACTGTCTCTCTGTCTATCTCTCTGTGCCGGAACACACTACACAGGGCTGCCGTGTAGGCGGCCTTATATAGTGTGTGGCGTGTACTAAACCCCCTGAGCCATAATTGGCCAAAGCCACTCTGGCTTTGGCCAGTTACGGCTCTCTGTACAGACGGCGCTGTGATTGGCCAAGCATGCGGGTCATAGTGCATGCTTGGGCAATCATCAGCCAGCAATGCACTGCGATGCCGCAGTAAATTATGGGCAGTGACGCGCCACTCGAATTTGGTGCGAACGGCCCATATTGTTCGAAATTCGGCGAACGACTGAACAGGCAATGTTCGAGTCGAATATGCGTTCGATTCGAACATGAAGCTCATCCCTAATGAACAGACTATAATGTTATTGACCTTAAGTGTTTATAAGGAGAGATTGTTTGTACAGCTAAACCTCAGTAAAACCAGACCAAAGTCTATTTCCAAAACTCAAGGAAGACTTTCAATTCCTGTATATTTTTATATATATATATATATATATATATATATATATATATATGATCATAAGTGATGCAAATGCTATATATCAAACGTCGTAAGAAAACACTGAAAACCTGTATACACGTGGCATTCTAAATATATGTGATACTGAAAGTAGGAATATAATATTTTAATATAGAATGAATGAAGAACTGTGTTTTAGATACCATCATTGTTGTAAAGACATAGAAACCGTAACCGCATCTACATGAAAATACCCATATTACATGGGTTGTCCCAAGGCATATACGTTTTCATAGGATTTACAGGAGTCATGAAGCTGTCCGTATAAATATCCATTATTGATTAATCAAATTTATACTAAATCCTTATATTTTGTACCACTTGCTGGGGGTCCCTAAACAATATATACATATATTCATAGCCCCAATATATAGATAAATACCCAATATAAAAGAAAACATATTTTTCTTTTAACAAATAAGTTTAGAATACATTTTCTGTCCTCAGACACACCTAGTGGCTGAAGATGATGTTATCTAAGCTTACCTGGTAAATCATTGGAATTCTCCAACCAATGGAGAATGAGCCAAACCTTGTGGGCTGAGCTTATGATAATTTTATGAGCTTATTGTCCCAGATAGTATAAAGGTTGTGAGGGCCATAGAGAAGGGAGCACAGACCCACACACCAGATACACTCCTAGACGATCAAGAAGTTTGCTGATATTTGACCATTTCCCATCTTGCTGGACCTTGTGACTGGAACCACTTGATGTACTTAGATATTGGCGGACATCTTTCCCTTTTAAGCTATTGGTAAGATACAGACCATAATACCTTGATTATCTTTTTCTCTCAGAATTGTAGAGGTTATATTATACTATTGTAGCAATAACTCTCGGTGGAGCTGCTGGTTTAAGCGGGCTTGTTACCTTCACTCTCGATACCTCTGTTTCACCGGCACTGGGTCTAGGGTTCCGTTGAGTTTACCTCTGGACGATATAAGCACCAAACACTTGAGTAGGTTTTCCAATGCTTTAATAGAATAAACCAGGGAAGTAGCAGGAAAGAGGTAGCAGGAAAGCTGCCGGGAAGCTCAGATACCTTTCGGTTGTATTTCTTCAGAAATATTCTTTGTAATTGAATGGTTCCCCCTTTTTTGTAGGATTCAATCTTTGCCCGTCTGGATAGACATCTCTCACTTGCCTAGCAGCCAGCACGTAGCACGAACAAAAGTCTCTGCCACAGACTTATCTGGAATAAAACCCGTACGATCCTCTGCCACAGGATGTATTGGTTTGTGGTGAAAGTCAGATACAGTACTTGAACCTTTCAGCCAACCCGGCAGTACTATACTGTAAGATTACTTCGGAATGCGTCCTCCAACCGAGTCCAGACCAGCACTCTGCATGATCCTTCCATGACGGGTCCTCCCCTGGGATCTTCTCGGTTGTCCAGCTTCTTTACTCAGGAAAGACAGTTCAGGACCATTTCTCCGCTGCTGTGGTAGGCCCCAGACAGGCTTCTGGGCCCACCCACATGCCGCAGCGACGCGGTCCTCCGGAACGGAGGACCACAGGTGGTATTCCTAGTGCATACCTGTCGGCCAAGAGGGCCAGCAGGTGGCTGAAAACGAACCCTAAAACATGGCGTCTGTCCCATAAAAATCCTCTCCCAGAATGCAACTCGGAGGACCACCTCCACCGAGATTATCTCCGGGACAGAGGAGCACTCATTCGCTTCAACACGTTGCTTTTCCAACACCTGCCAATGGTGACAACGACACCCACCGGCACAATGTGGAACTGCATGCAACGTCAGCCAAGCTGGAACAGAGGCAAATTCAACTTCCTATAATAAGCGACCCACTAAATTTACCTATCAGCGGTAGATAAAAATCTACCAGCGCTACACTATTGATGTATTGATATTATCAGGTACAGTGTGTAGGGAAATTTATCATTGTCACCTGCCCACATTGATTGTCTAGAGTGTGTATTATTCTGTGTATATGTATGTATGTGTATAAATTCTGTTGTCCCAGGGAGAGTTCAATTGTCCCATTTAATGTTAGTAGCTCTGTTGGTTTAATATTTATTTCAAATTGGCAATATTTTTCTGTTGACTTCATGAGGCATACTTTGGATTCCTTCCAGGCTGGAGAAATTCAGAGGACTGTTTCCCCGAGCGACAAGGGATATTGTGTTCTTGAATATAAAGCGTAGATTACCGCATATATTTTTCCAACTGATCAATTTGGGCTCCCCTGAGTAAATTGTATATTTAGATATATCGTTTCATTGCCGTGTTGATGTTTTGATAATGTATGTGTGAAATATCAATCACCAGAAAATCTAATTCTGTATGAAATTGTATGACTATACTCGTTAATTAATAAACTCAAATTATTTACTTATTCATTTTGTTGGGAGATATTTATACTTTGGTAAGAAAACCTCATAAATTAACAAACTCAGGAAAGGATTGTGGTATGTACTGATATTCTGAACTAGGTTCACAAAATTACTGTAAGGTTGGAGGCACTGAGAAATAAAACACTGAGATCTTAATTAAGATTCCATACCACACTCACAACAATGGCATCTTTTAGCCTGACTCATTGAATAGCCTCTTGAACATGTAGGGGGTACTGGGGGTTCATAGGACAATTCAGCAGAGGAGGGCATGGAGGAGGAGGAGGTGGAGCTGACAGATCTCGCATCATCACCACCAGCTGTTTGGAGACATGGTGGCAAAACAAGCTCCAGCACTGAGCCCTGTTCTGCATCCTTCCTAGTTGCAAGCAGAGTTACCCAGTGTGCTGTGAACTAAATGTATCATCCCTGACCATGCTTGCTGGACCACGGGTCAGCAATAAGGTGTACATTGATGCTTACTGCCTTGCCCAACAATGTCAAAACATTGCCTTCCACGTTATGGTACAGAGCTGGAATTGCCTTACGTGCAAAGAAATAGCGACTGGGAACCTGCAATTGTGGTAAAAGACATTCTGCAAACTCATGGAAGGGGGCAGAATCCACCAGATGGAAAGGCAGGAGTTGTAAAGCCAGCAATTTGGACAAGCTGGAACTTAGACACTGGGCATGTGGGTGGCAAGAAGTGTATTTTTTCTTTCAATGCAGCAGCTGGGCAGTGAAATTTTCCCGATAGCTGCTTGCAAGCTGGGAAGCTGATTTGCCCGTGTTTAGGGCATGTGCAGGGCGCAAGCCATGCGGCCCGCACACACTCCCACTCTCCAGTGTTTTGTCCCTGTCTCTTGTCCATTTTTTTTCATTGGCCTGGACCGGAGGGCGACTGGGTGGTGCTTTTTCAGCACTACGGCGTCACTTCCAGTTTCCCTGGAGTCGGAGTGGAGTGCGGACACTGAGACTACTTTATTACTGCAACCCGGGACCCTGTAAGGTGCAGAGCTGAGCCCGAGCGCTGTGTACGAGAGTAGAAGGGGAATGACTGAGTGCGGGGATCGGAGGTGATCTCTCTCACAGTGTGAATGACAGAGGATTTTTGCATGTCTCTCCCTCCTGGCAACATGCTTCCCCATCCCCCGAGTCCTCAGACTCCTCTGCAGAGTGGCTACAGAGTGACTGCTCCACCCGGTGTGTAGTGTGTCCTGCTGTGAACCTGGCTCCCCCTCTCCCACCTCTGTTCACTTTTCTCAGCTGCTGCAGAGCTTCATGAAGGTGGGAGGGTGGGGCTGCTAAGTGTTGTGGTGCAGGGCAGTAACTGGCAGCTGTGGGGTGCCTCCCCACCCTAAAATGCCCCCCTCCCTGCCTCTCCACCGTAAAATGGCCCCCCCTCCCTGCCTCTCTACCCCAAACAATAACCCCCCTTCCTGCCTCCACCCTAAACAAACCCCCCTCCCTGCCTCTCCACCATAAACAATAACCCCCCTCTCTGCCTCTCCATCCTAAACAATAACCTCTCTCCCTGCCTCCATCCTAAACAATAACCCCCCTTACTGCCTTTCCACCCTAAACAGTAACCCCCCCCCGCCTCCACCCTAAACAATAACCCCTCTCCCTGCCTCTCCACCCCAAACAATAACCCCCCTCCCTGCCTCTCCACCCTAAACAATAACCCCCTCTCTGCCTCTCCACCCTAAACAATAACCCCCCTCCCTGCCTTCACCCTAAACAATAACCCCCCTCCCTGCCTCTCCGCCCCAAACAATAACCCCCCTTCCTGCCTCCAGCCTAAACAAACCCCCCTCCCTGCCTCCCACCATAAACAAAAACCCCCTCCCTGCCTCTCCACCCTAAACAAACCCCCCTCCCTGCATCTCCACCCTAAACAATAACCCCCATCCCTGCCTCTTCACCCTAATCAAACCCCCCTCTTTGTCTCTCCACCCTAAATAAACCCCTCCCTGCCTCTCCACCCTAAACAAACCCCCCTCCCTGCCTCTCCACCCTAAACAATAACCCCCCTCCCTGCCTCTCCCACCTAAACTATAATCCCCCTCCCTGCCTCCACCCTATACAACCCCCCTCCCTGCCTCTCCACCCTAAACAATCTATATACCGTATCTGTGGGGCTGATCTATATACTGTGTCTACGGCGCTGAGCTATATACCGTATCTGTGGTGCTGATCTATATACCGTATTTGTGGTGCTGATCTATATACCGTATCTGTGGTGCTGATCTATATACCGTATCTGTGGTGCTGATCTATATACTGTATCTGTGGTGGTGAGCTATATACCATATCTGTAATGCTGAGCTATATACCATATCTGTGATGCTGAGCTGTATACTGTTCTGTGATGCTGAGCTGTATACTGTTCTGTGATGCTGAGCTGTATACTCCTGACACTATGGGTGAAAGCAAGTGGAATACATGGGACAGAGTGGGTGGGTTCTATAAGGGGTGGGGCTTATGGGAAGTGGGAGTAGTAAAAAAGGAAGGGCGGGGTCTGGCGCCCCCCCATCCTAAAACTTCACCAGCCTCCACTGCTCAGACAATACTAACACTGTACACTCAGAGTGACAATAACACACTAACTCGCTAGTAGCAAACAGAGCCCTGCTCTATCTATCTCCACTCCAACCTTTTATAGTGTGGGGTGGGACTAAGAGCACTGAGCCATGATTGGGCAAAGTCATCATGACTCTGTCCAATAATGTCTCTACTGTGCTCTGTGCCTTGAGTGGGCAAATCCTTGCACCTCATCAGCGGTCATGTGCATTAGAGTAAAAGGGTTATTCCCGCGCTAACAGGTAAAAAATTATGATAAAAATACTACGGAAAAGCTGCATACACCGAGAGGTGCAAACCAAACCTTAAAAGATCATATATATATTCAGTGGTGCTGCGCTAATCCTGGACACCCTTAATAGGAGCCTTAGGGTGATAGTAAGTGACTATAAAACTATAAAGCGCCAAAAAATGTCGGCAATAATCATACAAAATCCCACTCATAAATAAACAATAGTGGTGGCTAAAAACAAATCAATGTGAGAATAAATAAACTATAAATTCATTCATAAATAGTGCCTTAAATCATTAATCCATGACTGTAACCATGTGCAAAAAAAACAGATTATCTTTTTTAAGTGTAAACAATCATCACATCATAACACAAAATCTATGTGACTAAAATGAAGTGGCACAGGGAATAGCACGTAAAGTGACAAAGTGCAAGATGAAAAAAATTAATATACAACAATAAATAAATGTGAACCAGTGCAAAGTTCAGGGATAATCCGGAACTATAGCAAGCAATGATAATAAATAATGTGACTTGGATAATTTAGCATGCACCAGATGTGACAAAAAAGTTCTTTATAAATAGTAATGGTAGCGTCCTGGCATGCAACAGTCGCTCCGTGGTGTTTGATGTAAATCACACGGTGCTCAACTTCGTGTAAGACCACTCATGTAAAAGATGGCCCCTTACCTTAAGGTAATAGGGCAAGCACATCTAACCAAGATCTTTACAGGGGTCCTCCTTGACGCAGTGCAGTAAGTGCATATGACCAAGAATCTTATGGGGGGTCCTCCTAGGATGCAGAGACCTATCCTCGCGGTCCTAATTTCAGGGGGGTGGTTCCCTCGGTAATACAGGGGGATAAAAAACACACGGGAAGCCCCAATAGCGTAATACTATTTAAACCAGTAGCTTTATTAGGTAAAACATGGGTACTCACATAAAAACAAACAGTCTTGTTCCTATCTCCAACGAGCGGCGGGCTCGTGACACTATCACAGCATGTAAAGCCTGTCCCGTCCTTACGCGTGACGTCACAACACGTGACTTCATCAGAGGATAAGTACAGGCTAAAGTCTTGTCTTTAAATAGTCTTATAATGGGCGCTAATGAGCGGCCATTTTCCCGGAGTCATATAGTTAACATTACAGCGGCCATTTTCCTGGGGATCATACGGCGCGGCCATGTTTGGGTATACTGTGCGTCCGCCCATACTATACATCAGCTGATCAAAGCGGCCAATTAGGTGGAAAATGCCTTCTCTCCACTCAAGTACTGTCAGCAAAGAAGAATAAAGTGACCAGTCGGTCCATCTCCGTCAGGAGAAGTTTTAAATAGCGGATATAAGGGGAGGGAGGTAGCAGACTGCAGGGACATAATTAATATAATAAAAAGGTAACAATACACAACTAAACCTCATTTTAAAAGAAGCTTAAAAGACTTGCTGCATAAGGCATTAATTGCCATTATAAAAAGGGAAATTTAAAACTCGATTAAAAATTAAGTAACCCATATCTACATAAAGAACGAAAAATATAGAAGGGACAAGCGCTCAATGCTATCATAGATAAAATAAACCACAAAGTAATAGGATAAATATCAATCACATGAATTTGTTCATTTCAGAGCCATAAAAAATAAATAAATAAAGTCATAAAACTTAGATCAAATATAATAAAACAATTTAACGTATTAGGAGTAATACGCAATGGGCTGATCAAACAAAAACATACTGATAAATAAACCCCAAAAAATGGGACTGCATTGACATAAGAGAGAAAGGAGCTCAATTAATAAGGGAATCCTAACGTAATATACAATATGCCCTAACTAGAAACTAAAATACTAGGAAAATCCTAACATAATCTCTAAGTGAGCCTTAGCTAAGAGTTTAAAATCACATGAGAAAGGTAATGCTAATCCTAATATAGTACAGTTAAAAGTCACTAAGGAAACAATTGAGGTCGAATTCGATATTTAGGCCACGAGGCGAGAACGTATCAAGGGTAAAAATCCATTTGGATTCAAGTTTACTCAAAGTTCTCACCTTGTGGCCCCCCCGCCAATGTTTGATATACGGTGTAATACCCCAAAACTTCAGGTGTGTGGGATCTCTATTATGGTGCATCAAAAAGTGTTTAGAAACGCTGTGTTTATCATAGCCATTTATGATGTTTTTAACATGTTCTTTGATGCGGACCCTCAACGGTCTTTTTGTACGGCCAACGTATTGGAGACCACAACTACATTCGAGGGCGTAAACAGCTCCTTCAGTGTTGCAACAAATAAAGTCCTTTACCTTGTAGGTGTCTCCAGTGCTCGTGGAAGTAAAATTGAAAACTTTTTCATTTGGGCGTTTAGTCCTTAGACACGCAAAACATCTTTTACACGGAAAAAAACCGTTACCGGTAAAAAATGAAAAAGGTTTCTTCGGTGGGTCAACAACGTTTTTAACTACTAGATCTCTAATTGTGGGTGCCCTCTTGTACACAAATTTTGGATGTTTCGGGAGAATCTCATACAGCTGTCTGTCTGCCAGGAGGATATTCCAATGACGCTTAATGATCCTTTCGATTTTTTTGTGTTGCACATTGAAGTCTAGAACTAATGGTATACCTTCAAGTGGGTTACTTTGTATCTCCTTATCTTTAATAAGTACTTTCCGATCCATACTTGCAATTTCAGTGATTTTAGAATTAATGAATTGGCGATCGTAGCCTTTTGAGATAAACCTATCTCCCAGCTTTTCAGCTTGTTCAAAAAACGTCTCAATCTTCGTGCAGTTTCTTTTGATCCGCATTATTTGGCCCTTTGGGATATTAAAAATCCAGTTTTTATGGTGGCAGCTCTTCGTTGGGAGGTAGCTATTCCTATCTACGCTTTTAAAGTGCGTTTTCGTGCAGAGTCTAGTTTTCTCTAGTGTAATCTCAAGATCAAGGAAATCGATTTTGTTCTTACTTATGTCCCAAGTTAATTCAATATTCCTGTCATTAATATTCAGTTTTTTCAGAAATTCTGTTAATGCGTTTTCTTCACCGTCCCATAATATAAAAATATCATCGATATACCTTTTGTATATAACTAGTTCTCTCGGACGATTCTTAAAAACATTTTCCTCCTCCCATTTTGCCATAAAAAGACCCGCTATACTTGGGGCAAATCTTGCTCCCATGGCAACACCCGTTTGTTGATGGTAATAGGTCTTGTTGTACCAGAAATAGTTATTCTTGAGACTAAATTCAAGACATTTTATCAGGAACTTTCTCTGGATGCAGGGGAGATCCGTATAATTCCTTAGGCCCCATTTTGCGGCCTCACAAGCTCGATGGTGGGGGATCACCGTATATAAGGATGATACATCCGCTGTGGCCATAACGCATAATTTATCACCTACTTAAAAGTTTTCGATAATTTGCAACATCTGTTTAGTGTCTCTTAAATACGCATCTGTCTTCTGCACTGCTGGCTGTAAAAAGGTATCAATATATTGTCCCATCCTCGAGGTTAGTGAGTCTATACTGTTGACTATCGGCCTCGGAGGTGGGTCGGTTCTATTTTTGTGAATTTTTGGTATTAGATATATAACCGGTGTGCGGCAGGAATCTGGTATAAGAAATCTTGCTTCTTTTTTATTCAATACCAGTTTTTTTACACCTAAATGTACAATTTGTTCAAGTGCTTTCCGACAGCTAAATACAGGATTTTTTAGTAACTTAGTGTACGTCTTTGTATCATCTAGCATCTGGGTCATTGATTTGTGGTACTGGTCTTTTGAGAGGATCACAATACCACCTCCCTTATCTGCTGGTCGGATCACGATATCTCTTCTTTTTATCAACTTCCGGATACCATTCTTTATAAACTTAGGATCTTCTCTCTTTTTTACCTTCAGATCTTTGACCTCATCTAAAACAATTTTTTTAAAAACATCAATATGTTTATTATCTTTAATCGGGGGATTAAAAATGGATCTGTTCCTTAGTGAGCTGTGTACGATTTCATGTTGTGTAGGCACTACCGTGTTTCCTCTCGGGGGATTTCCTACCAGGTATTTCCGAATATTTAATTTGCGCACAAATTTCTGTATGCCAATATATGTTTCGAACTTATTGAGGTTTTTAGTCGGTGCAAATTTCAGCACTTTATCTAGTACGCCTACTTCTTCGTGTGTCAGGTCCTGGCCACTGAGGTTAAAAATGCCCTCTCCTTTTATGATCTTTTTCTTTTGTTGTCTCTTTCCAGCCCTTCGTCCTCTCTTCTTTCCGGACTTCTTCGCGACACGCGTGTCTCGTCTGAGTATCTCACTGGGTGATTTTCTCTGTTCCGGTCTAAAAAAGAATTATTATACTCTTGGTCTCCATAGTAGGGGGGGGGGTTGGATCTGGCTGATCTTTCCTCTTCTTCTCTACTCATCAAAGGGGCATAATAATTATGTGTGGGGACAGGACTCCGTTCGTCTTGTCTGTAATTTCTCTGTGTAGGTCCCCTTCTATCTGCATCCCCATACTCATGGTTTGGACTTCTGTCTCTAGGTCTATAATATTCGTATCCTGAATTTCTATTTTCTCGATACTCTTGTATGGGCCTTCTATAATCCCTCTGCTCATATGGTGGTCCCCTATAGTCTCGTTCTCCATATGGTCGTTCTCCATACGGTCTCTGCCAGTTGTTCCTATTTTGGGGTCTTCTGTTATTTTTCCAATAGTGTTGCTTTCTACCTCCATTTTGTGGTGTCCGATAGTTTTGTTGAGGTCTTCTCTCATTCCGGTATGGGGTATTCACATAGTGATCGATGTTTCTTCTCTCATTATCTCTATGTCTTGGCGTCGTGCCTCTATTATCATCTCCGGGTTCTAGGTATCTAGTGTTTTCTGAATTTTGCTTAGGTTGTTCGTTTTGTGGTTGAGAAAACATTCTGACTATTTTTTCTGGTGTAGAGTATGTAGATGCAATTTCTGTTTTACCTAGCTGGCTTTGCCATTTAAAAACTTGGTCATTCTTAAAATCATTAGTATCTCTAATATGCTTCTTGCTTTTCCTTTGTTGAACCTCTTTATCTTTTTTAACAAGGTCTCTATTTACTTGGGTCATAAGAGTATTAAATTCGGCACTATCTTTGTATGGTTCTAATTCTCTTTTCAGATCAGCGATATTTTGGTCTATTTTCATATTTTTCCTTCGTTTTCTATCTAGCAGCAATCCTATGAGCTCAAGGCCTTTATCATTAAAAAATTTGAACCATTCATCCTTAGATTCTTGGTCCACCAGGCCATCATTCGGGGGGACATCCCACCTCAACCTTCTTGGGACTATATTCTCTTTGAGATATGTTTCAAATGTGCAGATGTGCAGGTGATAAATTATGCGTTATGGCCACAGCGGATGTATCATCCTTATATACGGTGATCCCCCACCATCGAGCTTGTGAGGCCGCAAAATGGGGCCTAAGGAATTATACGGATCTCCCCTGCATCCAGAGAAAGTTCCTGATAAAATGTCTTGAATTTAGTCTCAAGAATAACTATTTCTGGTACAACAAGACCTATTACCATCAACAAACGGGTGTTGCCATGGGAGCAAGATTTGCCCCAAGTATAGCGGGTCTTTTTATGGCAAAATGGGAGGAGGAAAATGTTTTTAAGAATCGTCCGAGAGAACTAGTTATATACAAAAGGTATATCGATGATATTTTTATATTATGGGACGGTGAAGAAAACGCATTAACAGAATTTCTGAAAAAACTGAATATTAATGACAGGAATATTGAATTAACTTGGGACATAAGTAAGAACAAAATCGATTTCCTTGATCTTGAGATTACACTAGAGAAAACTAGACTCTGCACGAAAACGCACTTTAAAAGCGTAGATAGGAATAGCTACCTCCCAACGAAGAGCTGCCACCATAAAAACTGGATTTTTAATATCCCAAAGGGCCAAATAATGCGGATCAAAAGAAACTGCACGAAGATTGAGACGTTTTTTGAACAAGCTGAAAAGCTGGGAGATAGGTTTATCTCAAAAGGCTACGATCGCCAATTCATTAATTCTAAAATCACTGAAATTGCAAGTATGGATCGGAAAGTACTTATTAAAGATAAGGAGATACAAAGTAACCCACTTGAAGGTATACCATTAGTTCTAGACTTCAATGTGCAACACAAAAAAATCGAAAGGATCATTAAGCGTCATTGGAATATCCTCCTGGCAGACAGACAGCTGTATGAGATTCTCCCGAAACATCCAAAATTTGTGTACAAGAGGGCACCCACAATTAGAGATCTAGTAGTTAAAAACGTTGTTGACCCACCGAAGAAACCTTTTTCATTTTTTACCGGTAACGGTTTTTTTCCGTGTAAAAGATGTTTTGCGTGTCTAAGGACTAAACGCCCAAATGAAAAAGTTTTCAATTTTACTTCCACGAGCACTGGAGACACCTACAAGGTAAAGGACTTTATTTGTTGCAACACTGAAGGAGCTGTTTACGCCCTCGAATGTAGTTGTGGTCTCCAATACGTTGGCCGTACAAAAAGACCGTTGAGGGTCCGCATCAAAGAACATGTTAAAAACATCATAAATGGCTATGATAAACACAGCGTTTCTAAACACTTTTTGATGCACCATAATAGAGATCCCACACACCTGAAGTTTTGGGGTATTACACCGTATATCAAACATTGGCGGGGGGGCCACAAGGTGAGAACTTTGAGTAAACTTGAATCCAAATGGATTTTTACCCTTGATACGTTCTCGCCTCGTGGCCTAAATATCGAATTCGACCTCAATTGTTTCCTTAGTGACTTTTAACTGTACTATATTAGGATTAGCATTACCTTTCTCATGTGATTTTAAACTCTTAGCTAAGGCTCACTTAGAGATTATGTTAGGATTTTCCTAGTATTTTAGTTTCTAGTTAGGGCATATTGTATATTACGTTAGGATTCCCTTATTAATTGAGCTCCTTTCTCTCTTATGTCAATGCAGTCCCATTTTTTGGGGTTTATTTATCAGTATGTTTTTGTTTGATCAGCCCATTGCGTATTACTCCTAATACGTTAAATTGTTTTATTATATTTGATCTAAGTTTTATGACTTTATTTATTTATTTTTTATGGCTCTGAAATGAACAAATTCATGTGATTGATATTTATCCTATTACTTTGTGGTTTATTTTATCTATGATAGCATTGAGCGCTTGTCCCTTCTATATTTTTCGTTCTTTATGTAGATATGGGTTACTTAATTTTTAATCGAGTTTTAAATTTCCCTTTTTATAATGGCAATTAATGCCTTATGCAGCAAGTCTTTTAAGCTTCTTTTAAAATGAGGTTTAGTTGTGTATTGTTACCTTTTTATTATATTAATTATGTCCCTGCAGTCTGCTACCTCCCTCCCCTTATATCCGCTATTTAAAACTTCTCCTGACGGAGATGGACCGACTGGTCACTTTATTCTTCTTTGCTGACAGTACTTGAGTGGAGAGAAGGCATTTTCCACCTAATTGGCCGCTTTGATCAGCTGATGTATAGTATGGGCGGACGCACAGTATACCCAAACATGGCCGCGCCGTATGATCCCCAGGAAAATGGCCGCTGTAATGTTAACTATATGACTCCGGGAAAATGGCCGCTCATTAGCGCCCATTATAAGACTATTTAAAGACAAGACTTTAGCCTGTACTTATCCTCTGATGAAGTCACGTGTTGTGACGTCACGCGTAAGGACGGGACAGGCTTTACATGCTGTGATAGTGTCACGAGCCCGCCGCTCGTTGGAGATAGGAACAAGACTGTTTGTTTTTATGTGAGTACCCATGTTTTACCTAATAAAGCTACTGGTTTAAATAGTATTACGCTATTGGGGCTCCCCGTGTGTTTTTTATCCCCCTGTATTACCGAGGGAACCACCCCCCTGAAATTAGGACCGCGAGGATAGGTCTCTGCATCCTAGGAGGACCCCCCATAAGATTCTTGGTCATATGCACTTACTGCACTGCGTCAAGGAGGACCCCTGTAAAGATCTTGGTTAGATGTGCTTGCCCTATTACCTTAAGGTAAGGGGCCATCTTTTACATGAGTGGTCTTACACGAAGTTGAGCACCGTGTGATTTACATCAAACACCACGGAGCGACTGTTGCATGCCAGGACGCTACCATTACTATTTATAAAGAACTTTTTTGTCACATCTGGTGCATGCTAAATTATCCAAGTCACATTATTTATTATCATTGCTTGCTATAGTTCCGGATTATCCCTGAACTTTGCACTGGTTCACATTTATTTATTGTTGTATATTAATTTTTTTCATCTTGCACTTTGTCACTTTACGTGCTATTCCCTGTGCCACTTCATTTTAGTCACATAGATTTTGTGTTATGATGTGATGATTGTTTACACTTAAAAAAGATAATCTGTTTTTTTTGCACATGGTTACAGTCATGGATTAATGATTTAAGGCACTATTTATGAATGAATTTATAGTTTATTTATTCTCACATTGATTTGTTTTTAGCCACCACTATTGTTTATTTATGAGTGGGATTTTGTATGATTATTGCCGACATTTTTTGGCGCTTTATAGTTTTATAGTCACTTACTATCACCCTAAGGCTCCTATTAAGGGTGTCCAGGATTAGCGCAGCACCACTGAATATATATATGGTCATGTGCATTGCTTCATCCAATTAGGGCCCTAGAATGCATTGTGCAGTGTGCAGTGCATTGTGGGGTGCTTTACAAGCGAACATCCCGCCGAGCACTCCACAAATTCAGGTGTTCGCCCGAACTGGCGATGTCCGGGCCAAATATTTGCTTGGCTCGAAATGTTCGCCCAACTTCACTCTTTGACATAGGGTTTCCTGCACAGGGGTTTTAGCTTCACAAAACAACAAAAGGTAATGATAAAATGGTAGCCCACCTGGCAGCATTCAGCAGCTCTGCCACTGTTGGCAATAGTCTCCCTGACCACAGGTTACTCAGCTCTAGGTTCCCAGACTCTCTCAGCTGGCCCAATTCTCTCAATCCAATGGCCTGGAACTGCTCCCATGTAGCAACCTCTAGTGTTACTAGGATGTGTACAGTTAGGTTTTTTTGTAGTGTAGGAAAATTTAAGCAGGCTTGGCAGGCAGCCAAGCTTGTATTTTGATTCTGGATGGGCAGGAAGCCAAGTAGGGCATCACTGAGACCTCCCCTCTCCTTCCAGAATGTGCTAGAATCTTCTAGAAAGCAAGGTAAAGAGGAGAGGTGGAGCTGTCTGGAGTATTTTGAGGGCCCTGTCCAACCCCCAACTAGGATTGGCAGGGGGGCAGGCCCCCTCAAATACTCTGGGTCAGCCCAGCTGTGCAGGGGTTGCGATCAAGTGGAAGATAGAGATGGAGTGTTAGCCTGTTAGGACCTTTGAGAGAGCTCCCCAGTCTGGGAGGGCCTTGGGCCTGGGGCTCGGGTGCGGACGGGACCCTCTTACAACCCACAGAGGTGTCCTAACTAGGAGGCACAGAATGAGTAAGAGAGGACAGCAGGAGAACACTGCTGAGCAAGTCTTCACGAGTTCCCCAGAGGGAACCAGGAGGGCTGGTGAGAGTTCACACAGTCTGGAGGACTGGGAGAGTGCAATCTTCTGGGATGGGTACAGAGTCAGTGGAGTGGACTGTGGTGGCATGGGCAGTGGAGAGAGGCAGCTGCAGCCATGAGGGCTGGCAGGGCCTGAAAATATGGTGGCGGGATTGGTAGCCACGTGGACAGCTAGCACTAGGACTACCAACATTTTTGCTACATTAAAGGGGCTCTGCCTGCAAAAGGGCATTTGCTAAGGTCTGGCAGAACCAGTGTCAAGCCTAAACTATAGTTCTAGCTGGTCCTGGAGGTGAGGAATCAAGTGATCTGCTAAAGAGTGGAATCAGGAATCAAGTGATCTGCTAGAGAGTGGAATCAGGAATCAAGTGATCTGCTGGAGAGTGAGATCAGTAATCAAGTGATGTGCTGGAGCTGGAAGTGAGGAGGTGTATATACAATGAGTGTATATAGTTGAAGTCCCAATTCTTTATTTCTTCAATCAAGTGGGCATCCTGTACTTTTTCTTACCCCACCCAAGTTGAATTCCCCCAATAAAAACCAAAACCAAAATGCAAGGTATGGTTTCTGCCTAGGAGTGACTGAATACTGTGTGCATGATTGTGCAGAGTGAGAGACGGACCACAAGTATCAGCAGCCCCTACGTGGGTAATGCTACATTTGGGGGCTCATTTCGGGACCATCTGCTCACAGGTAACCTGCCAGTCATTGCCCCTAGCAACCAAAGTGGATCAAGCCAGGGAACTGCACTTTGTTCCACCAATTGCAGAATTGAACCTGGGGAAGGATTTATGTGCTCTGCCTGCTATTCAGTACTTTAGCATTAGGTGCTGCTGTCCATAGCAACCATGGGAGCTGTCTGTCAAGTTATTGCTGCCTGCTTACCCAGTTGCCCAACTGTGTCTGGGATGGACACATATTTTAAAGCCTGCAATTCAGTAACTTTCTACTATGTGCCATCTCCCGTGGCAACCACGGCAGGTGATTGCACCCATGGATTGCAAATATGTCCAGCGATCTGCAAATGCTGGACATTGTGACTGTTTGCTTCAGACTCCTGCTTTTAACAGTAAAGTGTGCTTGGAGATGTCTACTGTTGCGCATCTGGGTAACATGCTCATGCTCAATTTGCTTCTGTGAGGGGGACTCTTACTTTCCCATGTTTCTCTGGCAATGTCCAATAGCCCCCTTGGGTGCCTACTATACAGTAACTCAAATATACTGAGGAAAGGACCTCTGAGGTTGCAATCATCTAAAATAATATATGTCAATAAAGCAAAACTCTCTGGATACAGAGACTTTGGTGCAGCAACATGTCCAAGAAGCCAAATAATGAAGTAAAAAATGTATAGCCTATTCAAACATACTGTAAAATGACAGTTGCAATAAAAAATACATATGAAGTAGTGACTGATTACAAATGAAGAAGCTCTGGACAATATGATGGAACCTAAAGCCAATGCAGCATATGATAACACCCAATGCTATATGAAACAAAATCTCTTCTTTAGGGGTGCAAACAAGCAGGTTCAAATATCTGTGGAAACTGCATTATTTTTTTTTACATATTCCCCTGCTACATTTATACACTTATCCAAGCATGTACCTAATGCCTGGAAAGCTTCGGCATAGAAAGATTTGTCAGTACGCCTGAACCATCCAAGAACAGCCTGCTTTACTTCATCATTAGCGCAAGTGCCGAGGAACTCTTCTAGGGAGACAGGTTATGCGTTGATTATCCAGGATCGACTGTTCCATGTGTTGAATGTTAACAGGAATGACAGCAGTGAGCTGGGAACCACCACAGCCGGTATTGTCACTGACAGACATACGGACATCATTGAAACGTTACTTTACACCATTTAAATGTCTTTTTTTAAATTCAACTTTCTTTTCACTTTTTCTATTCAAAGAACATCTCCAAAATACATATCCCCCTGTTTCCCGTTTCATTTAAAAGAAACAGGGGGGGGGGGAGCACCTCTAAGTGTAGTATTAAAACAGATTAAAAACACTTACAAGATATAAGTGTGAGTAATGCTCGCCATAAGTATGTAGTCCTGGCAGTTTTACTGCGTCCCACAGGCCCCTCGCACAATCCGGGTAGCTGGGAAAGGTTCTGGTGTGATGTTGTGCTGAATAGCTGTACATTCAGGAAAACCAGGAAGTAGTCAGCTCTATGCTGTCCAGCTTGAACCAGAAGAGGAAATTCCGGTGTCCTGGTGTTTTATGACTAGCTGATTCCTATACCGCTTTTTGTAGTTCTTCAATAGTGATTGGTGCATTTAACGATACCCTATCTTCCGCCGATAGATATGGAATGGTCAGCCCTTGTATAAACTCCACCATTTCTCTGTCTACCTCTCCCACCTTGGATTTATACAGATCAAAGTAATTATCCTTAAAGACATTTATTATTTCTGCTGGGCACATGGTCACCTTTCCAGCACAGGTCCCAGTTGTCATTATAGAAAACGTGGAACGCCTTGAGACCTTGCCAGAAGGGCCAACATGTGTCCAGTATTTTCTCCCTCTTCATAATGGGCTTGTTTTTTAAAAAAGCGTATATTCTCAGCTTTCTTCAGAGACCGTGTTCGATATAGTTGTTGTGCTTCAGTCCATTTAGCTAGATTGTCTGATGATGGATCTTCTATATATGCTTTTTTTCATGTCAGTAACTATCCGTATTATTTCTAACTCCCACTCCTTAGTAGATTTCTTCCTCCTAGAGATCTGCTGAAGTAAGATACCTCTCAAATAGGCTTTGAGGGTATCCCATACCATCCCCTGTGTTGCTGAAGTTCTATTAAGCTCCAGAAAATCCAGGAGCATAGCTAACATATATTCATTGGGGGTGATTAAAGGGTTTGTAAACCCTCGTTTAAAAAATAAACAAAATAACAAGCATGTCATACTTACCTCCACTGTACAGTTCGTTTTGCACAGTGGCCCCGATCGTCCTCTTCTGGGGTCTGCGGCGGCGCTGGTAGCTCCTCCCTGCAACAGGTGTCCACATTGGAGAAGCGTTCTCCTTGGTGGACACCCATGTGGGCACAATCCCGAGTCCTGCTTCTGTGTGTTGACACAGAGAGCAGGACTCGGCCCCGCCCCTCGGCGACCACTTCATTGGATTTGATTGACAGCAGCGGGAGCTAATGGCTGCACTGCTATCAATCTATCCAATCAAGAGCCAAGACAACGGGCAGAGAGGAAGAGCACTTCTCTGTCGAGGGAACAAACTGGATCAGGTGAGTAAAATGGGGGGCTGGGGGGCTGGACAGTGTCAGAAGTTTTTTCACCTAATGCATAGGATGCAATAAGGTGAAAAAACACAAGGGTTTACAACCCCTTTAACTGCAGCCAGAAAGGGTTAATTCTCTATTCTCTCCCTCCCTGCCATTTTCCCAGACCTACAAAACTAAGAGGGAATGGTCCGACAGCCTTCTAGTCTCATATCTAATGTCGGTTACCAATGTACTAAGAATATCATTCCCTATTGCCATGTCAGTCCTAGAGAGTGAACAGTGTGTCCTAGAGTAACAAGAAAAAAATTGTGTTACTATGTCGCATCAAATATTCCTTAAACCTGTTTCTTTACATATCCTATACAGAGATGTATACAGTGTCTGTTCAGATCTTTTTCCCAAAGGGAACCTGTCCACCTGAGTGTTAATCACCATATTAAAATCTCCTACTATCAGGACAGGGGCCCTTGGTTTATCAACCATAAATTCCAACACCTTCTTAATTACTTCTAGTTTAAATGGAGGAGGTATATGTACACTCACAAGTGCAAATTGCATCTCTGCCAATCTACAATATATAAGTATAAATCTTCCCTCTCAATCTATCTTTACTTCTTTACAGGAAAATTAAACTGACTAATGTATCTTTATGTGGAGTGGTACTGGCGGGAGAAACCCCCATGTTTTAGACGGGATACTGTTTCCTTTGTCAGGTGTGTCTCTTGTAGACAAAGAACTGATACCCTGAGAGTTCAGGCTGTTTTAAATAAGGCTGCTTTTTTTGCCCAGTCCCCTCACATTCCTTAAACAAATCGTCACCTCCCCATTCATTTAAATAAAAAAAATATATATATACATACTCGTGTAAAAACCTAACCCCAGAAACCAAATCTCTTTAACCCATCCTCCATATTTTTTACCCTGAATATGAGTTTTTACCCCATTTTTTCAACACCCACTCATATTTAAATTCCACTGTACGTTGCTCGTATACATTTTTTTTTCTGAAACTACTGTGTGAATGTACCTTATTATTTATCCCAACTTCTCTAAAACAGAAAACACATCTCCTCCCTCCTCCCTCCCTCTCCCCCTCCCCTTCCCCCACCTCCCAACTCCTCTTGCGGGCATTAATTGTGGCCCAAAAATCTACTTGTGTAAATCTCAAAATATTTTATCTCAAAAATCTCAAAAATGTCAAGTGTCAGTTACTAAACACCTGTGACTCTAAACAATTACACCTTCTAATCCATAGCTCTTTTCTGGTGCTCCTAAAAAAATAAAAAATAAATATACAAGGGGTGTCCTTGTGTCCTTATATTTCCAACAATGGAACTTTACTAATGCTGTATAGATTGCTTCTTTCTTTCTAACCAAGTGACGGATGTGGCAGGTTATCAAAAAAGTGTACCGCCCCATTTACTGCGATTCTCAATTGTGCTGGGTATAACATTGCATATTGCACATTTAACTGTCGCAGCCACCTCTTGATGTCTCTGAACTTCACTCTTCCTCTCTGCACTTCTGCAGAGAAGTGAGGAAAGAACAAGATTTTTACTCCATTGAACATTACATCCTTAATTTCTCTCACTTTTCGTAATATTATTTCTCTGTCCTTAAAGAAAAGAAATCTCATAATCACTGATCTTGGCATCCCTTCCGGGGCAGACATTTTCTGCGGGACTCTATGAGCCTTTTCTATCGGAAATAAAGGGGAACACTCCTCCCTCCCAAAAACCTCACAAAACCATTTTTCCAGGAAGTCTCTCATGTTATTCCTGGTTTTCTCTGGTAGTCTGATTATGCAAATATTATTTCTCCTCAGCCGGTTTTCCATATCCTCTAATCTATCATCTTGCTTCTCAACTGTTCCCCTTAAAAGTTCCATTTCCTTTTTCATAGGCATTATTATATCTTTAATTCCACTGACTCCAAAAATGCCATTTCCTTCTTGATAGATTTTAATTGATCTATCATTCCTGCTAAAGCAATTTTACACCCATTAACTGCATTTAATACCTCTCTCAGAGATGGTTCTTCTACTGTTGAGATTTACAGAACTGAAAGGTCATGTGACCCTGCTGCAGTTGGGGTAGAAGGTGTTGAGGCCATTTTAGCTGGCTCGCTTTGCAAGTTTAACCCTTTATACGGTGATGAGGATATTTTAGGTTGTTGTGTTTTTCCAGTGTTTTGAGATGGATTGTGGGCAAACTGTTCTAATTTGGCAGCTGCTTCCTTGGTTTTGTTTTTTACGGTCTTTTGTAACTGTGAGCTGGAGACATCCTGTGACATTGATGTGTCACCTTTTTTTTTTTTAGTTCTCTGTCTTGTCTCCAGCTGTAAGCTGTAAGCTGATTACCAATTATGCTCCCTGAGTCCCTGACAGCCACTTTTCCTTACCACTAAGAACACAAACACAACACAAAAAAAGGAAAGAGGGATTATTATACTTTCACTTATCTGATGTACTTGAGGTCTGGAGTTCATAGGCAGTAAGGGATAAAAAAAGGGGGAAGTTTGGGACTTTAGATGTGGCACATAAATGTGCCTCCATTCCTGGTTCAGGTAAACAAAGAAGGGAGTTTGGGACTTTGAATGAGGTTGTTGACTGGTAGGGGTTCAATTGTATATAAAAATGTTTTGAGATTGAGATGAATAGTAAAATACAATGCAGTAGTACAAAACATGTAGAAACGGTATCATATAAATATACGGTACACATGCACGAATGGCATGGACATCATAAATTCATAGATATATATATACATAAACAGCACATAGCAAGAATAGATATTATTGATATAAAATATGTAAATTCATATATGTACACATGTCAACTTGGCAGCACAAACCAAATTAAAATGGTTGAAAAATAGGCAGTAAGGGAAGTAGACAGGGCAAGAACACTGGATTCCTTATCACAGTTGTAGGAGTAAACTGAAAACGATGAGAGAGCAATGAGAGCCGGTTTCAGGCATCAAAATGAACCATGAATCTTATCAGGGAGTAGTATAAATCAGTCCCCAAGAACTCGTCTGAGTCAATCAGGCTTAATCCAGGCTTATTCCAGCCAGAAGCCTCCGACTGAGTCCAGCCAAAGTCAGCAGAGTTCGCGGATCACGGTATTTAGAGAGAACCAAGAAAAGCCAATCAGGACTGGGCAGAGCCGAAGGAGACTGACACGAGCCGGGGGAGGTCAGAGTTTGTCACAGTGTCATTCCCCATGAGTCATCCCGAGTCCCTCCAAGCCAGAATCAGGCAAGTGCTTAGCCACTCACCCCCGCACGAGCAGTCATGGAGGCACTCGGAGGGTTTTCAATGTGTTGCTGGCTATCGGGCAAGACCAAAGGAGCCCAGAGCCGCCTGCCTGCATCAGCGTCAATAGTCGCTCGAGACCCCGCTTCTCCAACTGTATGTTGCCGGCCACAGTGTGCTACTCTCGGACCCCTTTCACAGAACAGTCCGGTCTGTTTTCAGGATGAAGGAGCCCAAGTGAGCTATGCTATACACGCCCGCTCACATTGGTGTCAGACTACACCTCTGACCATTCAAATGTCTTAACACAGCTAAGCGTCTCATCATCTTACTGTGCTTGAAGTCTTCTGTAGATAACCGCGGGTTTTACACCTACAGGAAACGTCATCACGACTCGCTGTTCCCTGCACGCACTAACACTGTTGTCTGCCATCTTGATTAACGGTCTGTTGACTGGCTCTCGACATGTGCGCCACCTATCAGTGATAGGACACACTTGCCATTTACTACTACGTGTAGTAACGCCACACTAGCGTCCCTTTTTAAAAATGTAAATTAAAAATTAAAAGTCCCAGGTTTGACTTAAACGCCCCTCATATATCATATAACTGTGTACAAAATTAAGTTGTGGATTTCTATCCAAAATGGTTTGATGAGCGGGTAATCCCACCAAATGTGTAATATTGTGCCATGGGCAGAGTTACATCTCCAGCATAGCGGGGGAGACTAGGATAAAACTTGTGGATCTTGTCAGGTGTCCTGTACCATCTTGAGAATATCTTGTATCTGCTTTCTTGAGTAGAAACATTGATGGAACCTTTGTGGATGTGGCTATATATGCACTCCCATTCCTCCATCGTAAGGTCTATATGTAGGTCAGATTCCCACTGTCGGACAATTTTGTCTTCTTTAATGATATGGGTCAGGAAAAGGAGCGCATAGATAGTCAAAATTAGGTGTCTGTGGGGTTCTCTGCTAGTGCAAAGGAGTTTAAAGGGCATGTAATCCCTTTGACAAAGTGTGTAGTGTTTGGAGTCATAAAAAAAGTGCCGAAGTTGTAGAAATTTAAAGAAAGGAATGTTATGGTCTGGGAATTTAGCAGATATAGCTTGGTGTGAAAGAAGTTTGTTGTTCTGGAAAAATTGTTGAGCTCTTAAATGGGTTCTGTGTGGTGTCTCAGTTGGGATGTGTAGGGACAGGCCCGGTGGAAACTCAGGGTTATCATCTATAGGAGTCATAGGTCCGGGTGCAGGTTGGCAGTTCAGGTTTTTTGCAGGCGTTCTGAAGTTTGACAGGGTAGCATTAATTAGTGGGTGCGAGGAGAGTGCTTTGGGGATGTGAGAGTGGTGAATCCGTGGAAAGCTGGGTAGCGGGGTTTGCGTGAATGAGTTTTCAAGCTGAATCCAATCTTTACTTTGCCCATGTACATGTTAGTCAACTATTCTGGTCAGATGATACGCCCAATGATATTTTTGGATGTCTGGAAGGTCTGGACCCCCTTGTAGTTTGGGGAGCATCAGTCATTCCCAACTGAGTCTGGACATTTTAGAGGACCAGATGAGGTTCCTGCACATGCGTTTGTATGACTAAAAGAACGAGGAGGGGAGCGTAATGGGGATGGCATGAAAGAGATAGAGAAGTCTGGGCACCACATTCATTTTTAAGATTGCTGTTCTACCGAACCATGAGAAAGGTCCTGCATGCCATTTGTGAAGGTCTCCTTGGCTGGTTTGGAGAAAAGGTTGGAAGTTCTGTGAATATAGGTCGGCCAATCTGGTGGGGATCTTGATACCCAAATAGGTGAAAGAATGTGGTTCCCAGCAAAAAGGGAATTTATTTTTGCATTGTGTAACGAGTGAAGCCGGGAGGGTGATGTTTAGGGCTTTAGATTTTGAGACGTTTATTTGCAGGTTAGAGAGTGTTTTGAAAAGCGAGAAGTCTTTGAGGAGCTTTGGGATGGTTTTTATAGGGTCTGTTAGAAAGAGTAGGATATCATCCGCGTAGGCTGCTATTTTATATTTTTCATTTTTAATCTCGACTCCTTTGATATCTGGATTGTCTCTTAGCTGGCGAAGGAGAGGTTTCATGGTAAGTATAAAAATTAAGGGGGATAAGGGACACCCCTCGCACGTGCCATTGGAGATGGAGAAGGCGTCCGACAGGTGATCATTAACCCTAATTTTGGCAGTGGGGGATGAGTAGAGAGTTAGGATGATCTGAAGTAAGCAATGTGGTATACCCATCGCATGTAGTGTCACCTCCATATAGTCCCAGGCCACCCTGTCGAATGCCTTCTCCGCATCCAAGGATAAGAAAAAGCCCGGTGTGGATGTAGTGGATAGCCAATGATGAATGTTTAGAGCTTTAGTGGTGTTGTCCCTGGCCTCCCTGCAATTGTGGCTCTAGTGAGGGAGGATAAGTCAGTTTGGGATAAGAAGAAGAGATCAAGTCTTGAGTATTTGTTATGCGGAGGAGAGAAAAAGGTAAAGTCCTTCACATTGGGATGTAGTGTGCGCCAAGTATCATGAAGTAATTTCACAAAATCTTATTAGCTAGGAATGTGTAATTATAGTTCAGGCAAAGAAATTATTTTAGTATTATACAGTAAAGATCATATAAGAATTTTTCAGATTTCAACCCAAACCAAACCCACACATTTCTTACCTAAAGATGAAGATAAAGAGCATGAGAAGCATGCAAAATGTAGCCACATTGTCCATTGTCTTCATTAAGACTACTAGCTGCCGTCTCAGTGCAGGCATAAACCGTACGAGTTTCAACACCCGAAGAAGACGAAAAGTTCTTAAAACTGAAAGCCCACCATCATTCTGCCCAATAATCTCCCAGACACTAAATAAAAAATATCAGAAGATAGGAGCAATTATTAAAAAAAAGGATTATTATGCAGATAGAGAAAATAAAACAGCATGCATTCTTTAAGTCCTCTCTCTTCTATATATTCTGTTTGGATGATATACTAACTTTAATTTCAGTGAGTGAAAGAATAAAACAAATTTAGCATGCAGTATGTATGAATAATATTTGGAATAAGAATTTTAAATGATTGTAAAAAGCCTTAATGACTCCTGTTTATATATAGAAGGAATCAAACTATGTTACACACACACACATACAGTACACACCCACTCTTATAAATACATGTAAGCAAAATTTTTAATATGTATTAAAACATGGAAGATGTCAGAAGTAGGGCAGTGGACAGTGTCAGTAGAGCAATGGATGGTATCAATAGAGCAGTGGACTTGTCAGAAGGACAGTGTGTGGTGTCAGTCAGTAGAGCAGTGGACTTTGTTAGTAGGGGGTACAACAGAGGGCAGTGTCAATTGAGCAGTGGATAGTGTCAGTAGAGCAGAGAATAGTGTCAGTAGGGCAGTGGATGGTGTCAGTCATTTTGTAATTTTTTAATATAATTTTAATATATTTTTTTACTATTTATTTAGGAGCCCCGAACAGGGTCTTTTTTAAAATATCAGGGGTCTAACCAGGCCTCAGGTCTCATTTTTGAAACAGAGAAAGAGAATGAAGACAGAGATAGCGCAGTCTTTTTGTCTGCAGTCTCAGCTGCACTGGACAGTGAATGAATGGGAAGTGCTCTGTGCTGAGCGGATTCACAAACTGAAGTATAGTAAACAGAGTTTACTATGCTTATGTTAAGAATGGACACAGGAGCGATCAGTTCCGTTTACTCAGTTTATTCATTCAGAAAAGGAAGGGACATATAACATGACATATTTACCATCCCCTTCCCTACTCTCCATCCTGAAACATCCCCCGCAGCAGCCAGCAGGAGAGGAGAGAAAGCCAGTAGCGCTCTGCGGGGGAGGGGGAACAAGAGGGGACAAGGAAACAGTCCAGGGCAGCAGGGGCAATTAGCGCAGCACCAGGTAATTAGGGTGTGCCCAGACACAACCAGCACACCCAGTGCACACGCATATGTATATGGACGTCAATGGTCTTCCTGTGTGAAAACAAACATGAAGTGATAAC